>NC_072733.1:164228981-164561008 GCF_026930045.1 Uloborus diversus | reverse complement strand
TTTTACTTCCTTTTCCTAATTTATTTCCATTTTTCGAAATAATAAAAACTCAAAACATCAGTAAAATATGAACAAATAAAGCCAGAAATATGATTAGCTACATAATTATATTTAGATAGAGAAAACGTCTTTAGCATCCCATCCAAATAAAGCAATCAAAAGAGTAAGTATCAGATATTGATAAAAGTTATCCTTCTGTAACAATGCTCTTATTTGCTTCAAGTGTCATTAATCATACAAGCATAAGAAACAGTGCTTGTTCTTGCTTTTCATCGACGTGATACTAAGCTACAAATTGCATGGAAACCTCGTGCAGCTTTTGAATTCGCACATTAAGCGCATGGCTAGTCAGATACAGCATCGTTTTATCTTAACTACTTATCATTTTTCCGGGGAGTCAAGAAAACAATCCCAACCCAAATAAATGCCATCTACGTGCACATAAATCTGATCAAAATTCCTATTTGAGAGTAAAGAATCTTCGTTTTCTCATTCCTAAGTTTTATATCTCTTTTAAATGAGGCGGATCATGATTGTATGTTTCTTGAGTTCCACTGTGAACACCAGTTTCTCTTCCAGGTGCTTTCCAGACTTGAAGATGGCTTTCGCACACGGAGACTGGCCTTCGATCGACCCGATCACCACCTTGCCGAGCATCCTAGAACGAAAAGGGCTACTGTATTTCTCGGCTTTTTGCGTCATCGTGATAATCATCGTGGGACTCACCGGCAACGCGTTAACAATCATCGCCCTGGTGCGTTGCCCACGCGTCCGTAGTGCGACAGCTGCCTTCATCATCAGCTTAAGCGTGGCGGATTTCATCTTCTGCTGCATCAACCTCCCCTTCTCGGCCTCCAGGTTCATCAATCACAGATGGGTTCACGGTGACACATTGTGCGTCCTCTTCCCTTTCCTCAGATACGTTAATGTGGGACTTTCCTTGCTTTCAATTACAGCCATTGCCATCAATCGTTATATCCTCATCGTGCATCCTTCACTTTATGCAAAGGTACGTCCTGCTTTTTTTTCCTTCGTGACACCAATTTCCATTGTTTTATATCGAAGACCAAACTACAACTCACAGGGCCCGTTAAGAGGGCTGCATTATCGTATAGGCATCCAGAGTACCGGCAAAAAGCCTCCATGCTTTTGGGGTGCACCGAAAGTTCAAAGGTTTTTTTTTTTTTTTTTTAAATTTCAGAAGCAAATTTTGATAAATCATAATTCTGAAGAGGGATACCAGGGGGGAAGACCAGTAGCGGATTTTAGGAGCCCCCCCCCCCCCACCTCACCAAAGGATGAATTCATTTAACTATTTTATTTATTATTTTTAATTTACTTCCCTATAACATAATTTTTCTTTCACAGTTATTTAAAAAAACACAAAACACACACAGCATATTTTGAATAAAAGTATTTTTGTTTGCTAAGAAAGTATTACTGGAGGCAGAAGCCAGAACTGCAAAATACATTGAACTCCCTGGTTTCGAATTCAAAGGGACAAAATATCGCGATTCATTCATTAATTCTTCATTGATGGAATCACTAATTAACACTTTTTAAAATGTCTAGACGAACCAAAAAGCGTCATTTCGATCCAAGAAGCTATTTGCGAAATAATAGATTTCTTTTTCTGCTTATAAAAAATGCTAAGTGAAAAAAATCACATGGTAGTTTCCTTGCAAAACCATGATATTAATGGAAAATGCAATGTAGTATCGAAATGTCACCTTAACTGTGTCATGGCTTTGAAAAAAAAAAAAAAAAAAAAAAACAGTAACTTCTTTAAAATTCGCAAAAAAATAGTTTCTGAATTCTTCATTAAAACTTATGAGTTATGAAGCTATGATTTTCTTAATTTACTATTTTTTAATTAAAATATAAATAAATTTATAAAAACTCAAACGAAGTATGGGATTATTTAATAACCTTGCTCTCGTGTTATAATCTTGTTCATAATTAAAACAGTTCATTTTATAGCTTCTTGGTGAGATTATATTGAGTTTGGTATTTAATTCGCTTGAAATGTTAAAAATATTTTGTGTCCACATTCAAAGCATATTAGTGAATAATATTTATGTTAGTGATCTATAAAAAAAAAAAACATTTAAAAATAAAGTCATAAAAGCAATTGTATAAACTATTGCATGTTTTATGCGCTATTTTATTTCCAGGCCCCCTCTAAAAGTTATTTCTGCATCCACCCCTGGGGAAGACGTAGGAGGATGCCACTGAAATTTTAGGGGATATTTTAGGAGGACTTATTTTGTCCTCTTTTGCTGCGTGCTTGGGGAGTGCGCCATTACTCTTGGGAGTGGCGGATGGGCAACCCTGTGTCTCCTATACCACCTGTGCTGTGGTTCTCCCAAAAGCATAGTCCTGCCCTGTCGGTCGGTGATCATTGTCATTTAAACTATCCCAAGTTATTATATTATCAGAATTTTGGATACATTCTGGACGTCTATGTGGTTCGATACCTTTAACGCATAACAGTACATTTGAACAGTCATAGGGCTCGGCCATAAGGCATTTTATTTAAGAGATAACATATCATGGCACCAATGGGGGGTCCCCCATAATAGCTTAAAATACCTGTTCATTACCATTTTATATTACACAAAACATTTTTAAAGTAACGTATGTATTTTTATTTATTTTACTTTTTATTTACTTTTTGAATTTTTATTACTATTATTATTCATGTACTATTTTTGGGTGTTACATTTATTAAAGTATTTGTTTATTTATTTTGGCGCTTCCACAAAAAAAAAAAGCTTAAATTTTTCTGCATTAAGTCTTCAGTTTTATTTTCCTAAAACATTAAAATATGAATTGTGTTTCATAAAAATCTTAACGTAACCAACAGAGCTATAGGGGAAAATAATTATAAATGCAATAGATGGAAGAAAGGGGAATAGTTCCTCATCTTTATTGCAATGGAGTTGATTTCCCATGACGATGGAGAGGGTGGAGGATACAGTTGATCTGCCTTATGAGTCATGATAACTGAGCACTTTAACATGTCAATTTTTACTGTGGTTCGTACCATCTTTCGATTTTTTGAAGCTAAATTTTATTATCGCTTCCTATGGGAGTTGATTATACCCCTTCAATTTCAATACTGATCAGTAAATGCGGTACTGCAATACAAATATCTATCGCTGTAAATTAAATTTGTCTCCCAAATGTGTTTGTATCGTCTTATCCTTTTTAAAAACGACTTTCAGTTTAATGAGCTAAATTTATTCATTCACTTTAATAACGGATTACAAATCTAAGTACGCAACTTCGCATCGATATATTGCACTTAAGAAGTAACATATCTAATGTTCAATAAGCAATATATTTATGAACTATCTGTATTCAAAAACTTACAAGCAATAACAATATTATTTGCACTGTTTATTGCAAAAGTTTATGGAATTAAGTTTTGTAACAATTGATGATATTTACATGGATACTTAAATAGAAGGAGCAGACTATTCGTAATTATTTCTACAGCAGTCTTATGCTGTTTTTCCCTTTTTTTTTATAAAATTATTCATCAAGAGATAAAATTTTCAGATCATGGAAAACTTCCACTGAACGTTTCATTTAGAGAGAACAGCAGAATTGCCCACATAGTTACAAAATATATTGCATACTCATATTTCAGGGCGCGAAGGAATAATTTTATACATAGAACAATGGGTTCTTTCAACCCTGAAACACGTGAACATCTCTTGCTCAAAATGTTTCGACAACAGAAGAGGAAGTACATATCTTTTCCGTCTCGTAATATGTGTATCTGATATAATTTTTGTACTCATCCTCAACACAAAACTGTTCCTAAAATTTTACGTTAGATTTATCATGTTGTTTATACGTTTCCTTAAGTTTGTGATGCTAAATAATTAAAAACTTTCCTTCAAAACAAATAATTTTTTAATGCATTTTAGTTTCCTTTTTCTGTGGAACTTAGAAAAAATGTATTTTCAATGGCGCAAAAATAGAAAACCGTGCATTATAATTTTTACTCCTTATAGTGTAAAAATAAAATTAAACTGAGGTGTACCTTCGTTTTTAGAATTTCTGTTGGTTTCCTCTAGTAACATTGTACTTTTTAATAATTTTCAAAGGTTTTTGAAGTTTAAGCTGCAATGAGTTGGGATACCAAGAAAATATATATGGTAGAATCCATGTTAATTCAACCAGGGAGTTCGTTACCTTGATAGTCTTGGAATTTTTTGAATGTAACATATGTTAAAACTGATGAAAATGTAAAATCAGGGTTTATTTTAGTTTTTTCCAAAAAAAAAATTTCTGGGCCGAGATAGAGGTCACCAAAGATGGCGATCCGAGCATCATTTTTCATTTGCAATTTTAAGCAAAATATTTAAAGTTCTCTATCTCAGGAACGGTGTAACATATTTTATTGCGGTTTCTTTTATTTAAAAGGGTTTTTTTCTGTTTCAACAGCCATGCAAAATTTGGAAATATTTGTTAAAGTTTTTCTTCCACAGCCTTTAGGAACAAAATTATTATTTTTATTTTATTTATTTTTATTCTTCAAAAAAATGCCATTTTGAAAAAAAAAAAAAAAATTTTTTTTTTTTTTACTCTTGATTCTTGATTAGTACTACTGAGCACAATATACCCTGAAAAGGAGAGCTTCCACTTTTTCACTTAACAGGTTTTAGAGGCATTTGAAAAAAAATGAGTGTTTTTCAGGAAATTTATAGTATGTAAAGGTAGACTTGAAAATTCAAAATTTTATTTCAAATGCCTTTAAAACCAACTAAACGAAAAAGTGAAAGCTCTCCTTTTCAGGGAATGTAGTACTAACCAACAGTAAAAAAAAAATATTTTTTTAAAATTGGCATTTTTGAGAAAAACCAAAAAAAAAAAAAAATAAATAAAATAAAATTTCATTTCTCAAAAGACAGTGGAAAGATTAAAGCAAATATTTCAAAAAGTTGCATATCTGTGGAAACAGAAAAAAAAAATATTACAAATAAAAAAACGCAGCAAAATATGCTGTACCGTTCCTGAGATAATGGGGTCCCTAGGAATTTTTTGGTCAACACCAAAAAATACTCTGATCTTACTTTTTTATTAGTCTTAACGTATTTTACATTCAAAAATTTCCAAGACTATCAAGGTAACGCCATAGTTGAATGGACATGGATTTTACCATATACATATATATATTCTTAACACGGGCAGAAACAGAGATTATTGGATTAAAGGTAAACCATAGAACTACTTTTAACAGTAAGCATTTTCGCAAAATTTAAAAAAAAAAATAAATCAATGTAAAGCAAATACCTAAAATTCATTTTCTTGGCTTGCACATTTCCTTCATATTCGGAAGCTAAAATAACTATTAAAAGTGCAGTCACCGTATTCATGACCGACATGGAGAGATATTAGAAGACCCTATTATTGCAAAAAATCTTCGGAAAAACCAACTAGAGAAAATTATATTCGCAAAAAATTAGCGTGACTCAATTCTCCAAAAGAATATTCATGGCTATTCTGTTGTCAAATATTGTAATAGCACTTGTATGAAAAGTATAAAAGCTTAAAGATGCACACAAAAATTGGAAGAAAAAAAAACTGGGATTATCGCCCATCAACTTTATCCGAAGAGCTAGTCGATGATACATAGCATTGATTGCAAAGTCGAGGGAAGAGCATTTAGTATAAACTTATGAGATAATGTTTTACGAAGGCTTTAATGGAAAAAAATAATGAAAATTAGCATAAAAAATATTATTGATTCAATTTTAACGAAGCGAAAAATTATGCAAATTACAAGCAACTAAGTAGTTTCGTTTTACAGTCTAGTTAAATACTCCTCTATGAATTAAAATGGCTCCTTCATTAATTATCTCTAGAACATCATGCAATGATTTTTCATTGTCAATTTTTCCGCTGTTGATGGATAGAATGTTAAATATGTTAATACTTATTTGTGGTGTGCGTGTGATACATATAGAGAGAAAGAATATGTACATTTTGCTCTGTATCAGAGAAAAAGAAACCACTAAGACTTCGATTAAAGGAATAAGACTTTTTGTTTTGATGACGCGAAAAACGTTCACTACATTGACGAGCTGTTGATTCCATAGTTTCGCAAACACTCTGAACAAAGTATACATAAGGCTGATTCCTTCTTTTAGGAATACTACTCTTTATGTGCAGTCTTCAATTATTAACCTGTACGGCACTAAAAATGTAAAATTGGTTGGCGCGCCAGTGCTTGTTTCTTAGATTAGTTAAGTTTTCATTCAGTAAGTTCTTAGATGGTTTAACGTTGGTTCAGTAGCAAAAAATTACAACTCGTTGTTTCATTGTTTTTTTAAATGACTTTTTTTTTTTTTTTTTTTAAAGAAAATCAACAGATCAACAGTGTCTATGTCTCTCTCGAGCACTCGTTTGGCTTCGAGTGTTCTTGGCAAAATTAAATTCTTAGAGCAATTTCGCATCAAATAGATCCCAAGTAGCTCCATCTGGCGGGGAAACTGGGTGTCAAAATTCTCGTGGTAAAAGCATCCGTCGATAGTGGTGCTACATGAAAGAATGGATGTATTCAATAGCTAAAAAATATTAATAACACTCACTCAAACATTTAAATTATAACTAAAAACATTGCTACATCAAAAATGTATGTAAAATCTAAAAACGGACAATAACACTAACATAAGTTTTAAAAAAAAATTGAAAAGACCCGCGGATAATCCGAACCGTTGATAATCCGACGGCTGATAATCGGGAGTCGAATGCATCTATAAAACGGCTCCATTTTGATCATCACTTTCCATATTAATTTTTTGGGCGTACATTTTTAAATAATAAATTCAAAATTGATTAACTCAAACCAGATCAGCAGAAGTACAAGCACAAATAAATCTATTAACATCTTATTAAAATTACAGCAGTTGCTTCCAGGCTACTTTCCGAGTATCTTCATCAGATTTATAAAAGTATTCACTAATTCTGAATACGACATGCAAGTATGATCAAATAAAAGGGAAGACTGGAAAGATACGTTGGTACAACGGTGCACTTTCAATGACGTCCAGAGAAAGTATTATATTTCTTTAAAAACTGCCTATCTTTTATCGTGATGCCTTAGGATTTCCGTTTAGCACGAGATGGGTTAAATCCCATGAACCAAGCCGGGGATCGTCTAAACTAAAAACTGCGGCCCTGACCATATGGGACACAGAATACAGGGTGTTTCAAAAAGAATGATCCGATTTCAAAAAATCATAACCATTCAGATTTTAATCCGTTTCATTAAATAAAAGTATCGTTGGAATGGGAAAAATCTCATGTGTCATGGAGTTGCCAACAGGTAGCGCTAATTCTCTTTCTTTACCTGACATTTCATTGTTAGTGAAAATGGCGACTGCACGACAAAAATTGTACGGTGTTCTATGTTTCGCGAAGTGCGAGTCCGCAACAACTGTTCAGCGTGATTTTCGTCTAGAATACCCTGGTATTGAACTTCCTGCCCCGAAGAGCACTAGAAGATGGTATAAACAATTCAAAGACACGGGTTGTTTGTATACGCAGTCGATGCAGACATGCTTGCAAAAGTTTGGGACGAATTTGACTACCGTGTAGACATATGTCATGCATCCAAAGGTGGACATATTGAGCACCTTTAATTTTGTATGTGAAAAAACTTCTTAAAAATCTATGTATAATAAAATTAATCTGAAGTTTCTATTTTCAATAGTTTTCATAATATATGCATTTCAAATCGGGTCATTCTTTCTGAAACACCCTGTATATTGGAAGAGATAATGTTTTGGCCTTTCGGAATAACTCTGTGAAAGCCTGTCCCTTTCTTCGTTGTTTCTTGACAGGTCTTCGTATTCCTTTTGGCACAATAATCCATTGGCAAGTAATGGTTAATATTGGTTTAACAAAGCAAACTTGATGCGTACAAAAGATTCTAACAATGTGCATTTAGTAGCATTCTAACGTCATTTAAGTTCGAAGACGGGAATGATTTTCACGTGACAATTAAACAAAACATATTTCGTGTTAGTGGTTGTTAAACATCTCTTTGACTATTTTATAGGAATCACTAGCTAGAAAAAATCAAGAGTATTTCTAGGTGACTAACGTTGAAGAGAGAAAAACTTGAAATCTTGAATTTCGATTTAATTTTCGCTATTGAAAGTCGTATAAACACACAGGATGTTATAAGGATGAATATATCTTGTGTATAAGCACACAGGATGTCCATGTTAGAAAGAGAGTTTTTAAAATTTAATTTTCCCTCAAACATCATTATTAAACATAATTGTTTTCTCATAATATTTATAAGAAAGACCGTTAAAAGTTGAAAGTATCAAACCGTTTAAATAAGAGTGAACAACGGAGTCGCCCACAAAGTTTCAAAATATGTTCCTTTCTCGTATTTCAGGGATACAACGAGCACCCTTTTCGCATAGAACAATGGGTTATGTGGAACCCTGAAGCACGTATAAATGTATTTATATTGTGTTATAATAAATTATCAATTTATCTCTCACTTGAAGCTACCAGTTTATGATCAGAACTTTAATAAATAACAATATTACTAATTTATTTCTTTTGTTTAGGTGTACAGAAAACGTTACATTGCTGCCATGGTAGTATTCATCTGGTGCTTCGCAACAGCGATGATTCTTCCTACACTATTGGGCAAATGGGGCCGCTTCGGCTATGACCCAGCCATCCTCAACTGTTCCATCCTAGAAACAGACGGCCAGTCTTCGAAGACATTTCTCTTCGTCTTTGGATTCGTAGTGCCTTGTCTTGCTATTGCGATATGTTATGCTCGAATATTTTGGGTGGTTCGTAGAAGTCGTACTCGTGTCCAAAAGCATTCCTCTACAGAGACTAGTGCTCAGAGGAAGGACAGGGAAGCTAAACGAAGAAAGGAAGAATGGCGGGTCACTAGGATGGTGCTGATCATCTTCTGCTCCTTCCTGCTTTGCTACTTACCAATAACTATAGTAAAAGTAAGAAAATTTTTGAAATACTTCTTGTAGATGATCAAAGTGAAATATTTTCAGGGAACTACACCTAGCATAATGCTGGATTAAGACCAAAAGTGACAATAATAGAGATTTCATCTCTCAGGGTTTGTTTCTGCGCTGTGTATACAAAGACCAGATATTGCGCAATTTCAGAATCTGAACGATGAATTTTGCTGCTATTGCTCCTGGTTGGAGCCCAGCTTAGGCTTTAATGTTGTAGCCACCCTACCTCATCATTGGATCTCATATACGGCAGTGAGAAGCAAAGGAATGTAAGTGGACTTTTTAACGAGTACAAAGTTTGAATTGCAGGTAGATTTTCTTTGAAAAGTTCTTATGAATCATTCTGTATAACAGCACCTGTTAGAGATATTATTACCATCTCTTGCCCCAATAAATATATTTTCTCTTACCATTTGTACTAATTGTAACCCAAGATTTAAGTTTTGGCTCCTACAACCCTTTGCTTCTGGGTACTACGTATGTAGTTAAAGAAATATCGAAATAATAAACTTAAGATTTTACAGAGAATCAAAGCAGTACTGCTTCTTAAATTACTGCTCTCTCTTCCTCCGAAGTAAAACAATCACAGATTTTTTTTTTCCTATACGATTTTCTTAGCATACGTTGCACCCTCTGTGAAGTTCAATAAAAAAAAGGGGGGGGAAATGGTTTTCTATATCATAATCAGTGTTCTCACGATCCATTCACATTATCCCAGTGCCTCGAAATACATATTTAAAAGTGCGATAAATCGTATATTCCATGAACAGGGGTCAACAAATACAGGGGGGGGAGGGCAGGTTATCGGGCGACAAAAAATACCTTGGCTACTAGTTCTTTCCGAACAAGAACTTTTCAGGAGCCATGTTACATGGAATTGCCCTACAAACTCTGAGAAGTAATTTGTCTTGCGTCTATATTTTTTTCCCTCGCTCCTAAAACTTTGTCGGACCCTGACTATGAAACATTTATAAGCATATTGATAGGGAATTGTGTTTGATTTTTTTAAATGGGGGGCGTAACAGCATAATATCTAGTTGTTGTCTGTATGACATAGTTTCAAATGTATTTGGATCTGGAAGTTTTTAGTTATACATAGCTTTTTAAATAAAATTCAAAAATAAAGTATGAAATGCAGATTCAAGATACGACATTTAATTATTTCGTGCTCCAAAAAATTTTGGTGGTCCCTCCCTTTTACTAGTCTAATAGTGAAAATAAATATCAATCCCACGTTGTTATTTCATTAACTAAATAATAGTGAGAGGATATCTTATAAGAGCAAAAACATATTTCCTCGGAAATAGTAGAAGCAATAAACGCCTTGATGTTCTGATGAATAATAGTATTTTCTGTTATTCATCTCATTTTATTTAACATTCTCACCAAACATCTGCATGTCGGTCAGCAGAAAAGTCTTTGAATTTGTAATGTTAATTTTTCTCCATACAATCTAATTTTAAATCTTTCGGCCTGCGTATGGTAAAGAAAAAAACCTAACGAAATACAGATAGAATGATTTTCCTTTTATTCATAATTCTTCGTTCAATAATTCTCTTTTTATGGCATATTTCGAGCTGAAAACCAGGATCTTGGACATGTCATTGTCCTTGACAGCAGATTATCGCCTTTATGCTAAGCGCAGTGAATTTACTTTAAGCACTAGTATTTGCATTACGAGGGGCGGAGAATACATAAAGACAGCCAGAAGTCAATAAATCTGTAAACTGTTTGAAATGGTAGAGCAGAACAAATCGCTATCATTGCCTTATGTGGCTGAAAATCCAACCGGTACGGAATTCCATGTCAAACGAGTGCTATAAAATCGGTCAGCCAAGCAGCGTTAAGCTTGTCCGGGATGTAAAGTAGCTCAAGCGTCATCAAGATGATAACTCTTAACAGCAAATTTGGGCTTCATCCCCTGTCTTTGGCTACTTTCTTTCAACTACCACTGACATCTAACTAATCACATTTTACTCTGAAATTCAGGAATAATTGCGGACAGATTGTCTTAAGCAACATGGTTTGATCTTGTCGGACTAGAATCCCATGATTTAAAACACTTCAAACCGGTATTTTCAGCGCATTCACATTCTTGTTGATTCTGTGATAGATATCTATTTACTCCTTAATCCTTTCGATTTTAAGCTGAAAACTACCACAGAATGGAGTAAAAAGTCGATTATATCTGAATGTGCCTATTTATTGCCACGATTCCTTTCACTTTCACAAAGCTTGTTATTACTTTTGTTTGATGGTTTGTACTGCCGGTATGTAGTTAAAATGTGAAGAATCTGAAAATTACATAAATTCTGAACATAAAGGGCGTAATCATCACTGATAGTTATTTCTATGTTATTTTCTAAGAACACATCCTTTGCCTCTTATAGTTAGAAAAACAACTACTACTCTCTTAACCGCAGTTAGAACAACATTACAAACTACTTTTTCAATTTTGTATGTTATTATATGCATGATTAATTTTACTTTTTTTTTTCAAGTGAATGGAAATAAACATTTGAACTAGACATCTGTTCATGCTTAAAGTTCTAGAGAAAAATATTCTAGAAAATGTATTGCCAATCCAAAACTCATTAATACTTTTATGCAAGAAAATATTGCGAAGTACGATTGTCGTAAAATTTTCATTCCGAAAATTACTTCAGAGTAAGACTCGTGTAATTTTTTTGCACTGAAAATTATCTGAGATCAAAAGTAAAATATTTTCACCACTTATGGTTTTGATTATTCACAGTTAACGAAAAATTTAAAACATACCTTGGAGGGTATTACACTTAAACGTGTATTATCTTTTAAGTACAAATGCTCTGATACTAATAATTTATGTTTTTCTAAATACAGAGGGTACTCATATACAGGCCGAGGAGTCAGTCACCTTTCTCACCTTTAGTCACCTTTTGAAAATTTGGTTACTTTTAGTCACCTTTTGCAACTTTTGTCACCTTTCTCACCTTTCTTGAAATGCGTCTTAGGATTTTTTTTTTAAATAATTAAATATTTGAAAAGTATCTGAATGATAGCTTTAACAGTGAAATTAATTAAAAAATAGCCTTAAATATGCTCCCCCCCCACCTTGTTGTTGTTTAAAAGAAATAGCTATGCTACCGGGAAATCAGGGAATTTTTTTTATCGCTTGCAATTGCACCCTATGAGCACAACCAGTCTTTCTATCCCTTCTACAGATGGACTTGCTACTTATTTTCGGGAATGTATGTTAAAGGAAGCATGTTTATCCTATTATACTTTGAGCTTTGATGAAACTACCAATGTCAAAGACAAAAAAGAACTGCAACGAACAATAAAATATTGGTCTGAAAGGCCAATGTTGCATCACAACAAGGCATCTCAAAACTTTCTTCTTGGGCAAGGCAGTTGGTGAAATTTCGATTGAGAAGCTATGTGAAGCACTTACCGAGAGTAATTATCCATGAATAAATGTCTCATGCTTTCCTTTGGATGGTCCTTATGTTAATAAAAAGGTTTTTAGGTTGTTTGACACTATTATCCTTGAGACACGAGAAAAAAGCCTAATAAATATTGGTACTTGCAGTATTCATACAATGCATAATGCGTATGTCAAAGCATTGCAATATTTAGGTGAAGAAGCATCTGAACTACTTCTTAGTACTTATAGCTATTTTGATGGTTGGCCTTCCCGTTAGGAGGACTTCGAAGAAGTGGAAGCTCAACTAAATACATCTCATCGCAAGTTCCTGAAATACACAACTACCCATTGGCTTACCCTTGGACCTGCAGCAAACAGACTACTGGAACAGTGGGAGGCTCTTCAGTATTATTTTTTTAAACATGTGCCTTTAAAAAAGAATTCAGCTATGCAATGCAGGTCATATAAAGCTGTTGCAAATGTTTAAAAAAGACCTTATATAAAAGCTGAGCTGCATTTTATCTTTTCACCTGCTGATTTGTTTATGTAGTTCGCGAAACGCTTTCAATGCCAAGCACCTATGATACATAAATTGTACCAAGAAATAGAAACCATTTGTTCAGACTTTTATGGCTCGGGTTATAAAAGCCTCTTTCATAAAGTAAGTTTTTTTTTTAAACGTAGACACGGATGAACTGTTTGCAGTTGGTAACAGACTACCTCTTGAAGATCTCGTTGTTAGTGGAGAGGTGACAGATGAACTGTCAAAACTGAAAGAAAATGAAAAGGTTATGTTTTTAAGAGCTGTTAAAAAGCATTGTGTGACTGCATGCAAGTATGTAATAGAAAAAAGTTGCATATCAAACGGGTCACTGAAAAGTTTTAAATTTTTGGATCCGAAAGAGAGAAGTAAATCTGGAAGCTGTAAGAATTTGATAAAGGTTGCCAAAATCATGCCTTTTAATGTTCCACTCGATAAGTTGCAAGATGAATGGAAACTTTTGCAGCTGGAAAAAGATGATGAAGCATCCGAAAACAAAACCATTGATATCTACTGGCAGCAGCACATTTCATAAAAGGACTCAACTTCCAATGATCTAATGTTTCTAAGGTGATAAAAGCTTCACTTGCATTATCACATGGTAATGCTGACATTGAAAGACTATTTTCTATTTCAAAGCACCTTTTTGGTGAAAATAAGACAGCAAGGACTGAAAGATTTTTAAACAGCATACTTATAGTTAAAGACGCTGTAAAAGAGTATCCTCATTTGCTTTCTTTACCAATTGGTCCAGAAATTATTAAATGTGCACAACAAGCACGCGTAAATTACACAACATACATGGATCAATGTGAAAGGAAAAAGGATTTGGAATTGAAACAAGCAAAAAGAAGAGCAAAAAAGAAAGGATTGTGAAAAAGAAACTAAGAAAATGGAAAAAATTGAAACATATATTGAAAGTGAAACTGTAGAAATCTTTACAAAAAGCATATAGGGCTATTTTGGTAAAGGTCAGTAAAAAGGGATAATCCTTTTCTGTTTTTTGAGTTCTTAACAAATTGCTTTTGGTCACCTTTTAGTTATTTTTTTGTCACCTTTTAGTCACCTTTGTTTTCAAATTTGTCACCTTTCTCACTTTTTTCAAAGGCCATCAGCAGTCCTCAGCCTGATATACTGTTTTTACAAAATGGGTAACTGATAGTACGCATCAACTTGAAATGTGTTTATAAATATTTAATCTAAACTTGTATTTCAACCCGAGTAGCAAAAAAAAGTAAAGTTAATCGCAATTAGACATCCAATTGGAAAAGTGAAAAGAAAAATACCCGTTGTGTGTAGCATTACCCCCCCCCCCCTCCCCCTACTGACCAGAGAAAGACTGGAAATAGATTTTCAAACAGATATTTGTTTCAGAATTCACACAACTAAATGAAAGACTGGTGTATCATACGTAAAAGAAGAAGTCGAAAACTTTGTACATTGAAATTAGTAAAAATATGACAACATGTAGGTGCACATGTACAAATAAAAGCAATTAAAAAGAGTTTTAAAACTCTGCAAACAGCTGTTTTGGGGTTTTAAAACCAACTCCTATCATCAGTGCATAAAAGAACGATGAAACACAAAGTCCGACGACGGAAGAAAAAGTAAGACAAGGACGAGTTAATAGACTGGAAGTGTGACCTTGTCTTACTTTTTCTCGTTCACTTGTCCGTCGTCGGACCCTGATGAAGGGGTTTGGTTTTATAACCCCTAAACAGCTGTTTGCAGAGTTTTTTTAACTCTTTTTAATTGTTTTATTTGTACATTATACACGTTGTCATATTTGTACTCACTGGTGTATCATGTCTAAGACCGAATCTTGAAATAAGATCGTATGAAAGAATCAAAAATTAACGCATCAGTTTTCGGAAATTTTCTTATTGCCATAATTACTCTTTTCTTTCTTTCAGGTTTCCGATCAAGACGTACAGAGACCAGAACTGCACATCGTGGGTTACCTGCTGATTTATTTGAGTGCTTGCATCAATCCCGTTATATATGGAATTACTAACAAGCAATATCGCCAAGCATATAAAACTGTTCTCCTGTGCAGAAGGCCACGTGCTCTTAGTTTCAGTGGTGGCAGCCCGCCCCAACAACAGCATGACGATTCAACTGGTGTGCGTACTACTATCTCTCTCGTCACCTCTATGCCTAGTATGTCTGTAGGACCGGATTCAGTGTTCGTCGAAGAGAAAAGTGTTTAGTTTATATCAGGAGTAGAACAGTTCCTGAGGATGCTGGATTTCACAATGTGGAATCCTTTTTTTTTTTACAAATTGGATCTTCATATTTCATAAGGCTGGGAATGGAATTCCATTGAACTGCAATTCGAAAAGGCAGAGTATATTGCCTTTCGACTTCTTTAGAAGCTTTCCTGATGCGAAAAAAAAGACATTTTTTAATGGAATCTATGGGTTTTCATTTGTTGACGTTTTAGAAACTTCATATAAGAATCCGAGTAATGTGGAAAGATATTTTTTACAACTTCAGTCACGAAACACGACTGTTTTTTCCATTTCATAAGAGACTGAGAGGTTCATAAAAAACTGAGATGAATCTTCTGCGTTTATCGGTTTGACTTATTTCAGTTCGTATACTGAATAGTTTCCTATCATTCAAGGGAATAGTTTTCTTGGATAAATTGGAACTTCCACTGCAATAAACATTATTTATAAAATTTCAGATCTGATTTTAGGTTAAAAAAAGGTTGACCCGAACTTATTTTGCCACTTTTTTTTTCTCATTTTGTCTCGCATTAGCAACCTTTTGAGTCAAAGAAATGTGAATCACTCTTTCAATATAAATGTGAATAAGTCTGGTTTGGATCTGCTACACGATAAGTTGATTTTTTCAGAACCTATCCTAATTCACTAATAATTTTTTTACTTTAAGGTTGAGCATTTGAAACGATAGTTGAATTTCTGTGAATAATACTCATATTTCATATGCAAAAATTGTGAGCGATTTGAATTTCATTTGATTTCTATCCATTTTGTAACGATATGTATAAATGTTGTTTTTTTTAAATAAATTTTTAAAATCATCTATGGGTTCAAACCGTATCGAAGTATTTTTACAGCATACACTTCAGACACTTTAAGAGATTTCGCTGTTGTTAAAAGATGAGCTTTATGCACTTTTTGAATGTATCAAAATTGAAATTTTAAATTTTAGCGATAACAAAATTTAATGTTTAAAAAATCCACAAGTAATAAAACGTACATATACTAGTTATTAAGGCATTAATCAACACTCGGAATTAAAATATTCGAAACGTTAAAAAGTTTAATTAAAGTTCAAAATTCTGGCATTATTTCTAACCCAATATTTATTTATTATCAAACATTACAAACACTTTAAAAACCCGTTTTGCCCTACCAGAGGGCCTAAAGCGGGTACGCCATTCGGGTAAGCTTAACTAATTGTGATTTGGTACATTTTTCAATCAGATATGAAGTAATAAATGATTGAATCAACTGACTAGCTAACTTCCATTTCAAAAAATATAAAAAAATAAGTTAGATTTTCAATTTAAACTGGATAAGTATAAGTCAGAACATCTGTTAATAAACATAAAAAAATAATTGATTAAAACAATAGACTAGCTAGTTGCCATCAGAAAAATATTTTTTTTAACTTATACTTATCCTATTTAAATTGAAAATCTAAGTCAGTAAATTTGCCAAAAAATATAAATAAAGTGGGAATACCCGCTTTGCCTGAAAGCACGTTTTTTATTTCAATAATAATAATCTTAAATTAAAAAAGAGCAAACAGAATGACCATCGTAGTCTATAGGTAGATGGTGTCATAATAACGTAATATTATTGACAGTTAAAAAAATAAGCTGGTATTCTAATAATCACAAGTTGCAAACCTTCAGTTTTTTTTTCGAAATGTATTTTTTTTTAGACTTATTAAGACTGACTTACGCCATGCCGCTTCACCACTGCTTCGCTGATTGAAACTCGAGGGTGTTCGGTTAAACACGACAGACATATGCATCGCCGCTTGCACACCATGCGGTGACATACGAATGCCTACCCGCATTCGGCGACCTAACCGCTTGACGCCGCACACATCTTCAGTCCCAAGATGACTGTAACTTTTAAAAAAATTATTATCTTTCAACATGCTAATTAAAAAATCTAAGTTCTTTGTTTTTTGAAGGGAAATTACTTGAGTTAAATACAACTGAATAATAAAATATTTTCGGAGTACATTTCTTGTCATAACTACACTAAAAATTAAAATTCAAAAAACTGCCCGTTTACTAGAAAATCTCTTGGAAACTTGGACTCCAAAAGCTTTTTTTAGTAACGATGCAACTCCTTCTTCAGTTGCGTTATTTAAGCAAAAGCTGTACTTCGAAAAGCTACAAAATGGAAGGGGTAATACTAGAATTCCAGTTTCCAAGAAATTTTACAGTAAGCGAGCAGTTTAATTTTTTTAAACTTTATTTTATTTATATTTATTTTATTTTTTTACTGTATAGTGATATTTTTCATAGTAAAAAATAAAAATAATACCCCTCAGTTTAAATTTAAATGATAGTGAAGTACTCTTAGAAGCACATTTTTCTCAATAAACTGTTAACGTTCTAGAAAGATGGCACCAGGCATCATCATGAAGAAATTGAAGTAACTTATGGAAGAAAATAGATCCTATGTAATTCAGTAAAATAATTTAAAACAAAAATTGTAGAACTTCTTTTCTGAATTGAAAGAAAACATCTAGAGCAATCTTATCTCCAAAGTTGTGACAGTTGCATTTTTATTAATAGTGGACTGTTTACTGATCTTTAGAGCAACTGAACCGGAGAAGAGCTACTCTTGAAGCCAAATTCAACATTACAACAACATTACAACAGCCAAATTCAAACATTAGTATTAATTAATCCTTCAATGTAGTAAGAGGAAAATAATGTAATAAAACATCAATGTAAGTTATTCTCGAGCAGTGTAGATGAGTTATAGTATAAGATGTACATTTATTGAGATGTGATTAGTGATCTATTGGTTATAATTATTTTCAAAATAACAAAAATATAATCAAATGTAATAAGGTAACACCAATGTAGCCAAATAGTGGCGCAGCGAGGGGGGATGAAAACACCCCCAGAGGCATCAGTTTTATCATAAATGCAAATTATAATACAGGAGTTTATGCATATGAAAGCGCTGTATGATCGAAAAAACCCTTCAGAAGGTATTTTTGATCAAAAATCCCCTCCAGAAGATATTTCTGGCTGCCCTAGTGTAGCCAAATAACAAAGTTATAGAAAGATAAGAGTACTATATTAATATAATATAGGATAGATTAAGATAATAGCAATGCTGTTATTAAATAGTACCAGCGTAGCAACATAACAACAATGTAATTAGATAACATAATTTTATTAAATCTGATGTTTTCGACAACTTGGAAACAATGTACTACAATAACAGAAACCTCGTAAAATTCATCGATTCAGATAAATTACAAAGCATAATAATTTGACACGAACAATGCAATGGCGTAAATTGCGAAAAAATAAAAATAAAATCAAGCGTAGCTGATTTTAATGTTTTAAAATAAACAAAAGTAACATTTAAGAGCTTAAGCATCCATCACGTGTTTCTACAAAGCAGATTTTACATCCAATGGTTATTTTTACGATGATCAAGGAGCAGAAAAAAGCATGCTTCCCCGGGAACACTAAACTTTTATTGCAGGTATAATACAAGTTCACGAAGCAGAATGACTATTTTAAGGTTTTCCTGGACACTTAATGATGAAAACTCGAACAGTAAACGGATAAAGGAGTCGACAGTTTGCAGCACATAAAGAAATCATCAACGTCGTCTGTTCTTCGATAAGTATCGCCGACTGATTCATCAGCAAGACGTCTCAATGATTTTAAGCTAACTAATAACATTTCACAAAACAATTTGTGCTAGAATATTTTTTGAATGTTGTTTCTCATTTATTGTTGAATAAACGGCATATTAAGATGACATTTAAGATACGCATTTGAAATATTCATTTCAAATTGAGATTAAGATATAAATTTAATTTAAAATAATCAACAACAGATAGCTGCGAACAAATATCAATTTGTTGTGTGTGAAGTAATGTACTTTCTGGAATCGGGCGATTGAGCTTTTGCGTTGTAGTAGAAGAATATGATACTTATCTATTGCAAAACTAGGACCATTATTATAATAATTTATCTTAGTTTGGATAAAGTGAGAGTAGTTTATGTTTTGGGAGAACTTTTAAATTAGTTTTGATATAGAATAGGTCACATTTCTCGAAAACACTTGGATATTCATAAATCCTGGAAGCTAACCTCGAACCTAGGAAATTTTCAAAGCTAGTTAATAAGCTTCTAAAAGGCATTCACTGTTAAAGAGGGAAAAAAAAACGCTTCTGGAAAATAATGGGCAGCTAATGTGCCTATAACTTCTACCAGTAGCATATCTGGCAAAAAAAAAAAAAAAAAAATACAGGAGTATTTCTCTCTAAAAGTCAGTAACCTTCCTGAAATTAACCTAGAATCGTTCTGAAGAATTCAGAAACTTTCCCGATGAAAGCCAGTCACGTTTGTGAAATGATTCAGGAAACTTTCATGCATCAAAAATAGCCCCAATAGATAGATCCTTTTTGATTCCTCAGGAGAGCTCCTAAAGCATTTTAGCAAATATGGCCAAAGCTTATGCAGAATTGCAAGCAAATACCGAACACCTTATTTAATTGAAATTCTTTCAAAGCTAAAAGAATAGAGAGACTGCATTTGGGGGTCAGTCAATCTGGAAGAACCGGGCGAAACACTTAATAAAAACGCTGTGTATATTGTGACACTGGTACCTAAAACTTTTTTCACAACTGTGAAAGTCTGCATTCATGTAACTTGTTTAAATTAAATTTTTCCAATGAATTCTCTGAACGTAAAATTGAACACAAAAATGTCGGACTACGAAGTATTAAAATTACAGAGCAAATTAAAAAAAAAATTATGCTGTCAAATTCAGCTTTTTTTTTATTAATTTTTCACAAAATTTGTGTTGAATCAGTTTTTTTTTTTTTTTTTAACCTCGTAAAAAATTTTATTTTCATCTTTAAAGCACGTTAAGTATAGTTAAACGTTTCATTTAAAACAAGAAAAAAGAATTGTGTAATACTGTGTTTTTTTCTTTTTTTCATTAACATCTTTTTTTTTCCCCAACTGTCCTCAACTTATAAATGAAAAAAAAAACATAGATCAAATTTAAAAAAGGCATTTTATCTCAAAGGAAGCCTATCTTTAGTTTCCCTGACAAATAAATAAGTAATAATATTTTTTCTTGGAATATTCCAAGTTAGTAATCTTCTTGAAATGCCTTGTTTCGTTTTCATTTTGAGTTAATGATTTTGATTGGAATTAAAATACACACATTGCTGCGTTCATTAGCTCCGAGTTGGTCTGTGGAATTAAATGCAGGTGGTATCCAGCATATATACATATGATACCCAGTAAGTACTGCAGTTAAATTCTTCACACAACGCCTGAACAAAGCGATAAAAACTGGTTCAATAAATCCTCATATATATATATATATATATATATATATATATATATATATATATATATATATATATATATATATATATATATATATATATATATAATAGCGAATTCACTGATCGAGTAACGCGACTGACGTCACCAACAATAAAACTCGCGCCACGGAATGATAATTTGATAATATTTTTTGGGAATGTTTGACATGCAGGGAAAAGCATTATTTTGCCATGGCTGAACTATATCCGTAACTTAACTTACCGGTAAGACTAATTTTAGGAGAATGAAGAAACGAAAAAGTGGTCAACAATGAACTGGAATTTAGGGTTAATCCACTGGAGTTAGGGTTAAAATTACAACTATCTAAATATCATCAAACAGGCAATTTCTTCGTTCAAATGCAAAAGCAATTTTAATCCATCATACCTTGACGGGCGATTTTCTCGTGTTTGAATAAAAGTCAACTTAGAAAGCTTGCTGCTTCTCAAAAGTTCACCACATCGGCAAAAAGAGTTACTTGTAACCCCTAAATACAGTTTATATTCATGATTCATGAGTTACAACCTTGTTCTCTCATTTAATGCGTAACTAATTTCAGACGAGAAAAATATCTCGAAATAGCCGGTTCATTCTAAGACATTGTGGGAGTTCTTGAATCTAAATCAATTGTCGCTGTTGAATAAGACGTTACGCGTGGGTTATGTTTGATGATTTTTGCGTGTTTACGACCAAGGGCAATTTACACACACAAATGGCGTGTCTACATTTATGCTTGAGCGGCCTGAAAGTTTATGAATAGACACAGTGACAACTAAAGATGCTAACAAAAGGAATGACTACGTTACACGAAACGCCGTCTACTCACGTTTAAACTTAAGATAAGTATTAACGGTCGCCATTCGCCACGTGGAGAAAACTAAAGTGGCGACTAAAAATATTAGTATCGTTCGCATACCGGCACTAGTCTCCGACCCCACTTGTGCTATAACAATGTTAAGTTGTCAGAAAACATTCCTCTTGGAAATAATATCCTGCGTACTAAATTATCACTTGTTTATACAACTAGCATTGATTCTAATAAAGAGTTATGTTAACCTTGATTAAAACTGATAAATTGTATGTTCTAGTAGCAATAGGGAATTTGCAACCTATTAAATGTTCATATTTTGGCTATTGGATATTGTTAATTGACCCTCAAAACTAAAAAATTCACCATTGCCGAATTTTAAAACACTGTGGTTGATTTTTAATGAATTTTTAAAAATCCACGCGCAAAAGTGCTCTCTTCTGAAACGTCACGAGCCTACGTCACAGGGCGCGAATGGGCAGCCTTCCGCCGAAACTCCCTTGTTTCCGCTAGGGACATTTTGAGCTCGCTGATATTTTTATTTTTTAGAAATTCAATAATCCTTTTGAACACACTATGGAGACCGGATTCGTTAAAGCACAATCTAAATAATCTTCCTCATGTAACATCAATGATGATATTCGAATATTTCCGAGAGGATGAGAGGTTTAATGTTCCAGAAACGCGAGGAGATAAGCCTTTTACGTTTCGTCTTCGAAGTCGAATGCGTGACCTTCGGCTTCTCCCCTATCGGAAGAGCGCCTGACGTCACTTCCTATGCCATTTGACGTCACTAGCGCTTGAACCTTAAAAATTAATTTAAAAAAAACTACTTATCGTATCGTAAAAAAATTTTCACCTATGATGTTCATACATGTTACTCTATCATATAAAAATAAAATTCAAAAATCGAAAACTTCCCTAAGCTAATTTGCTGTTTAGTTTCTTCTTCTTCTTTTTTTTTTTTTTTTTGGTTTACAGAAAATGCGGCGACCTGACGAATGAAGTGGGGACTAATCAATTTGCTTTTTATCGCCTAGCTTCGATTAGCTTCTTTTTCGGGTAATATCACTTCACCTTCGATATAAGGATTTTATCGTTCTGCAGTTTGTTAATTATTTTTTCTAGTGTAGAGAAAATGAATGTTGACCTTAGTTTTAAAAAAAAGAAGCTCCGTTTAGAACTGCACAAACCTAATTTCCTATATCGATTTTTCTAGCATCGGATAAATATCTATCTTTGCTTGCAATATTTTGAAATATACCTTTTCACCTTTTAAACAGATGTATGCAAACAAAATAATGTATCTTTTATGAAAGTGGAATTTTTCTTAATATTTAATTAATATCAAGTTTATTCTCACAAACTGTTAGGCGTTATGCTTAAATAAAATATCAATTGATTTACAAAAAGAAAAATAAAATTGATAAAATTTAACTATGCTCTCCTCAACCTTAAAAACGCATCAATTAATCAGGAAAGTTCAACTGAGTTTTTTATGGACGCGAGCAATTATTGAAATTCGTATATCATTCCCCACAGTCCTTAGAAGGGGTTAATCATTTATTCATTAATTTATTTTATTTTACTTTTCGTTCGTTTTTTATTATCCACGCTCTGCCCTGCGTGGGCACGATATAGAAAACTCGAGGCAGAAATATCGTTTGATCTTGACCAACTACGTATCATAAAAGTTTTGAAGGGATGAATTATAAAGGTAATTACAGTAGTTGGCTGTCATTCATCTAGACAATTTAAACATGATATTATGCAAGATAACTTTAGTACCAGCGTAAAAAAGTTTTCCTGCGGTAACACATTAGTGTAGGAGAACTAATCATTGTAGCAAAGCACACTGACTGATCGAGAAACATTATTTTCCAAATAGTGCCTAAAATAAAAAATCAGTTAAAAAGAAATAAAAAATCTGTTGAAATAATGTAGGGACCTGTTCAAGACAGAAAGAAAAGAAAAACGGTGGAGCATTCTGCTACGGATTGACGTCATAAGTCCTCCCTCAAAACGTCTCCGTTTACTGAATTTCTTTGCGGAGACGGTTTGAGGAAATAGTTATGACGTCAATCCGAAGCTAAAAGGGCCATTCCACTAAAATGTCAACCCTTTGTCCCGCACGAAACGGTTCACATATTTCATTAAAAAGTAATAATTTTAAAGGGTAATGAGGAAATTTTTTGCTTAAGAAATCACTCATAAGTTTGAAATTTGTTATGCAGAAAAAATTTGTTCATTAATATTTTTAACTATTATTTTTAATGAAATATATGACGCATCACGGGCGGGACAAAATGACCGTTTTCCGTAGAATATCTTTGAATCGTTCCGTACGAGTGTGAGAATAAGCCTTAGTACTGCAAAATAAATTTTGAAGAATTTTTTTAAAAATCTCTTTAAAATTCCAATTTTATATATTTATTTCATGCCGAAGTTAAATCCCCGTTTAAAATTAAATATTACAGTTCGATTATTGATGGTTTTTTCTTTTTAACTTTGACAATGAAACCCTTTAAAAACGATAGGACGGGAACAATAATGCGTTTGCAGACGAAAATTCTACTAATTTAATCTTTTGCTAATTTCAAGGTTTCAAAATGTGAACCGTTTAGGTCTCCGTATCATTTTAATATCCATTAATGTAATATATGAGTACGATACGCGTACACACGACATCCTTGTAAGAATCTCAAAAACGTACAAAAGTATATTAATGTAAACTTTATTCTCTTAGCAGATTTTTGTGAACATGCAATTTCATTAACCAACCGCGGAATATTCACAGGCGGTCGAAATAAATGTTCCAAACATGCAAATTTTATAGACACGGCGGTAATACATTACGTTCAAATAAGAAGGATTTTGGCAAGCATGCAATTTCATTCATAAATCGTTATGGTATGGCATAATCACGTCCGGTTGAAGTGAGTCTTAGTAAATATGACAGCTCTAGACAGCTAGACAGTTAAAACCATTCATTTTTCTTTAATCCCACTTATTTTAATGCAAGATACAAATACTGAGATCAGATTTTTTTTTTTTTTTTTTTGCTTGTAAGAATAAATCATAGTTTTGTATTTCCTTTACTTAAATTTTTGTTTATTTACATTTACGCCAAATTTAACCAGCATCAAGTCTTAATCTAAAATCCATCTTTTAAGTAAGCTTCTTAGAAATGCAGAACCTCAGTGGAACTGAAATTTGCCAAATTTATAAATATTTTTAACTTAAACTTAAATTCCTCGTACATACGAAAGATTATAATAAAAGCCCCCCCCCCCCCTCCTTCAGATAACTGGGGAATAAAATGTTGGATAACTTTTCTGATACTGTTCAAATGCATTCAGTTGTTTTCTGATACATCTCAAACGCGATACTTCAGGTTTGCAAACAAGTTAGTTTTGAGTTTTATCTCGTTAAAAAGTAATAACATTGGCATTGATTGAATTGTATTACATAATTTAGCAAACTTACTTTTATTTTAAATAATTTTCTTATTACTTATTTATTTATTCATTTATTATTTTTTTTATTGCATTGCGAATGAAAATATTTAGTGAGCTGTCATGAATCAAGTTTGTGCGAAAAGCATAATTTTTCCGGAATATAAATTCTAAATGAACACATGACATTAAAAGTATTTTTTATTTGCATATGCAGTTATTAGAAAAGAAACAGGGTAGTTTTTATGGTTCTTATTTAGGTCTCAATTTGGAAAGGGGAGATTTTCAATAAAAAGTGGAACAGTAACCCAATAGATGAACGTTGAACAAGCACAAAATTTTCCAGTCACGGAATATGTGGGATTTTTTTTAAGTCAAAGTTTCACTGCAGATTCTTAACATTATGTATCTATTTAATGCTCATCTTTTATTTCATACTCTACTTATTACCTACTATTTTGTTTTCTTTACTGTCTGTTTTACTTTTATTCTCATCACTTTTTAAAAATTGTTTGTTTTCACATATTCTGTATCTTTTATCACTTTTTTTATTTTGGAACTGAACAGGAGTTGCCTACTCAGAAACAATTTCTGAAATCCTATTTTTACAAAAATACGAACTAATGAATTAGTTTTCAGATCCAAAACTCCTTTCTGTTTTACGCTCTTAAACTTTATTCAGCAGATTGTTCAATCAATCTTTGTTAATTCTTAACTCATGAGATAGGGTGTCTTGCACCACAAAAGAACGGGACTTTTGCATTCAAACATTTTGTAATAGTATATACATGGCTTTATATGTATATTACCTACGGTGTTATTTCAGTTCTATTAGTATAGATGAATAGTACAAAAATCACTGAAATTTCTCGACTTCAATTTACGAAATTTTGTGGAGTGACATGAAATATAATGGTGGGGTTACATACTCCCGCCTCATCACTCACATTGCAAAAAAATCACCTTACCAGTGAAGGGTTAAGAAATAGGGCTGCGGTTCGGAGTCGCAGTGATTTTGTGGTGGATGCGTCGGAGTCGAAGGTTTAAAATTCCAAGAGTCGAAGTCGGTCATTTTCTCTCAAAGTCGGCAACTCTGCCAGTGCTAGTTTTATTGACAAATGCTTTGTGCTCCAACTTGGGACGTTCTCAAGAGGGCCGCTTCCATGGACACTTTCGATCCCGAAAAAAAACTTGCTTTTCACCGTATTCCGGTTATTTGCGGGGTTTATGTGGAATCTTTCTTTTCCTGCTAGCTTCTGGAGTGAAAGCAAGGAGGATAGAAGAAAGGGGAGACACTCAACGCAACAAAACCTGAAGCTAAAACCGTAACCGGTTTTAACTGACGCGGGGAAAAGTCTACCCAAAACATTCGGCATTGAAGGGCTTTATCAGTGCTATTTTACCTAGAATGCTGTGGTTTAGTAGTGAATATTTTCTGTTGATTTAACTAAAATGCCCGCTTGTGTTGCGTACGGGTGTACAAACAGACCGGGAAACAAGATTCCAGGGATATCTTTCGTGCCATTATAAAAGAATATTTAAATGTAAGGTTTAGGTATTGGGGGAAAAAATATTGAAAAAAAAAGCAATTCACTTAGACAATTATATTCAAAATTATTGCACTTTAAAGGGCAATAGTGGGTAACACGAAGGGTTAGATATTTTGCAGGCAAGAAGTCATTTATGCAGGACAGTGGAAAAAATGGCAAAAACAGAATTAGAGAAAGTTGAATTGAGTTCTGTTAACAAAGATATAGGAATGAAATTTTTTAGCTATCAATTTTATTATTTATTATATTTATTTATAATTTGCAAAATTTGCGTTTAGTAACAAAAGCAATCCTTTTAAACCTCCATCACAACATGTTGCAATATAATGCAGTAAAATTTTTCTATGAGCCTAATTCTTTTAAACATAAAATTTCAGATAAGTAATTTTTTAAAAAAAAATAGGTTTGGCACATTTCTGCCAAAGGTAGGAAAAAAAATTCTAAAAGTGTCCTGGGAAAACTATTTTTTGCCCATATTTGCCAAAGTGGCAAAACTAGATTTTCTTCATTTATGGGGATTGGATATAAACGTGTTTAATATCATAGTAATTTTAACTGCATTCTAATAATTTTCATGTTTTTGTGCCTAAAATATTAAATTGCATCAGTGGAACAGTAATCCATTGCTTTAGTGAAATGCTTTTCTTTTTTATTTTATGAATGTAGAAAGAAAATGGAGAGTAAAAAGCAATAAAAATTATCTCACTGACTTTGGTATAAAATATTAAACTGTCCTAACTATTAAATAAGAAATTCTCATCTTTTAATTTTTAGCAGGGAAGTAGTGCAAATTTTGCAATGCCAACAGAGTAATAAAAATTATAAGAGGTCAACTATGATTATATAGTGTGAAATATAAATGTGATAAAAATGTATAATTCATACGAAATGAAATTTTATTATTGACAATTACTCCTAAAAATAGTCAAAGTTCATTAAAATTCAGTTGGATCCGATACATCAGGATATTTTTTTAAACATTGCATCGCAATATGCAAGTTTTAAATCATTATCTATTTCCCCTAGTTTACTTTGAATTGTTTTAATTATACATTTATATTAATGAAGAATCTAGTCTTGGTCTGATTTAAGTTTCAATTGGATTATTCAAATTGTACAATTGTTGTACTTGTTTTCCCAGTTTTTGCCACAATCCTGGCAAAAATAACCCTTTGCGGGCAGGATGACCAACCTCATCAAAAATTTAGACTGTTATTCTTTTTCCAGATTTCATTTAAATTTTCAAGCTATTTAATTTTGACAGAAAATAGTCAAATAATATAGAAAATTATGTTTTTTCTCTAAAGAAATAATACGTTTTTTTTTCTCCTGTCTGAGGAAATTGATACCCGAGGAAAAGTAGTTGAGAACTGGTAATGTCTAGTCCTTTTAGACAATCATCCTTTGCATTTATTTTCCTGTCTCAAATACAAATTGTAAATTCAATTTTTATTTTAAAAAAAATAACAATCTTTGGAAGCATTCGTTTAAGCAAGTTTAATGTAACATTTATTTTAAGCTAGATGTCAAAGAAAAACAAAACTAGAATTTAATTAAAGCATGTTTAATATCTTTTATTAATTTACTGAGGGCAAAATTAAAAAAATTACATAAGTTGTCTGTAAAAATTCCATTTTTTGTTCCCTTTTGAATACTGGCAAAAAATCTATTTTTGCTGGAAGGGGAAAACCGTGTTTTTTTTTTTACCCGTGGCGAAATACTTGGCAACCCTGGCAACACAACTTGAATAACTCATTTCTTGTTCGAAATATCTCTACTAGAACCATAGAAAAAAGAGGATAGGGCACATATTTTTTTTTAATGCAAGAAAACTATAATTTTGCTGCATCATATTATGATATATAATACATCATATTATGATATATAATGATGATTTATCATATTTTAACTGTCACAATTAAAAACAAGTTTAATATTCCAGAAATACAGCGCGCAAAAATGTCTCATTTGTGCAAATGGCTTAAGCAATACATAAATTTTGAACTACAAGGCAGATTTTTTTTTTAAACTAAACGTATTGAAGAGAGCTCTTGACAAAGAAATTGTAATATAAAAATTCTTTAAATTTTTGGCTATTTTAAGGATATTTTTTAAGAAATTTAAATTTGTGTCATAAATTTGTGTTTTACTTTCAATTTGTCAATATTTGTTGTATATAATAAAGATTTTCTGTACTTGGTACATTCTGTAGTTCTTTCAAACAATGTTCAAAATTTAGGATTAAAGGCATCCACATTTTTTTAGTATAATTTATTTCTAATGTAATTATACTCTAATTCTAACTAAGCACAGTTTCAGACATACTTCTTCATTAATTAAGCACGTTTAAGCTTCTGAAATTGTGTGGTAATCGGGGGAAATAAATAACTACTCTACATAGCAAAAATGCATTCACTAATAACAAAAATGAATCAAAATAAGAAAAAAAATCTCAAAGAAATAGCTTTTTTCATTGTTGTGTGTGATAAATCTTTTTTTTTTTTTTTTTTTTGCTTCGACTGTAAAAATTATAAAAATTCCGCACATTTATTTCTCTTTCTGAACGTTTTCTCTGTTATTCTACGTTGAATACAATTGCTTTCTTGGGTAGAGTTTTCCCCTTCCCCTCTCCCTTACCCGCTCTGTCCACGGTTTCAAGTGCGCGCAGCAAGTTTACGGCTTTGGGCGTCTCCCATTTCTTCTATCCTCCTTGAGTGAAAGCGGTGTTTTTACCCAGAATGCATTACGCGAAACAAGTTCGTCTACTAGCCGCTAAGGATGCTGGGTAAAAACCGCTTTCTCTGGTATAAAGGGAGAACCTCTTTTTACATGGAAACGGGGAATTTTTCAATCGGTTTTTTGTGGAGTCAGAGCGGGGATTTACCGGGTTGAAAAGTGCGTTATGAACGCGGCTATTGATAAATCTATTCATTTATCGTGTTGTCAAGCAAGACTAGTAGTTGTACGCAGGGCTGAAGAGACGGAGTTGGACTGGTTTTGGGGAAAAGGAGTCGAAGTCGGAGTAGAATGCTGTAAAACCCCCAGAGTCAGAGTCGGAGACGGTCATTTTTCCTCCGACTCCGCAGCCCTGGTAAACAATATCTTTCACTTATTGCTTGTCGGAAAATAAAAACAAATTGTTATCAAAAACATGTATCTCGACATGTGTTACAATGATAACCAAGATTAAGTAATAGCTACTTATCTCATCAGTCAGGTTCTTCAGAACTCAAAATTCAAGGCAGCGTTTCTGTCTCAACATTATATAACATTTAAAGAAAATATATTGTTTAGCTTTGCACGATTCGCAACATTTTTCAGATAGAAAAATTTTTACTTTCTAATGAGGGTATAAATTTCAAAGTGCAAAAGCAAAAAGTGTGAAAGAAAAAGGACGAATAATCCTTGACTCAACACTTAACCTGAACTAAAAGCACCAAATAATGTAAACAATGTAAGAACTAGCATTTTCACGGTCGATATTTGCCTCACTGCCTTGTAGTGTCGGCCGTAGGCCGCCAAGGATATTTCTGGATAAAGTTTTACCTAACGTGTCTAAAGCTTCTGCTACAAATGAATTTAAAAGAATTCAGTCAGTAGCGCAGCTAGAGGGGGGGGGGGCACCCCGAGTGTCACCCGCAGGAGGATCGAACCTGGACACGATGCGCGAATAAATAAATAAATAAATAAATAAAACTTTCAAAGCATCTTAAAATGAAATTATAGCTAAAAACAGAATTTTCTACAATTTTTTCTCTTTGTAAGTTTTAGCTGAGCAACGATTTTCATTTGAAAAGTGTTTTTTAGCAGCTAAAATCTTTGGGAAAGTGCATTTACAAAGAGTAAAAAACAAATAAATAAATAAAGTAGGAAAGTGTACTTTTAAGTTTTAAGCTTGCATATCTTGGCGCAGTGGCAGTTGAAAGCGCAGGGTGGTACTGGGCAGGGCATTGCCGAATCCAAGAGGAGGGTTTTAGGGGCCCCCTCCCATTGGGGAAAAAATAATATAAAGTTAAATGCAGAAAAGCTCGCACTTGACTTAAAATCAACTTGAAGGTTAAAATTTGTGTGCAGCATTTTTTTTTTCAATTCTCTTTGAAGTTTCTCGGCAATTTACAACTGTCTATTCTTTATCGACAAAAATCATATTTTGGGGGAACTGATGGAGGAACCGCAGAATGGACTGTTAATACAGAGCATTCACTTCGTTTAGCTTCTTAGCAGAAGGTTATGATGACTTGAGCGTTTCAGAAATAGAGAAGAGTAGGGGAGACCGGGGTTAGTTGTTACACGGGGTAAGTTGTTACATTCGAATTTAAAGTTAACCGCCAGGGGAAAATGGCTTTCCTTGCACTACATGATAGGACTCACCCATCTGCATTCCCTGATGATCACTGGAGTTCTTGCAGTCAGTAGCAGGGAGAGTGCTCAAGGAAAATGGTTTTTTGAATCTGGAAGTAATTTTTCTTTCCGCTGTTATTTTTCTATTTGTGACGAAGCCGTTGCAGATAACAGATTGATTTCTATACCACGTGAAAGCCTACATTTTCAGGTAAGTGCTAACATATTTAAATGTTTTGTACAAAGATTTCATACCGGTAATGTGTGCCAAGATTTGAATTGGCGTCATATGGGCAAGCTGTTACAGTTTTGTTGGGGTTAGTTGTTACAAGTAAGAACTTGCCCCATGCAAGTTTTAATTTAATATTATGTTTTCTTTTTAAAGGTGATATGGCGGGGAGCTATAAAAACTAGACGGACAGGGGCAAAACACCTAAAAAAACATACCTGGATGTGGCTAAAAGAAGTAATTGCAGGTAGTTCATTACGAAAGGCAGCCAATGAATTTCATGACACTAGAGAGATTCTGCGTCAGTAAGATGAAAAATGGTAGTGGTGGTAAGTAATATTTCTGATCTGCTTTATTGCATGATTCAATTCATATCAAACACTGTAGTTGTATGACGATAGTAATAATAATAATGATAATAATTCTGATCTCTTTCATTCTATGATTTAATTTATTGTTAATATGTATGGTTGAATAAATAATAATAATAATTACAACAGTGATAATAATAATAAATAATGTATTATTCGAATGTAGGTCTTTCTCCAACGATGCAGGCAGTGCAGAAGTGAAGACGGTTCGCAAGCGGAAACCATAAGTCAGCGCTACTTTAACAGATACACCAGTAAAAAATTTTTTGCAAGACGAAGCTGGGAAACAAAAATCTGTGAGAAGGAAATTGTCTCTAACAGAGAAGAAATCAACAGACACAAAGACAAAAAAAAAAAGAAAGTGCAAACACTGCGTCCTTCGGATGAAGATGATGAAGACTGGTTCTGCATAGAGTGCGCTATAACGTACTTAGAATCCAAAAAAACAACTAAATGACTTCAATGTCGTAATTGTGACAAATAGGCACATGGCCGATGTGCTAAGTTTGATAAATTGTATGCTTTTAAAAATTATAATTCGGACAATGATTATGATGATGATAGTTTATCAGAATAAGTCATTAATGAAGTAAATATGTAAAGCCAAAAAGTATTTGATTTTTAACGTAGCTAAGAATTTTTAAAATTTTACAGAATAAACCACAAAATGTGTAAAATTCATTTTATTACTAAAATATATCTCATATAACAACTAACCCCATATAGTGCAACAACATGCCCCGTGGTGTGGGGTAAGTAGTTACAATCTACATCTATTCAAAAAACTTGAAATATTTTGGAGTAGTGGCTTCTAATCATTTTTTAAAAAATATGTTATGAATGTTAATCAATCTAGATGCATTTTAAAGTTTCACACGTGTAAATACTTGAAATAGTAGTTTAGCGTAAAAAAAATATTGAAAAAAATTGTAACAACTAACCCCGATCTCCCCTATTGCATCTATGAAGATGCATAGTAATTGTGTTTGGTGATGTAATTTGCATCTGCAACGAACCCTTTCCTCTTTTGTTTTCTACGCATTCTCTTAGAATGCAAAATCTGAAAACATATGTCATGAAAGAATATGTGAAATTTTTTCAGAATGTGTTGCAACATACCGCACAGTAAACAGATAATACGGTTTGAATCTAAACAAGCAGTAGAATGAATAAATATTGAGCTAAATACCGCAGTCAGAATTTACCTTCTGAGAGGTGAAGTTCATAACGATCCGGACATGATACAATAAAATTGGTAATATTGCTCAAAACCTAGACATCTGGGAATTTGGACCCCCCCCCCCGGCTACGCTCCTCATACTGACCAATACACAGAAATTAATTATTTCGCACATTGTTGTGTTTTCCTGACAATACAGGCAAAAATGAAAAAAAAACATTGAAACCAAAACCCCTGCCTTTATGACATCCTGGGCAAGGGCCTGGTACTGGGGATGTTTAAACAGACGAGAATTTTTAGGACTGCCCAGAATCACCCTCCCCCCCTCCAATTATTGAAACAAGTTGTTTTTCTTTAACAATCACGATTGTTTATTGTTTTTATTCAACAGTAGTTACCTTTGATTTGATTTTATTATGCTTACAATGCAAATTCCTCTGGTCCATGGCCTCCACGAGCATGAACCTTCCCCTGGGCGGTAGCGTCCATGTACCTCGGAATCGACTTTATTTATACCCGACGTCTTCTCGACTTTAACCAATCCTTTTTACGCGAAAACAGTATCCAGCACACAAAATCCAGTACATAACATCCAGCAACGAGCAGCTGGCATTCATTTGAATTTTGACGTTTTGAATTCAAATTATGGTTTTCACAATTATTATTACGATGGAAGCCATTAGTAGAAACAAGAAACCCAATGAGTAGGGTTTTATCGCCATTCATGATGGCGAAAAACATAAAAACATAATTTGAATTCAAGATCTCAAAAATCAAATTTTAAGTTTTTTTTTTCTTTTCTTTTCTTTCTTTCTTTCTTTCATCATTTCGCATCGTTAATATTTTTTATGTGCATCAATGTAGAAATCGTTATTAAGTTTTCAATTGTTCGTCTTTTACAAAAGAAAAGAAAAAACAAAAAAATGTATTTTAAATTTACTTCGAAGCTTCCGGCTAATCTACACCGTTCAAGAATATCACAAAAATACCAGCTAAATTTCTTCTCGATTTACGTAACTATAAAAAATAAAAAATAGCCGTGAGGTAAAAAAAAAAAAGGTAGAATACCATATCATTAGAATATTTTGCGCTTTCCAAAACGGGTGTTTTACCTTACACTCCGCAATTGATATAAAAACATGAAACGAAGTCCGAGTTGGTTTGCTGTGAGGTAAAATCTCAGAAAGCCTGGAGGTAGACAAAATAATTGCCTCAGAAGTAGTAATTCTCGAAAAGCATAAATGCAATCCAGCAAGCAGTGGCGGCGCGAGAGCCAAAGGTAAACGTCGGCGATGCAGTTTTGCGAGGCCCTTTTAATCATAAAATATTGTGAGACAAATAATTGAATTCATAGAATTAGTTTTTGTACTAACTATTGGCACTTAGGGTTCCCAATTCACTTAATTGCTGGGACAAAAACATTTCGTGATTAGTAGCACAGTCAAAAAGAAGTTTTTTTCGTGGTGGGGGGAGGAGCCGGCACTTTGACTGTGGGAAAAATTACCTGATAGAAAGGGGGGTCTGGGGGTTCTCCCCCGGAAAGATTTCGAAATTTGTAGTTTAAAAACGCCATTTTGGGCTTTCTTTGCTGATGTTAAGGTAAAAAAGGTACAGGGGGTCTCGGTGGAAATTTCTAGAAATTGAAGCCTTAAAAATGCAATTATAGGCATTATTTATTGACTTTAGGGTCAGAGACTGTCCCAGATCGATTCTTTAAAAAAAAAAAAAAAAAAAAGTCAAAATCAATTTCCTGCAAATTCTCGAAATTGAAGTTTCAAAAACGGAATTTTAGACAAACTTTGAAGATTTTACCGGAAGGAAGGGAGATCCGTCGAAAATGTTTGAAAATTATGGTCCTAAAAACTTAGGAATATTTTATATTCAGGAGCCATTCCACTTGAACTTTCTGTTAATGAAGTTTAAAAAGCCTAATTGCTTATGATATAAAAGAAAGGCGATATGGGGACCCTTGCCCGAATATTTTCTGAAATTTAATCCTTAAAAATGCGATTGTATTGCCATATTTTGTAATATTACGCTCGGTAATTTTTGAAATTCAAGCTAAAAAAACGCAATTTTAAGCGATTTTCGACGTTGTTGAGCATTTGGGAGCTTTAAGCTGGAAATATCGCGAAGTTTAAGATCTGGAAACAAAATTTCAGTTGCTCCATAATGCTTTCGGTGTGTGTGTGTGTGTGTGGAGGGGGAAGAGTTCGGAGGAGCAGCATTTTGGATATTTTCTTACTTTTAGATGAACTTAGGAAACAAAAGAAAAAAGAAAAGAACTGAAAAGAAGAGAAAAAAGAAAGGGTATGCGGGATGCATATATGGAATCCGTACTCGCTAGACCCCATGCTGCGAGCAAGTGGGAGGAGTTAACATTTTCGCGCGCTCTCACATCAACGTTTTCCCGCGTCAAACCGCGAAGTACCTACGCTGTCATTCTCCTGATCTGCCTGTGTTTACTTGCGTTTTCTCTTAGTTATATAATTTTATTTTCTTATATTTTTGAAAAGCATGTCTGGTAATTTGCCTACGGGATATAGGGTCTGGTGGGGGAAAGTGGTCAATGGGGTAAAGTGGTCATAATTCAAATAAATGCCTATAGCTTCGAAATTAATGTTCGAATGAATGTGAAAATTTTATTTTAGGGTAGTGCATTTAGAAACTACATTTTGAATACAGAATTTTATAACTGGAAAAATTTTATATAGATAAGAAGCAAGAATCATAAGAAACATATGGAATCAAACTCAAGGCTGATGCGCTTCATGCACATAAAACCAGAAACTGATGGATGCAAAACAGGTCACAAATTTATTACACAAAGACAATTTTACACAGTATTTTAGGTTTTGAGAAAGTTTTCAAGTTATTGATGAAATTTGCGGCCGGCAGCTATAATACATGCATCGCAATCACTCTGTTGCAATTAGAAATGAAGGCTACTGGCCTGTTCAGCTATATATTTTATGTCAGTGGAAAAAGAAATGAATGATTGTTTACTAAAATATTTTCATTGTTGATTTTGAGTAAAATTTGGGGAGGTTTGGATACTATACAGTTGAATCCGCTTATAACGAGGGTGATGGGACCTTGATATTTGCTTGTTATACCCAGGTGCTTGTAAAAACTCCAGTTAGTGTAAAAAATCAAAAATATTCATTCATACATGCTATTGTTTTCTGTACAGTACCAAACAAGTTTGTGAATTTTCTTCGAACTGCCTTATTGTCTCTTATGTTATTGTTTTCAACGCATACTCATGACCCAAAAAACAGTCATTTGCACCTCTGGTTTCGAAAAAAGCTTTTCTGCACATCAAAAGTCACGGAGCATGTTATTGCGGGGTTGTTCTGCTTCATATTTTTCACATTTGTCAGTTTCTTTACTTTTTCATCTGCACTTAGCTTGAATTATAGCCACTGAGTGATAAAATTGACGTTAACAAATACTATATAATTTTCAAATGCTTCTTTACACCACCAAGTTAAAAAAAGGGGGGGGGGGGAGCCTCTCTGAGTTTGACTCATCTCATCAGTCATCACTAACTTACGACTGACTTCAGAATTTTTCCAAAAAAGAATAAATTGAGCTGGAAGTCAATAGCAATTTTAGGTGCTAATATGCTATTCTAGCAATGCAATATTTTTGCAAATTTCTCTTTATTAATTTGTATTTGTAAGTTTAAATTTACAAGAATCGAAGCTGTTCATTGGAAAATATTTTTCATTGAATTTTACCTTGAAAGACTTATAAACTGCTTTGCTGCACTGCTTTAAGAATGTAGGTGGCTATGTGTAAATTTGATAGTGTTCCCTTGTAGCAACTAAATGATTTTAAAGGGAAGTTTGTTCCTGTCACTTTGACTTTTTCGGGGGGAAGGGAGAGGGGCAATGGGTGTGTACTCAATGCAAATTTAATCGGAAAGCATAAAAAAAACCCACTCCCATAGCAAAAACGTTACTTTCTCAAAGTTGGGGAGCACTTACCCCCCCCCCCCCCCCCATCTTTCACTAAAATTTTTGACAGAATTTTTTTTAATACTAAGTATGAAAAGAGATGTTGACTTTGTTGAAAATAACTACATAATACCATTAATAATTTCCATTAACTACCAATTTTATTTTCAACCCCCCACCCCAACATTATGATATACCGCAAAATACGAAATACCATATTCATTTGTAGCAGTAGACAGTTCATCTTTTCTTTTGCATTTTGTCTTTAAATAAACGGAAAAGTAATTTAAGTAACAATTAAATTATTCAGATTTTAGTTGTGTTTCATAGATGTCGCCACTAGTTTTTCAATAAAAAAAAAAAAAACTAGAAGTAAATGACCAATTAATAAAAGGATTTTAGAATAAAAACTGAAATCCATTTGAATGTTCACTTTGTCAAACTATTAAAATAGTGATGAAAAGTAAAATTATTTCTGCTAAAGAAATGCTGCTTATCATATGGCAGAGTTATGCGCGAAATGAGACCGACCGAATGGTAGCAAAGCTGCATTCTTAGCTCCGCCTACTCGTTCGCAGCGGGGGGTCTAGCGAGTACGAATTCCATATATGCTGGAGGCATAGAGTTAGCTGATTAATTAGCTGTTGCCAATGAATATTTTTAATTCAGGCCCCGACAGAATTGGGCCAAACCTTTGCTAAGGCTGACTCTGTGCAGTCTCTCCTGCACGCACTATTTTGATTACTTTTGCGTCTGTTATATTTAATGAGAGCTTCAATCGAAAACATGGAAATATCTTAAAACTTCTGAGAATTTATTTCTAAGAATTTTGCGAGGCCCTATCTGCGCGAGGCCGTCGGCAGTTGCCGACGTCGCCGACGCCTAGCGCCGCCACTGCCAGCAAGAATTACTTGACGTAATCAAAGCTTCTTTGAAAGACCTTGAAACCCTCTGCAACTTCCACGGTCCATTGTGAACACTCTGCAAAGCAAACTTAAATGGCAAATAGCATGCTTGTGAAGCAACTTGAGATCAATTACAAGGAGATGGACAGCTTTCTCTGCGAGTCCTTGTTGTACGGAAATGCCAAGTACAAATAAATGCTAGAAATTCTTTCCTTTACCGCAAGAATTATTTTACGACATTGATTGATGGTAGCGGAGGTTGAGGATCACACCTTCAACTGAAAGTGCTGTTCTCGAGGGAAAGGAAATACGACGGTAGTGAAGATGAATTAAAAGCAACGGATTCAATGAAGAGTCAAAGGCAACGTCTACGAAAAAGTCTCATTATCTATTTTCAATATACGGTATTAAGTGTTTAAAACAGCTTTGCATAACTTCTGCACTTCCAGTAGTTTTCTGAAATTCGTATCTCAATAGGACGAAAGTGAATGTAAACGGTTTTTAAAACGATCATTTCAGCTAAGTTAAAATTATATATGCCGCTCAACAAGAATGAAAAGCAACTGGTTTTTTTTCCCCATTCTTTTTGTGCTAGGTTTTCATTTATTTAGATCATTCACACATTTTTAAAAGCTTCAGAAATGCAATGGAAGACGGAACGAATTTTCTGCTTTGTTGCATGTGAAAGAGCCCCTAATTTCGGAACTAGTAATAAAGATTGACTTTAGACAAATGCAATTTTATTTTTATCATAATGATAATATTTTTTTTTTTTTTTTTTTTTTTTTTACAGATAAGCTATTGCACAAAAAAAAAAAAAAAAATCCCCCAACGGTAGCAGTCACTTTGAGAGTGTTAAAAATGCGAAAGATAGAATGACAATGTAACAAACATACAAATATAAAGTATAGTGGGTTACAAACAACATTACAGAACAGAAAAAGCTATAGATATAAATAAATGGAAGTTAACGTTGTATCTTTGCCATATTTGGTACAGATATCCTTTGATGCTCAGAAACTCACACAAGGGATTGTTTTGAATTAAAAAAACGATTTTACAACCATAAAGTTGTTTCACATGTATTATTACTACTGGCGGAGAAATGGGCATATGTAGCAAATCTAAACATGGAACTGTTTCGATATAAGAAAGATTCAAAGTTGTAACCTTTGTAAAATGTATTTATTACTACTTGTTGCGGTATTTGCCTTTCTACTTCAGTGAAGGAAAGTAAAGCTTGGGTCAAAACATAAGTTCTGTTGAAACAAAAATGATGGAAACACGTCCCCTACCCCTTTTTTATTTATTTTGCGTCGTCTTTATATTTCTCTTGTTATAGTATCATAATAGGGGTTGTTTTCTGAAGAGTTACTAATTTTTCCATTGTTTGCCTTTTACTGAAAAAAAGAAAAAAATAAAAACTGCATTTTAAAGTTACTTTTAAAGCTTCCGGCTGAATCTACACTGTTCAATAATATTACAAAAATATCTACTGAAAAGCCGATTCGACTCACGAAACTATCAAAAAATAAATAGAAGTACAAGTACAAACACTTCGCACGAAAAAGAAGAGAGACCATGTGAGAAGGAAAGATTATACGAGCTGATGTGTGCATCACATGACTTCCTTTTACTAGAATTTAATGTCATTTCCCCATTATTGGTAATTTTAATGTGATTCAACGGTTAACTCTTTAAATATCACCAACAGTGGTCAAATTGAAACCAAATTTGAAATTAAAAAAAAAGCCAAAGTTGTCGCCAAGTTGGCGACAAAACTTGGCGACCAAAAAACCGGCGATATATCGCCTAGTGTCCGACAAATTATAACACCACTTCAGTTTACATCGAAATTAACAATGATTTCTCCCAAAAGGGGGCAAAAGACCCCCTTGGGAACATCCGAATGCAACCAAAAGAGAAGGTGCACAACTAGGCCTCACTAGGAGTCTAGGTAGCAAATTTCAACTTTCTAGGACATACCGTTTTTGAGTTATGCGAGATACATACACACATACGCACATACATACGTACATCCTGACGTCACGAGAAAATTCGTTGTAATTAACTCGGGGATCGCCAAAATTTATATTTCGGGAGTCTGTAGGTTCCTAGGCATTTTTCCAAGTGTGGTCAGGTCGAAAAAAAAAAAACTTAACATTCATTCGGAGGTGGGTCATTCCATGCGAAATGAGTAAATAAGCTGTGGCTGACATGTCACAGATTTCAATGAAAATTTTTATTTAGGCAAACCATGCATATCTATGAGGAAATGCAAAGTATGAAAGTTTAAAACTGTTTGTTGCTTTGTTATTGAAATTAGAAGTTGATGCTTACGCTAAGTCTAAATTTTCAGAGTTCATTGCTGCCAGTTTGTGACTCAATAACTCCATAAGTTATAAAAGTACACTTAAAAAATAAATATTTCCGCATTCTATAAACAAATCTCTATCGAGAAAGGGCAAAGTAAAATTTACTCGGATCTTTTTTTGAATCTGAGATATTAACAAAGATTGAAATTTTGCCAATTTACTTCAGATTTTAAATCACTCTTCTAGCTCTTTTAATGAAAAAATAACAGTAAAAATGATTCAGATTGAAAAACTATCTATAAGTAACTATCTGCTCTAATTTAGTAACTGTTTATGAATTTCTTAATGACGAAATTGTACTTAAAAAAATCGAAAATTTCCAAAAATTTCATTTTTTCCTCTATTTCAGATGTTTTTTTGAAAATGAGGGAATGCTCTAAATTTGCTCATTTTTTTTACATAATATATCGAAGTGTCTTTTAGATGCTACTAAATTTTAATCATTGGTATCAGCGTATTTTTGTTACTAGAGTAACTTGAACTAAGGTAAAATTTCATTAGTTATTTCTTTTTATTTTGTAAGTTTAGCAAAACTAACCATTTTTTTCGTGTTTCATTTTCTCAAAAGCATGTTTATGAAGTTTATGCTGAAATGTACATTTTTTTCAATTGAAATAAATGTCAGTTTTACTTGCTTTTGTATCATTTAGTCGTTTACCAAGTTCTTTGAATTCTCGTTATTTCACATAAGGGTCAATCCATACAGGTTCCACACAGTAAAAACTTCTCATTCATGTCCAAATATTTCTAAGTTATCAAATTAAAATAATTATTTTGGAAATTACAATATGTTTTTTCAGTATAATGTATTATATAGGTCACAATATACGTAATTTAAGAAGGTGCCATGAAGTTTTTACACTTTTTATTTCTGTTTTAGTGTGTGAATTGACTAGCAAAATTGCTTAATTTCAAAGATCTGTATCTCTTTTATAAACCAAATAAAAAAAAAACAATATGTATAACATGTATAGTACTTGAATGGAATATTCAATTGGTCAGGAAATTTTATTTTTATTTCAATCCCTTTTTGGTTTATAGGGGTCTAAAAATGTCATTTTTGTCATTTTTCCGATATTTGAGGAGCTATAATCTATAAAGGGTACACAAACACACAGCAAAAGTTACATACTCTTTTTAGCATGGTTCCAGTGATTAGTTTTTGCCGTATTTCATTTTGTGTTTCCGTCCCCTACATGAGTTATCCCCCTTTGAAATGAGTAAAATTTTTACATTTGGTCTTGAACTTTAACCTGTTGCCATTATTTTAATTATTAACGTACAGCTACGTAACTCAGCATAAGACTATCAACTTATGCACTTTAACATCAAAGCGTTAAATTAACTGCCATAAATGTAATTCAAATAGATTTTGGCGAAAATGCAAAGGTCTAAAAGTCCCATTTTTGACTACGAAAATCACTTTTGATGACCTCCAAAAAATCAAAGTTGGGAGAAAGAATAAAAGAGGTTTTAAACATCTTTCATATGCAGCTTTTAGGGATATGAATTTCAAAAAAATTAGAAATGGTCGAGCGCAACTATCCGTCGAACCTGTCTGGATTGACCCATAAAACAGAAAGAAAATGCTATTTTTCTGTATTTTATTTTACGTTTGGAAATCAAAAACCAATTTCGAGTTTCTTCGAGCAAATAGTAGAAACACAGCTCTATATTCTTGAAAAATTTTAAAGTTGTCTGAATTTTCCCTCATTTGAATTTCTGTGTGTACGTGAAGGGGAAAATCATCATTTTACAAAATGTCACTAAGTTTAAAACTGATTTTGAAGACAAATGTTAAAATACAAATTCAAAAGTAAGGTATTTCTTTTATGATACTTAGCACATTATTGGGTATTAATTTCATCAAAGCTAGTGCATTCCTTAAAGATTGTGATTAAAAAATAAAATGCTTAATTATAAGAAAATTGAAATATTTTCAGCTTTTGAGACTCGGTTAAAAGTTAACTATAATAACTTTGAAAACTTTACTGATATCAGATTGATTACCCTACTCCATAGATTGCAAAAACATATAACTTTTATGTTTTCATTAAATAGTTAACAAGATACAAGCCTTCAAAAGTGCAACATTTAGCATTTATGAGAATGTTGTTCAATTTGACCAATTTTCAATCGCATGTAACTATTTAAATAAAAAAATTTAAGCAAAAATATTTTAGATATTTTTATATAGGCATAAAAGGAACCTGTATACCAAATTTCATAAAAATCTGTTACCATGCGGCCACCACTTTTTTGCGAATTTTGCTCATTTCGCATGGAATGACCCAGGTGAGAAAAATGGAAATTAAGGTCGATTTTTGAGTGAAAATATTTTCGCGAATACAATACTTCCTTTTTTGTAAAAGGAAGTAAAAATTCTATTAGTTCCAGCTACAAACAAAACAAAACATGAAAAAAAAAAAAAAAAAACTCCTTTAAAGTAAGGCCAGATTGACTACTGTCCCCGCTCCTCTGGAGAGATGTGCCACTGAAGAGAAAAAAATTTCGTTTGAAGAAAAAATTTCCATGTAACTTTCTTTTATTTATTTATTTAATTTTTTTGTTAACCTTTTCCCGGCAAAGATAAATTTTATGATAAATTTGATTTTTGTTTTTCTCAATGAACGCGTGAAATGCTGGATAACTCTCCTGACCATTAACGCAGGCTCTGCGCTGATTGTTTCTTTTCTGACATAGCCTGAAATCTTTAAAACTAGTTTGAAACAAGCTAAATTTAATATACTTAAATAATATTTTTTGCACGATGTTTAGACAGTGTTGAGAGCTAATTTCAGCATTTTTAAGGCCCCATTCAAAATGATCAATTGCATCGACTGATCTCGACAGAAAAGTAGCGTAATTATTTAATTAGAAAGTTTATTATAGTTAAATATTTTAGCAAGTTATTTATTATTATTTTTTCATTGAAACACAAATGTCGAGTGTGTTGAAAAAATGTCTTAATAAGTTATTATACTTCCTTGATATCTAGATGTAAGAGTATGGGGTTTTTTTTCTGAAAACTAAAAGCAAGAAACTTTACGCAAAACAGGAGTGAAGAAAAAATAAAAATACTCCTTGCTTTATCGCTACTTTTTGCACTTAGTAGTAAAAAATAATAAAATAAATGAACAAAAATAATGCTTTCAAAATGATTCTCCATAAATTATCACTTTTAAACGTAATTTTTGAAGCACCACCAGGAAAATGTATAAACGAAGTACAGTCGACTCCCGCTACAACGCGACCCAACTTACGCGAAATGGCTATAACGCGATTTTTTCCCCGGTTAAACGCGAATTCTTCACCCGCAACATGAAAATTTTCCGAAGGGAACCGCGGTTTTTTCGTGAATGGACCTTCATCCCTTTGGCATCGCTGAGGGCGGAAGTTCTCACACCGTACTAGTCTAAACATTGCCTATACAAATAACTACTCCTCATTTTCCATTTATTTTTTTCATTCTATATGGGAAAGTTGATGAAATATAATGACACCTAAGAGCGCTGTTTCATTTAAAACTGTAAAGATAGAAGGAAAAAGAAAATTTCGACAACTATAGTGCATTTGTTTTTCTTACTACATAATGTACATACCGTAGTGTTTTATTTTACGTCTTCCTTTCCCATTGATCATTGACTTTGTGCATCGTAGCAGTTTTTTATGTTAAATAAAACGTTTTTTTTTTTTTTTTTTTTTAATACAATAAATAAAAATTCGATTTTTTGTTTAAGAAACAATAATGTATAGTTAAGAAATGATTTTTAACATTTTGAGGTGGTGTTTACAAGTGTCTTTGATAGTATGAGTATGTTAATAAAAGTTTTTAGACATACCCTTTTCCACAACGCGAAATTTCAACTTACGCGAAGGGTCTTGGAATGCATCCCTCGCGTAAGTCGGAACACGACTGTATTGTGATCGTTACATTGATATCTTGTCAAAACTATGTTGAATGCGAATAATATTGTAACGGATTCGGTGCGACTTCCACTTTCTTGAAATGAAGACACAGTTCTTGATAAAAGCACAGGAAATTTATTTACACTATGTACAGGAAAGATCGTCAACAACTGCTAAATTATTCATCAGCAATTAAGCAATTATCACACAACACCGTAAACTCAACGTTTACACACGTATTTACTTCCAAATACGAAAACAACACAGCGAAATGCCTCGCAATAAACAGAGCAAAAATGCTCTCCGTTCGAAATCTCAATCGAAACTAAACTGTTTATCCATCGCTAACGGCTTATATACACCGAAAGAAATCTCTCAAATATTCCACATGCTTCTCGAAATGCGTAGACCGTTATCAAATTTTATCAATGAAAAGAAAAGGAAATAGGGGTCGTATACTTTAGCCGAATGAAAAGGGGTTGTATATTCATTACGGGAAACTATTTACAGGTTACGTTACTACAATAATTACTATTTACAGGATTTGTAACATTGCCCCCTTCCCAAGGACTGCACGTCCCGGGCAGTACAATCCCCAGAAAGGGTGCCAAACTTCTATCACATGTTCACAAATACACACATCAAATAATAACCAATAGTGCAAAGGAAACATAATAATAAAAAGAAATATTACTAAACATTAAAAGCAAAAATTATCTACAACTTTTATGTTATCAACCATTGTTGTTTACGTAATACTCATGAACTATGGCCATAGTATGGGGCTAACCGATCATAATGTACAACCCTAGGTTTTGCATTAGGTGATTTTTGGATCCTCACTACGACGTCATTTAGTCGGTTAAGGACTTTGTAGGGTCCATCCCAATGCGACTGCAATTTGGGTGACAGATCTTTCCGTCGGATGGGATTCCATAACCAAACCTTGTCGCCTTCGTTGAATTCATGTCCAGTAGACCTTGTGTCGTATCGGGTCTTCATCTTCTCTGCCGCGATGTTGATTCGCTCTCGTGCGAAGTTATGAACGTCTTCCAACCGGGCCTGGATATCCTGGATGTACTCCTCAGGCGATGCAGGCGCATCCGGAGGACGACCGAAGACGAGATCACAAGGTAGCCAAAGCTCTCGTCCGAAAAGCATCTGAGATGGGGCATATCCGGTAGTCTCGTGGACGGTACTGCGGTAGGCCAGCAGGAACAAAAGTAGCTTCTTGTCCCAATCCTGTTGATTTCTGGATACCATAAGTGAGAGATTGTTCAGGATTGTGCGGTTAAATCTCTCCACCATGCCGTCCGATTGTGGGTGTAGTGGTGTTGTCCTAGTTTTCTCAATTCCAAGAATTTGACATATGCCCTTAAACACAGCAGAGATGAAATTCCTCCCTTGATCGGAATGAATCTGCAAAGGTGTTCCATATCTCGAGATCCAATGTTGGACTAGAGTCTCTGCTACGGTGGTAGCCTCTTGATCTGGAATGGGATATGCTTCCGGCCATTTGGTGAAGTAGTCGATGGAAACAAGAATATATTTGTTCCCATCAGCAGTTCTTGGTAGAGGGCCCAGGATGTCGATCCCAATTCGTTCGAAAGGAGCTCCAACGTTGTACAGATGTAGCTTCCCTCTGCTTCTCTTCTTTGGTCCTTTACGAGCAGCACAGGCGTCACAAGAATGGCACCACTTCTCCACGTCATCCTTCGCCTTGCTCCAGAAGAAGCGCTCCCGAACTTTATTGAGGGTTTTCAAGACACCAAAATGTCCTCCAGTCGCACTACTATGTATTTCTTTCAGAACATCTGGAATCCTTGATCGGGGAAGTAGTAACTGCCACCTAGATGTTTTGCCGTCGTCAGATTCCCATTTTCGGTGTAGCACGCCGTTCCGTAAATGGAGCGAGTTCCATAAAGCCCAGTATCTTTTTGTTGCAGGACTGAAGATGGAAACGTCCTGCCAGCTAGGTCGCCGACTGTCACTTTCCATGAACTCCAAAATTGGTTTTATGTCGGGGTCTTCAAGTTGATCTTTTCGAACTTGGTCGTCACTCCATGGATCAGGTTCTGATGATATTGGAGTCACTGTCACCTGATAGACGGTAGGGCTAGTCGTTCCATACTGTTTCTCGATTCGGGAACAATAGTGGCAGTTCTCAGGACAGGGTCTCCTTGATAAAGCGTCAGCATTATCGTGAGATAACCCTTTTCGATGCTTGATCTCCATGTCATATTCCTGGAGCCGCTGTATCCGTCTGGCTATCTGGCTTTCCGGATTTTTGAAGTTCTAAAGCCAAGTTAATGAGGCATGATCTGTCCGAAGCAGAAATTTTCGGCCGTAGAGGTAATGATGGAAGTGTTCTACAGCTTTCACTATGGCCAGTAACTCCTTTCTGGTGACGCCGTAATTTCGCTCCGACTTTGATAAGCATTTGCTCCAGTAAGCGATGACATGTTCATTTCCGTCAATTTCTTGGGATAAAACAGCTCCGATGCCCTCGTTGCTCGCATCAGTGGATGAAGGATTTTTCAGACTGAGGATAGGCGAGGATAGGCGTTGATGTTAAAGCCTCCTTCAGTCGTAAAAATGCATCTTCGCATTCCTTGGACCATTCGAACTTTTGCTTGCTCTCCGTCAGCTTATGCAAAGGTCGTGCAATGTTGGAAAAACCCTTTACAAACTTCCTGTAGTACGTGCAGAGCCCCAGGAAACTTCGCAGCTGATGGATGTTTTCGGGACGACTCCAACTCTCGACAGCAGGTACCTTTTCTGGATCGGTTTGTACACCTTCAGAAGAGATGATGTGACCAAGGTAGTTCACTTCCCGGCGGAACAAATTACATTTGGACGGGCTTAACTTCAGACTGGCTTCCTTAAGCTTTTGCAGCACCTTCCTAAGATTTGCCAGATGTTCTTCGAAACTGCGTCCCACGATGATGATATCGTCTAAGTAGACCAGACAGGATTCGTAGGAAAATCCTCTTAACACTGTCTCCATAAGACGCTCGAACGTAGCTGGTGCATTGCAGAGGCCGAAGGGCATCACTTTAAACTGCCATAAGCCTTGTCCAGTTGTAAACGCTGTCTTTTCTCGGTCATCAGGGTGTATCTCAACCTGCCAGTAGCCGCTCTTCAAGTCCAGGGTCGAAAACCACTTGTGTCCGGAAAGAGTGTCCAAGGTGTCGTCTATCCGTGGAAGAGGGTAACTGTCTTTCTTGGTGATTTCATTCAGCCGTCTGTAATCGACACAAAATCTGGTGGAGCCATCTTTCTTTCGGACCAAGACGATGGGAAAGGCCCAAGGACTGGACGAGGGTTCGATGACATCATTCTCCTGCATCTCTTTCAGGAGGGTCTCAACCTCTTCCTTCTTGGCGAACGGTAGTCGTCTTGGATGCTGTTTAATAGGGGGGTGTTCTCCAGTGTAGATCCTAGGCTGCGTTAAATTCGTACGGCCAACATCCTCCGATGTAGATGAAAACAGATGCTTGAAGTCGTCCACCAATTGTTCCGCAGCAGTTCTTTGATCTTTCGATAATGGCGCACTCCCAATTAACTTCGATGTCAAGGACTCAGAAGACACAGTTTCGAGGGAATTGATTCTTCTAATGATGCAGTTTACTGGAGTACAAGTTGCTAACACTTCACCTTTCCGAACATTCCTTGGCCTTTCACTCACGTTGGCAACTCTTACAGGAATTACATCCTTAGAAAGGTCCACAAGTGCAGATGCTACCAGCACTACTTTTAGGTTATTGCTTAGGTTAGGGTATTCAATGAGTCCAAATCGAAAACTATTGCTTTCTTCAAGGGAGCCAGGTATTAATGATTCTGACCTTGAGGGAATCGATAAATCTGTTTGGGCTATTATTTGATGAGCGGATTTTACATCACTTTCTGCGGGGAAAACGGCTATGTCTTCTCTCATCGAGTGCAGCTCATTAGTCTTGAAGTCGAGGTTGAAGTCATACTTCTTTAAAAAGTCCAATCCGAGAATGAAGGGGTCCGTGATATTAGCGACGAATGCCGTATGATGGTAGGTGGCATTCCCAAACACTATTTCCAAGTCCACTTTACCTTCAATCTCGATCTTGTCACCTGTCACAGTCTGGAGACTTACGCGTGGCGATGTCCACAGCAGTTTCAATCCAAATTCACGAGCCACATCTGTCCTAATGATTGTCACATTGGCTCCAGTGTCGACAATCAGTCTGCAGGGGTTCCCATTTACATGTGCGTAAATGAAAAGTCCATCACTGCCACTACTAGAAGAGGAAATCTGCAGAGCTCTAGTGGTGGTGATTTCCTTCCCTCGCGTAGCTTGGCGAGCCGGACAACTCCTTCGCAGGTGTCCTTCACTACCGCATTTCCAGCACTTCTGCTCTTGTTTCTTTTGGGCTGTTATGCTGCTCAGATGTCTTGTCAAGTCACCGAGTTGTCTCTCAAGTTCAGCGAGGTGGGACGACCTGGAATCAGACTCATCAGCTTCCTGAGTCCGGATTAGATGGCGATCCACACGGGTTGCTTCTTGGGCGGCCTCGTATCTCATCGCATACACAACAGCAGAATTCAGGTCTTTGACATCCGCCATCCGTAGAGCTTTCTGGATTTCCGGATCTCGAACCCCGTCGATGTAGTAGTTGAGTGCCAGGTTGTCTCGAACATCCGCAGGGCAGTCGTAAAAAGCAAGATGAGACAGTCTCTCGATGTCCGCCGCAAGCTCTTGCAGGGTTTCCCCAGTTTTCTGGAAACGGGACTTCAAGTGGAGTCGGCTGAAATCTTTCTGGCACTTCTCACCGAAGCGAAGCTCCAACGCAGATGTGAAGGCGGCAAAATCCAGGCGCTGGCTGTCCGGAAGGGTCTGAAGAATGTCCGCTGCGTCACCTCTCAGGGATGCTGCAAGATGGCAGGCCTTGGTAGCAGAGTTCCATCCGTTCACTTCCGCCACTATCATGAATTGAGTTTTGTAAACCTGCCACGAAGTTTTCCCATCATATGTGGCAAGTTTAATGGACGGTCGAGCAACGGATGTGGGAGCGCAAAACTGTACAGAGCTGCTTTCCGCGGTCGCCAATCTCCTTTCCATGTCTTTAATTTTCTCATCCACATGATTCTCAACTGTTGCGATACGGTTTTCTACTGTTTCAAATTTTTCATCAAAAGCATCAACTCGATGCTCTATCTCATTAAATTTATTTTCCATCACAGTCTTTACCGAAGTAAGGTCGTTTTTAATTTCCTCTTGGTTAGAAGCTAAATCTTTTTTCAGCACCATTAAATCACTTTTCCATTGTTCTTGATTAGCCGCCATATCATTTTTTAATTGTTCTTGATTAGCCGCCATATCACTCTTCACAGAGTTGATTGCATCAAGCAGTTGTTTTAATTGTTCATCCATTGCGCGAGTAATCACCATAAAAATAAAGTCCAAATTTAAAAAGTCTTTATGAAAAAATGTCCTAAGTCACACTTACTGCAAGAAAGTCCTGAAGTAGCCCCACGTTGGGCGCCAATTGTAACGGATTCGGTGCGACTTCCACTTTCTTGAAGACACAGTTCTTGATAAAAGCACAGGAAATTTATTTACACTATGTACAGGAAAGATCGTCAACAACTGCTAAATTTTTCATCAGCAATTATCACACAACACCGTAAACTCAACGTTTACACACGTATTTACTTCCAAATATGAAAACAACACAGCGAAATGCCTCGCAATAAACAGAGCAAAAATGCTCTCCGTTCGAAATCTCAATCGAAACTAAACTGTTTATCCATCGCTAACGGCTTATATACACCGAAAGAAATCTCTTAAATATTCCACACGCTTCTCGAAATGCGTAGACCGTTATCAAATTTTATCAATGAAAAGAAAAGGAAATAGGGGTCGTATACTTTAGCCGAATGAAAAGGGGTTGTATATTCATTACGGGAAACTATTTACTGGTTACGTTACTACAATAATTACTATTTACAGGATTTGTAACAATATTTATCCTAACACCTTCAACCGGGGTTATGAAATACTTAACCGAAATTTTTTTTTATTTGGTTGACATTGTACTTTAGTAAAGAGCATTTTAAATGTGATACTTCAAGTATGTTGGCGAAAAATTAAAAGAGTTTTGATATATCCAATTTACCAAACATTCATTTTTGAAATAAATGTATCAAATAAAAAAAGGAACATCAAACAAACTTCATTGTAAAATATTCTCTAAACAATAATAAAACATAATACAGGCATTTGAAATGATCAATAGAAGATTATACATATATTTTTTTTTAAATCAAGGGGGGAAAAACCCTCGCCTTTACGATGAGATTCCATGGTTGAAGAAATGAGCCAGTCCCTATCTCCCAATCCCTATTTGTTAGTATTTACAATCCCAAAACGAAAAATTCTTGCATAGATAATAATAAGCAGGATGTAAAGAGTCAACTACAAAAAAAAAAAAAAAAAAAAAAAAAAAAATCAAGTGATTTCATCAACTATTAAATGATTAGCTGTTCAAAGTTCATATCCAGTATACCGAACACCTGATCTGAAGAGACTAAAGAAAAAAAGAATAGAAAAACTCAGAGTCTATTTAAATTTTTTATGTATTGTAAGTAATTTTACGATTATATATTACCCTGGGGACTCATGATCCGCCACAGGCAAAAATAGAGGATACACTACTAATTTGAAATATGACAGCAATAGAGTTTGTCTTCTGTAATCAAACGATGATGAAGTTCGGTTCATAGGATGAAAAAAAATTAAGTCTTAAAATGGTGCGAACTTAATAACAAAGATTCACTGCTGGGAAAAAGTAGAGAACTACGATAAAGAGTTATTCAATGTTTGTCGTCCTCCCCTGTTGAAATGTTAAGTATTAATTCAGAAAAAAAAGGAAAGCAAAACGAATGTTTGAAATTGATAATTTATAAAACAAAACATTATTGACATAAAAGCGAACCACATTATTATTATTTAATTTTTTTTCCATTACTTTGAAACGTGTATGCTGCCGTGAGCAGGTAATGAGCAATAAAGGCAACTTTTTCATTTTTGCATTGTTTAGCATTTTTGTCATCTATTGTACATTAGCTTCATTGTATTGTGCATTCACGAGGAGAAGACACTTCGGAACGCCTTCCCGAAAGCAGAGCTAATTTTAGCGCGGAGGTGATCGCTACCGCTTGCAATTGAGACAACCCTAAATTTGGCGGGCATTTAAATTTGTGAAAATGTCTTTGTGTTCTTTCCTTTCGTTTCTAGCTTCGCGTAATTGTCGTCTACGAGGAATCTTTACCTTTTAAACTGAAAATTTCAAAACTATAAATATTGTATTTACAAAAAAAAGTAAATTATTTTGTTTTCCGAATGAAACATTTCTATTAAGGATAGGCTTTCTGAATTTTGAACGATATCCTTTTAAACACTAACGTCCTATATTCGAAATTGCAAATGCGCTGATGAAAAAAAAGGGGGGGGGGCAGGAAAATTTCATCACCACACAGACTGTGGCATTGAAATGCTTAAGGGTTGAGTTCTTTTTGAAGCCTTAGTATCTCTCTCTCTATCTCTCTCTCTTTTCTTGAGGGGGGGGAGTGACTCAGCAGCTCTTAAGAGCTGGGTCTTTGATGCATCTGTATGGATTGTACAAAATTTCAGATCATACAGAGTGGATATAAAGTCAGTAGATCTACAGTAGCAGTTATTTTTTTAAAATGCTGAAAACATTATTCGAACAAAATTTGCTCCCCCCCCCCCCCAAAAAAAAAGAACCTGGTTGAACAAAAGGCGGGGGACTGGCCAATTGTTTAAGAAAGGATTTACATGTGAGAAATAAAAGTAAATGAGAAAACAATAAAAAATCAATCTGAAATATATTAATGCAATTGACTATTAAAATCAAGATTATTTCTCTATGTATTGCATGAACGTTAATGTTTAGAAATATGGAATAATTTTCGGTGCTTTATAAAAAGTGACTTTGGTTTGAATACTGTTTTAAAATTATAGGTTCATCGGTTAGGCCGTCTTAAGAGATGACGACTACCCGCAGGGCGAGTATTTGCCAGCGCGGGGGGGAGGGGGGCTAACTAATTTCGTTTCTACGGGGGCAGCAGAAACGAAGTTAGTTATAACACTTACATAGTAGCTTAACGTCCACACGGACTGTCCATAAAGGATGTTACACTTCACCTTACCCTCTCACCTCGTCACATCTCACGCAATGTTCGATGAACATATTGCTATAACGATCGCTTTTATTTGAACCAAAATGTGTGAAGTCACATTTCTTGTAATCCTCTCCTTCCCCCTTGAGACTAACTCTCAGAAGTTCTGAAACCCGTAACCCTCCGTCCCTACCCCTTTCAAGCGTGAAATCACTTGTGAACGGCTCCTTAGGTTTGCTCTTAGTCACTAAAATCGCACTAACAATTGTTTTAAGGGAAAAGACTGGCTCCCCCCTTCCCCCCTGGATAGCGCTAGTCACAATATTTTTATGATCATGCATGTTTTTAGCAAAGAATCATATTGCACCCCAGCAGGGAAAGCGACACAATTCAAAATTTGGGAAAACCGTACCGGCTATTGATTTAAAATCTAAATTTAATGCTCTTTCTCGACACAAAAATCGCAAAGTTAGCTCACCTAAATGGTACGGGGGGGGGGGGGTGTCAATGTGCGATATGTTGAACAACTGAATAGGTTGACTATAGCAACGTCTCATGCTAAAAATTACGCCTTTTACATTCAGAGTCAACGACGGATACAGAGACTATTCAAGGAGGGGGGCAATTGATTTCACACCTTTACCATTTTATAAATTCGCAAACCTCCACCCTCCTTCCAAACACCATAAAAGATCGTCTCATTTCAGTTATTTTGGCGGGGGGGGGGGGACTTCCTTTTCTACAAAATTGCGAAGGAGTGTACCAAACCCCATCCCTTACCTTAGCGGCATCAAAGGTGTCCCATAATAGTTTCTCTTTTTTTTGGGGGGGGGGGGGAGGGGACTTCAATTTTCGAAACTTTCCTGGAAAGAGCCCTTAAACCCTATAACCCTATTTAATATCACTAAAATCGTCTAAAATTGAGCTTTTGGAACTTTGAAATACTTCCTGTGTAAAGTTCGGATCCCTATCACTAAAGTGTCTAGATATGTGCAACAATTTCATTTTCCAGACTGCAAAAGCTTTGTAAAACCATTGAAGATAGGCTAAAACAATTTTCAACTTCAGTATCAAAAATATGCCGTGGAAGAATTCTGCATCTCGACTCAAGGAAGTGGGGATCGCCCCCATCGCCCCTCCCTTGTATCTGTCCTTGTTCGGAGCTGTATTAGAATACGGGCAACAAACTTTTGCTTATTTTATGATCCCCACACGTAACGCTCTTCCGTAAAAGTACTGGAAGAAATGAATTACTTTTAGAGTAATCGAAAAAACTTGGGAAAAAAATAACATATATTTTTTCGTATTTACAAAAATAAATAGGTCAAAACAGTAACATAAAACGTTGTTTCAGGCACTTATTCAATTATTCTGTAGATAACCATATTGGCATGTGAAAAGTTTTTATTTTTGTTTTGTTCCTTTTTTCATTTCTGAAGAATAAAAGCCATATTGAAAAAAAAAATAGCACTAAAATATTGAAATGTGTCACGCAGAGTGCAACTTACCTACTGTGGCTTCCAAAATTGTTCGTACGCTTTAAATGTGTGTGGTTAAAAATGAAGTGCCTAGAAATTGAAATAGTAGTTCAGTACTTCTTCATAGTAGTACATGATTTCATCAACCCAACATTTTTTACAAAATATTGACTGTTTGAAATGGGCCAAAAATGAGGTGACAGAGAAATATTTTCAGAAAAATTTGAAATTAAAGTTGTCGTCTGTCGTTTTCTTTTTTTATTATTTTTTCAATGCAGTGATAGTTAAAAAATCGTTTGGTATTAATTTTTGCTTGTTTACTTCACAAATTCTACGTATTATTTTTCAAAATGGCTCGAATTCGCAAAGTAACAACAAACGCAATTCGAAAATGTATTAATTCTTTATCATATTCGAAGTAAAACAGTTCGAAATATTGCAAAGGTAGTTCATTTATCCCAAACTACTGTGTAATACTTAAAAAAAACGCTTTAAAGAAGAAAAATGGATCGAAAATAAGTTGAGAAATGGTTGACCAACAAAGTTAACAAAATGCAATCAGAGATTAATAATTAGAAAATTCGTGAAAAACCCACGTTTGAGTTCTGTGAAAGTTTCAGCATAATAGAATGAAACATTTTCGTTCCAATTTCACCTTTAACTGTTCACTGTGTTTGCAGAAAATGTTTAGTTAGTGTGAAAAACAGAAAGTTTAGGATTTCCTTTGCAAAATCAATGATAAATTAACCCTAAACGTATAGAAATACACTGCAAATCTTAAAATACTTTTGAGTCGAAGTCTTTGTAGCACACCTTTTTTTCGAGAGAGAAGATGGAAAGTGATTTCTTAGAAAATTATAGAACACTCCTCTTCTTCCAGTGCGATAACGATGGCCAACTGGCAACCTTCCTCAGTGTTGGTCTGAAGCCAAAAAGACGCATATAGAATCTTCCGATACCACGTGTTGGGGGCGTGGCCAAGTCTCAACTGCCGAAAAACGGACAATACAAGCTTACTTGTTTGGTTTCTGCAAAATAAAAAAGCGCGAAAAAAGAAGTCTAATTCCATCATTTCCCTCTTGTAGTATACAAGGGCGTCCATGTGCAAAATTTAAAGGTGGGGGCTCAGTTATTTTTCCCACATTTTAGAAGGATGTTTTCCCCATAGAAACCGATTTCAGTACACATTAGTTATTAAAATTTGACATTTTCAATAATTTATTCATTAATTGCTGGAGAAGAAATGTTTTTACATTTTTGCAAAGAAAAAAGTGCTAAAAGCAAGGAAGTTCTAATTTCAAAGGGGGGGGGGGAGGCTTGAGCCCCTACTTGCCCCTCCCCCCCCCATATGGGCGCCCTTTGAAGTAAAGAATCCAAAACGCGCTTCTTCAAACATCTCGAAAACTTATTTTTGCACATGCTGCCGTTTAATTGCACACGGAAGTATACAGCAAAAAGTGGTAACTTCTATCAAAAGATTAACTTTTAAGCTATGAAGAGAATGGTAAAATTTTTGTTTCGCTGGTAGTAGTTGAAAAGCGTAAGTAAATAAGAGAAGAAGATTATTTTGCGCTTGGCGGCCGAAAAAGGATGGATCGAAACACGGAACACTCGAGAAGGTTAAATAATTGCTGGCGCCATCTTTTGGAGAAACAACGAAAATAACGTTTAAAAAGGAATAACGCATACAATCAATGAAAAGAATAGTTTAACTATTCCAAAAGTCGTTAAACAGTGGAATGACGAAAACTTTCGGTTGTGATATACACTAAGGATAACATCATCGTTCTCAAAAAAATCAGCGTTCATTCTAAATAAATTAGTAGCAGAAGAATAGAATATATTCTAGACAGGAGATCAGGGATTTAAATCTGTAAGTGAAGATTTAATTGGACATGTAGCACCATAGCGAAAGGAAAATATATCTAGGGGAAAAAAATCCCCTTGAAAATTTAATCTCTTTCGTAAATCTCAAAATCACTGCAAGTGCAGTCGATATTTGCACTAGTAAGTTATATCATAGACATCACTGATATTTTGCGACTTACTGCAGCGAGTAAAATTTGACAACATCTTATATGTTATATTACATCATATATTATATCACTTCTACTTTTTACAATGTATATATATATATATTGTAATGTAAGGTATCGACAAATTTAGCATGGCTGTGTTAATAAGCAGGTCTCAAAATATTTTATTGCTTCACTACAGGCCCGACGAGAGACCATGTCAACCTAGTCGGAAACTAGGGGCCCGGGCCTTGGGGGGGGGGGGGGGGCGGTGACACTGACGCAAAAAAAAAAAAAAAAGAAATGAAGGAAAGAAAAAAAGAAAGTAAAAACAAGAAAGGAAAAAAGAAAAAGGGGGGGGGGACTCCGAATTACAGAAAACGTAAAGATTAAATAAAATTTACATTTTTGGTATTTACTGTTGTGGCACTTAAAATAGAGTTAATTGTCTTCTGGTAAGCAGTTTTGATATTTTTCTCCCTCCCCCTCTTTTTTCCCTTCTTTTTCCCTTTTCTTTTCTCCCCCCCCCCTCCTTTTTTTTCTTCTTTTCCACCTTTTCTGTTTTTCGGGAGCGGGAGGGGCCCGGGAACATAACTGACAAAGGGGTCCGCCTTGCCTCTCTGCGGTCCTGCTTCCTATACAGAATAGGCGGGTGGTAGGGGGGACTAAATAAACTTCAATCCCACTGTCTTCAAAAATCATAGTCGGGTCTTGGTTGCATCTCTTGTTTTGTCCAGTCAGAAATAAGTCAAAAGATGCATGCAACGAAAATCGAAGTTGAAGTTCAAAAAACGCTATGTGTGCACTTTATGGGAAGGAATGGGGTTTCAGTGTGGGGATCTTTGATTTTTCGGAGCAGTGGCAAGCTAGAAACTGCCGCCCTCATTCCTCTTCCTTCAAGTTTTTCTATCAAGTTTCAACAACAAAAACAGAAATAGGATGAATTTGCACTCCCCTCCCCAGAAGTTGCCACTCATGGTTAGAGCCTCAAGTTGCCCCCCCCCCCCCCCCCCAAGATTCGGCACTGCATTATAATAGCTTAATTTAATTATTGGGTGAAGTATTTTACATTGTAAAGGAACTTTCAATTTCGTTTAATGGCTTGTTTTATTTGAAAGCCCATTAAAATGATAAAATAATGTATGGTGTCATCAATAATTAATTTTTACGTAGCTATGAAGAAACATGGCCACATATACTGGATATTGTACTGATGTAGGAGATAGTTTCCTTTATCCACAAAATCCTTATATCGCCTATATACCCCCTAGGCGATTTCTAGGGGCACTTTCCCATAAGGCGCGGGGGGGGGGGAGTTCCTAAAGGGTAATTTTAAAGGGATTTTAATCACATTTTAGAGGGAAGGTCTCGTTCTTGGTGGCGCATCCGAAGCATTTGAGGGGAGTGCGCCATCGCCCTTCGAGGGATGGGGTGCATCCTGCCGAAGATCACCTTTCCCAATCTTTTTACTCTTAAACTCTTTTGACTATGAAATCATATAAGTTTTTAAGTTTTTTTTTTGTTAATAAGGTTTCAGTGAACTTGTCTGAGCGCATTTGCCTACCATTCTTCCGAATTTTTCATTTTGGTTCGTCTAAGCATATTGCTCCGCAGATTAGTTTTTAAGAAGTGGTTACTGTTATCAGGGCCGCAGAGAGCCATGGCGGGCCCTTTGTCAGTTATATCACCTGGCCCCTTTCGCGCGCCAAAAAAGAAAAAAAGAACAAAAAAGAAAAGGGGAAAAGGAGAAAAAGAAAATAGGGAGAAGAAGGAAAAAAGGGGGGGAGGTCAAAACTACTAACTGGAAAACAATTAACTCTATTTTATGTGACACAACAGTAAATACTATAAGAGTAAATTTTTACTTAATCATTACGTTTTTCTTTTATTCGGAGTCCCCCCTCCCTTTTTCTTTCTCTTTCCTTCTTTTCCTTCTTTCTTTTTTTGCGTCAGCGTCATCCGCCCCCTCTCCCCCCAAGACCCGGGCCCCTAGTTTTCCGACTAAGCTGACATGGCCTCTCGTCGGGCCTGACTGTTAGTGTCCAAAAACCTAAAAATTAATTTTGCTATCAGAATACAGTTGCTCATCCCATAACAACCAAGGCTGTGGAGTCGGAGGAAAAATGATCGACTCAGACTCCTTTACCCCAAAATCAGTCCGACTCCGACTCCACAAGCACTGGCAGAGTTGCGGACTTAAAACTTCGACTCCGGACTCTGATTCTGACTCCTAATCCTTTTCCTTAAAATAAGTCCGACTCCAATTCCAAGACTCCGACGCCCTGCGTACAACTGATAGACTTGTTTGACAACACGATAAATACCTATGATGATCGATTAGGTTTGTCCTTGAGAACAAAGGAAAAAATAAAGGAAACAAGAAAAAATAAATACAAAACTGAAAAAAAACAAAGAAAAGGAAAAGAAAAGAAAAAAAATCAAAACTGCTTACTAAAAACACATTAACTCAATTTTAATTACCACAACGGAAAATACCAAAAAAGTAAATTTTTCTCTTCTTTACGTTTTCGCTTTATTCGGAGCCCCCCCCCCCCCCCTCCTTTTTATCCCTTGCTTCCTTTCTTTTCTTTCTTTCTTTTTTTCTTTCCGCTTTTTGCGTCAGTGTCGCCGGGCCCTAGTTTCCGTCAAGGCTGACATGGCCTCCTCTTCGGACCTGCTTTCGAACATCTTCAGTTGGAGTATAAAGCATTTTTCATTAAAGTTAAAAACAAATTCCCGTTCCACAGCGGTGGAAAAACCTTTTTTATTTAGTTGCCCACCAGTTCATCTGAAAATTCAAAGCAAAAAAAGGATAAATGCGATTCAGAAAATTTTCGTTCACTATCCGTTATGCATTAATGGCTTTGATTGTTCAGTTTCTAATGATTATACCGCTGTATTTTACCTCCTTCCCTACCAGAAAGATAAACGCATATAAAAAACTGCAGTGTTTCTTAAACTAGTGTTTGGGTTTTGTGGGTGGACCACCCCACAAACCTGTTTCGAAAAAAAACTTGGAATGAAGTTTCAGCTGACCTGAATGTTTAGAATAAAACCGGTGCCTCATGCGGTGGATTGTTCTATCTTCAAATTTTAACGATGAAATGCATCATTTTAGAAATCTGCAGACCATGATGAAAAGTGTAATTACGTAGTTCTGCTTCACAAATTTTTATTTTATTTTAATTTATTTATTTTTTGAATCCTAATGGCGTTTGTTTTGCAGACGAAATCCCGAGTTTCTTTGTTCGAACGCAGTCCAGGTAAACTAATAGTTCGGGAGCCAGGTACAAATTTAGTCAATCATTTCCTCTCGAACGATAATTGGTGATAGGTATCAGAACGCCTCGTGAAAGTCTACTGCGTGTCCGTGGGTGGGATGAGCGGCGGTAGCCTCCCAATCATGTAAAAAAATTGAAAAAGTCAGTCAATTCCTCCCGGCTGAAACTTTGTCAAATTATAGTTAAGATAATATCTCGAAAAAAAATAAAAAGTCAGCAGACATAACGCAGAGGTTTATGAGTCAGCTGGTAGGTCGAACATGTAAAAAAAAAAGTCAATGATTTCCTCTCAGCTAAAAATTTGCCTGATGACAGCTTATATGCAACTATGAATAAATACACAAGGCAGCTAGCTGTACCCCGGTGGAAAAATGGTCAGTTGGTAAATTGAAAGTTGAATCGATAATTTCAGAAACGGCGAAAGTCCAATGGATTCCCGTAGGACTTAAGCCCTTTCTGAAATAATCGATTCAGTTATGATGCAGAAGTTAAGCGGGAGCATCTATCGCCTACTAGATTGCCACCAGCTGACGAGTTTTTCCTCGACTTGCTGGACTTTATTTATTAGTTTATAATTCCGATTATGGTTAGTGTACGGGGGGAGGGGGCGTGAATTTTTATCAGTGCTCAGAGGGGAGCGCATAAGCCTGAAAGGTTGGGACCCTCCGGTCTAACCCATGGTACCATTGGTCCTCGCCGCATGCCCACGAAATTTTCTTACTTGAGTCAATCACTATTGCGGTTTTTGAGATTTTTTTTTTTGGGGGGGGGGGACTTAGTTTTTTCTAAAAAATGAAAAAAAAGAAAACATATTATCAACTAAAGGCCGGTCATTTGGTTTGTAAGCTTCCCGCTGGCAGGACCAAATCCATTCACGGGACCGGGGACGAATGTGACCCGCAGGCAGTAGGTTGTATAACACTATTGTATGCTATGATAGCGTGCGTTGCTTCAATCTTTAGAAATAACGAATGTAATTTAACATATGTCACTACCTCCCTGATGAAAATTTGTAAGCTGATTGTCAATATACCTTATCTAACTAATAAATAAAGTCAGCTGGCAGTAAGTGGAGGAGAAAAACCCAGCAGGTGCATTCTAGTAGGCGATAGATGCTCCCGCTTTAACTTCTGCGTCATAACTGAATCGATTATTTCAGAAAGGGCGTAAGTCCTACGGGAATCCATTGAACTTACGCCCTTTCTGAAAATTATCGATTCAATTTTTTATTTACCAGCTGACCATTTTTCCACCGGGATACAGCTAGCTGACTTGTGTATTTATTCATAGTTGCATAAGCTATCATCAGGCAAATTTTTAGCTGAGAGGAACTCATTGAATTTTTTTTTAATTTTTTTTTTTACATGTTCGACCTACCAGCTGACTCATAACCCACTGCGTTATGTCAGCTGACTTTTTATTTTCTTTCGAGATATTATCTTAACTATAATTTGACAAAGTTTCAGTCGGGAGGAAATGACTGGCTTTTTCAATCTTTTTTACATGATTGGGAGGTTACCGCCGCTCATCCCACAAACGGAGACGCAGCTGACTTTCACGAGGCGTTTTGATACCATTCCCTGATGCCTCTCACCAATTATTGTTCGAGAGGAAAAGATTGACCAAATTTGTAACTGGGCTCCCGGACTATAAGGAAATAACTCTCTTAACATGGGCAAAATTGCAACAGAAGATTTTTCAATTGGTTTTCATATCTGTAACTTTTACTGAATAACATATCCAAAATTGGACAAACGGGAACTACTCCCAAAAATAAGATATGAAAATGGGGGGAGGGAGGGGCTAGTTGTAATTATCTTCAAAGTAGGAAAACTAGTATTTCTCTTTAAAAACATATTAAAACACATTTAGCATTCTCATGTGGAATAATTATAGGTGAAGCGTCTTGTTAATGGTATGTTTCACAAAAACTAGGAAGAACCCCGATAACTCGACCATGACTAACTCGGCGTAATTGATTCTGTATCTAGTATAGCTAGACCGCGTTGAGATGGCGGATCAACTGGAAGTGGAAACAGATCACTTCATTTTGTATAAGGTAGAATCAGCGAGAACGCACCGAGCAGTAAGAGGCGAGTTCTCGCTGATTACAAAATGATAACAAACAACCTACTACAAATAACACAAATGATGTTTCCGCCTTCCAGTTGATCCATCATCTCACCGTGGTCAAGCTCTACAATGCTTTGTTCATATATATTGAAAAAATGCGGTTGCTCTACATATGTTAACAGAAATTCACTTAAGTCTACTACTATTTACCTAGAAGTTGGAAATCTAAGAGCCGCGGATCGGATATGACCCAAAACCAGTGCCAAACCATTCCCCCTTGATGAGAAAAGAAGAATCCTTATTAAAAAAATGAAATAAAACATTGGAATGCTTCTTTAACTTAAAGTAATTTTAAAACCTTCGAGTCCTACTCTGACTCCAAAAACACTGGTAAGGTTGCGGATTTTTGGGAAATATCACCGACTGCGACTCTTAAAATTTTAAACCTTCGACTCCGACTCTACTCTAAAATCAGTCAGACTCCGACTCCACAGTCCTGGAAAATCGTACCTTTTACTGTTATAATTTACAAAGTTATTTTTTATTATAATTATTTAAATATGAAATATATCATAAGCATTAATTGTAAACGTTTTGATTTTTATCTTTTTACAAGTCACAAAATTTCGACACAAGTTACAGTGTGAACGTTTTAATTTATATCAATAATCGCAAGGTTATTGTGTTCGTCGGAAAATTTTCATGCTACTTTGAAGTTCTTAGGAGGAACATTAGAAGGAACAGTATCGGGGATGCATGTGAAAATATTCAGATCAGTTCAGTAGTTTTTCAAGTTTCTAATTTAAGATTTTTTTTAGGAGAGGAGGAATCACGTAAACGCAAATATTTCCTCTCGACTTCTTTTTGGTCGAAGTAAGTGTTTTACCCAGAAATTGTTTGTTTTCTATTATTGCTGTTTCCTTTCTTGGACACAGCAACGTAGTCCATGGTTAAAAAAATTCTATACTCGACAAAACTTCTATTGCTATTTTGTTTACGCACAGAACCAAAAGTATCTTCCAAAAAAGGTGTTTCACTCAAAAGACAATGCACGTAAAGTTCATCTAGAGCAATCGTTTTTATTTATGTAATTTAAAATAAATGCATTTTTGCGGCAAATGAAATATTGCAATGCACTTTTCTGTGTGAAATATAAATTAGACAACCACGCAAAAGCCCCCCCCCCCCTACAGACACACTCCTTCCACTGCCTTCTAGACTAGAAGGCAGTGCTCCTTCGCTCTTTTCATCCTAAGTAAATTAGAGTCTCAACTGTTCAATTTTACAAGATCCTTAAAAGTGGCTCAACCTTCTTCCTGCTAACTTCCACTTTTACTTTTTTCACGGTCGGCGCAAACATAGCATTTGTACATCACGACTTCCGCGGGGTGATTCGAAACGCTTTCTTTTTGTTCTTCCCCATACGGGGAATAATGTCCTCTGCAATCAACTTCCGTTAGAAAAGACCTAAGGGATAATTAATCAACATTCACACGGATATTAGTCTCCAATGGCAGGGGACATTTGAAACAGAGCGTCGCCTACCAATTATCGTCAAATTATTTCTCGCGTAGTTTTTATACCACATTTTTAAGAAGGTATAAATGTGTGTAGAGAAAATCGTGTGTGTATGCTGGGGAGACTGGGTATGCTTGATCCCCTGTTTTGTTGGAGCTTATGACTTTTATTTGATTCAATGGAACTAAACGATTTCGTGTGACATATTTAGACGTCTTAGCCCTTCAGAATGCTCTGCCGTTTTTAAAATATATCCTTTGGAATAAAATATTTTAAAGAAAAATCAGAGGTTTGTAAAAAGACCGGGATCAAGTCTCCCCCGCGGTCTGTAGGAAACTTGATCCTGGGGAGAAAAGTGTTCTTATAAGTGTTTTAAATACAAGTCAAACATGTATTATTTGCGACATGGTTAGCATTTACTCATTCAAAAAAAAAAAAAACAATAATAATGTCAAATTTAAAAACGAAACAAAGCAAGACCAATAACTATTAAAAGTTGCTTTTAACAAACAAAATCAACTCTGTAGGGAATCACTAGCACTGCTTAAGAAACTCATACTTTTTCATCAATGATTAAGTACACAGTAGAAACTAAGAAATAAAAATCTTAAAAAGATACTTAAACGTTAACGTATATAACATTAGTGATGAACAAAATTAGTGTTTTAACGTCATAAACTAACAAAATATTTAAAAGTTGACGTCGACAATCAGCTGAAGTTAGTGGTTCGAATGAAAAGAAAAAGAATGATTAATTTTCTTATTTCAAGGATGGTTTTGGAAAATTAAAGCATTCGATACGCTTAATGGTAGATTTGATAGTTGGTGTAAGCATTTTTTTTTTTAAATTAAAGTGTCAACGTTTCTCATAAGTCAGCTTTTTTAAAGCTTTCACTATTAATAGGAAATTTACTATAGCTGTAGGCTATACTTTGTAAGACAACGGCATTTACATAAACATTTTTATTCAACAATAAGTAGAATAAAAAAGCATTTTCAGTAAGTAATGTATTTTCAGTAATACCATGCCTTGCCTTCTATCTTCGAGCTGAACCGAACCATTTCTTCGGTCACTCGTCTGGTCAGTACTAATTCTAATTTAGCTACCAGTTTGTTTGGCACTCTCCACCTCCAGCTCATTCACTTCCTATTCCGGGTTGACGAGTGTTAATAAGCACGAAACTGAAGTTCTCAGATGGAATGACTGAGCTGGCGGTGTATTTCATGCATATATATTTATGTGTTTACAGTCACTTTATAAGAAACTTGATCACTTATCAAGTCTCCTTGGTTCAAAAGGATCAAGTATCCACTTCTCACACTTGTAACATTGTTTCGAATCTCTTACCATGACAAAAAAAAGAAGTGTATTTATTTCTTAGCTTCTTTAAGAACGCTAGCCAGCTCTATAATCCACAATCTCAAAGAATAATCTCAACTGTTAAAACTGATCATAACACATGCCTCAAAATCATGTGCAAAACAGATATCCGTTGATCCAAATAAATGAGGTTCTGCAGTACTTTATGGAACCCATTTTTAAAAACTTTTTCCCCGAAATGTATTGCTTGAAGTTGCTTAAGCAGAAGTAATAAAATATGTGATACAAGGACGGATAGAAAAGGGAGGGGCGGTGGAGGGGATCGCCCCTTCCTTGAGAGACCCTGCACTCACAATTTTTCAGAATTCAAGTCCAAAAATGTAAGTATGATTTTGATGTTACTGAAAGGAATAGAGTTCGCATCACCCTTTCGCAAACTTTTCGGAATGGAAGTTTCAAAAAGGTAATTGCAGACGCTCTTTGGCGATGCTAGGAGAAAAAACTTGGAAGCCTCTCCCCGGGCATTTTGCAAAATTTAAATCTTAAAGAAGTGATTGTAGACATCTATAGTGTTATTGAAAAGACTACACTGACTATCCCCATTCTGACATTCAGTGACTATTCGTTGCTAGTTTTTCGGAATTGAAATTTCAAAGAGCGCAGTTTTGGACGACCTTTAATGATGCTAGAGGGAAGGAAATTTCGAAAAATTCCCCCGGAATTATTACGAAATTCAAGTTTTAAAACGCCATTTTAGAACACCTCCTTCAACTGAAAAAAAAATTAAATAAATTCTAGGACCTTCTTTGTTAAATCTCTATAATTTAGTTCTTTTAGATAAAAATACTGTCCCCCCCCCCCCCCCACTCCACCACCAAGCTTGTATAAATCAGATAAGAGATGTTAAAAGCCAACCGCCCTCTTCTTAAAAACTTTCTGGATTTGCGCTTGATGTGGCATATTATATATATATATATATATATATATATATATATATATATATATATATATATATATATATATATATATATATATATTAGGGTGGTCCTTATTTTTGAAGTTGCAGATATTTTACGCGACGCACCCTCAATTTTTCTCATTTTTATGTAAAAAGATTCTAACGTTTTATATTTCAAGTAATTTTGAATCTCAATAGGTGTTGCTACTTCCAGACTGACCATTCTCTCACTTTCATTCTGTAAAATTTAACATGTTACAGAGGGTACATGTACACCAATGGCCTTGGGTCAAGCGTACCGCTTTTCTGCGCTTGTTCCAACCAAGAGGCAGGGGAACGTTTCCTCCTACCAAGATGGACACAAGGGATTTTATAGGCCATTAATGAATGATCTTTGACAACAACAAATTGCCTCCTTCAGGGTTTTGGGATGTTGATTTGCAAAATTCCCTGTATATGTAATAGGTGTGGCAAATAGAGTCGCAAGGTTTCAATGCTATAAATATAAGTAATTGCAATTATATTTTAATTCGCTGTTCTTTAGTTATAAACATGCCTAAATGCTTATGCAATTTTTAATTTTTAAAATATAAATTTCGAAAAATCCTCGATGACTCCTAACATAAAAATATACTGTATTTTACATAGCTAAAATATAAATTTAAAAAAATATCCAGATCGGAACAATGTAGATATCTATAAATTAATTTTCCTCTATTTCAGTACATAGTCCTTCATTATCATCAAATTCTTGCGATTCACAAGATTTAGAAACCGAAATGGTATCTATTCTAACTTGTTGAGTTTTGTTTTCTACAGCTGGTCTACCACAATGCAAAAAACCTTGCCAACTATTGATATCATCTTGTCTTTCATCACTGTTAGACAAATGCCATATTAGGGATAAAGATGTTGTTCATTTATTTACAGCCTATGTAGATGCAGTAAATTTAAATCCAAATGACCTTGTGATCAATCGTACATTCCTTAAGAGAGCAAGAGAAAATCTTCGAGAGGTAAAATTAAATTTCATGAGTTTAAATTTATATTTTGTAGTTATTCACTGGGATACAAAGCTACATCCAGATGTAAACGGAAAAATAACGCCGACAGGATTACCGTGTTAGCTTCAGGTCCTAATATTGAACATCTACTCGGAATGCCTTAGATATTTCTTCAGTTGTATATGATATCTTAGATGATAGCTCTTTATTGCTAACTGATCTAGCTTCAGTGTTTGATACAACGACATGCAATAGCAACCGTATAAATTGTGCATGCAATTTTTTAGAGCAAAAACTGTACGGTGATATGTTACAATTGGATTGCCATCCTGATGCACTTGAAATCGTACTGCAGAGTGTGTCCTTAAAGAAGTTCTTGCCTTTCTTCGTTCTAGATCAGATATTCAATTATTTAAGCGCTTCAAAACTTTGTGGAACGATCTCCATCATTCAGAACTTATAACAGCTCAATCAAGTACACGTACCACTTAAATTCTAAAAGACGAAGTTGATGACATATTATTGTTCGTAAAAAGCGGAATTAAGAAAGACTACAGAGAATTCTCGTAACTTGCAATAATATTTCCTGGTGAATTTCCTCCTATAGGGATATGTTTTCGGCATCTTGCAGCCTATCACTGAGCCACACCGGTGGCAAAAGGAATTTTCGTTTGAAAATTTTTATATTTAGGAAACAATTTAAATTGACCTTACATGATAAGAAAGCCCTTCAATGCTGTTTCACAAAGCTGTTTTACAATTAAATGTTGTATGAAGATATGGTTTTTCGCAGCAACCCAATCGAGGCTCCTTTGAGTAATATAATATGTCTGAAAAACTAGTTGTGTACAAAATGATGAGAAACATGCAGCAGAAGCAGTGATTGGAAAATTCATAAATCACTTATGCTACTTAGGGGATAAACTACTAGCTTTGTCGGTAACAGATGAAGGAATTAACTTTAATGATAGGAAATGACTAGTCCAAAAATGCTTGTAATAAGGAAGAGTGTCTGATGACTGTTTAACAAATTTCAGATAACAGTAGATGATTTGAAATACTTTTTAGTAAAGATCTTCATCTTTATAGAATCAACTAGCTTATTACCCGGCGTTGCCCGGGTGCTTTTCAATGCAACATATCTTTTGGATAATCAAGTGAATGAATTCTATCTAAATGAACGTAAAAAATTACATTCACACCGCTTTCTAGGCTCAAATCTTCAAAATACTTTGAATAACACAGAAAATTAAGCATTTGCCGAAAAAGTAACATCAACTTAAAGCAAAAATGTATGAAGAATATTGTTTGGGCTCTGTAGTGTCCACTGGTATGTTGTCTGAGGTTAAATCAGACGGGCGGTATATAAATTGTCTTAATGCAAAGACAATTGATTGTCTTTTGCACATCTTGTGGGAAAACCTTTTACGTGATGCTTCGAAAGAAAAGCGTTGTAGGTTTTGTTTTCCCCAATTCATCAAAAAATACAACAGTACTTTTCACATACATTTTATTCGGAAATAAATCATTGAATGTTTCCTTAGAAAGAGTCGTGAGCTTGCCAAAAAAAAAAAAAAAAGTCAATCCCTATTATCAGGCACAAATATATACAAATTGCCAAATATATCACTGAAGATTGCAATTTCTTGAAGTTTAAGAAAGGTCCATTGTGGTTTCACGTGAGATACAAAGTGTTTCACCTTATCCTATACTGTTAAAGAGAATTTAAGCTTCTACAGTGATAATTTTCCATTCATATCTCACAGCACTTCTTTAAAGACGATTGAAATGCTTAGTGGTAGCTACAAACTTCCAATATTTTTCGATTGTTTACAATAGCAGTTATCGAACTGAGCTTTGTAATTGCGAATGTAGCTTTGTTCAGTTTATTACACGATGAAGAAAAAACTTCATATTGTGGAGCAATATTTCATCATGCCTTTTTTTCAATAGTAATCTCTGTCAAAAGTTGCATCATACCAGCTAACAGATTTAAAATTATTGCTAGTCGGCAAAGATGCTTCATCAGGTGTATTATTACTCGAGCGTTAAGGTAATATAAAATTTCAAATGAAGAAATTTGTTTATATAAAAAACGTAGCAAATTTTTGCAGTTTAATACAGTTTAAATTTAAATTAATATTTATTTGCATTTTTTCCAAACTATGAATTCCGCCGAATTATATTTACGTGTGGTTTTGCGGATAAAAAAGGTGCACAACCTTTAGTTTTAGCACACATTGGCAATCCTAGTACGGTAGTTTATGTGCATGTAAGAAACGTCATAACCATCCCCCTCCCCCTTGAAAAACAAATTCCAGATACGCTACTACGTACAAATATGATTATTTTGCAATATTTGAGAAATTAGTATTTTTTTACCCCTGTTCTTTGTTAGCCTTCAGCGATTAAACTTAGTTGAACCGAATTATATAAAGCGACGTAAATCATGGAACAGTATAAAGAACATTTGCAAATTGGTTTTAAGGACCATCCAGCATTAAATTGTTGAAGCTTGTACATTAGGGTGGAACGAAAAAAACAAAGTTTTTATTTTATTGTAATAGTGCAGAAAAGTTGCGATTGGTTTACAAAACAAAACAAAAATTTTTAAAATCGGATAATATCTTCCGATCCCGCAACGAGCCTAAAAATTTGAAAAAATGGAAAATTTCATGTGTTCTTAGAGATTTTTAAAAAAAAATTTCTCCAACGTTTCTTTTTAATACTCTAAGACGGAAAAGTTACGATAGGTGAAGCCTTCAGAAATTTTAAAAAACATATTGAAATCAAATAATACCTTCTTTTGCGGATAAAAAAGGTGCACAACCTTTAGTTTTAGCACACATTGGCAATCCTAGTACGGTAGTTTATGTGCATGTAAGAAACGTCATGACCATCCCCCTCCCCCTTGAAAAACAAATTCCAGATACGCTACTACGTACAAATATGATTATTTTGCAATTTATTTGAGAAATTAGTATTTTTTTACCCCTGTTCTTTGTTAGCCTTCAGCGATTAAACTTAGTTGAACCGAATTATATAAAGATCCGACGTAAATCATGGAACAGTATAAAGAACATTTGCAAATTGGTTTTAAGGACCATCCAACATTAAATTGTTGAAGCTTGTACATAGATAATGAATGAATTATTGATACCGAATTAATTTTGGTATGTTCTTGACTGTTCGTGTGGAAAATACTGATCCATAATTTCGCTCTACCATTACTGCTGTGGAAATATCAAAGCAAGTAGAACCGTCGGAGACCGCAATGCATTCCTGCTTTGCAGGATGCTATTTCAAAAAACAATTTACAGCAGCATTTCTTTTCCGTTCGGCTTTCTTGCCAAACATGCTTTACGCTTGTCGCTGATTGACTTTACGGCCACTGTTAGGTATACTTTTTGTGTTGGTTGCATTTAAAATATGTCCTGGTGGTTATATGTTGCTGAACATTTTCATTTGCTTTGAACCAAGGTTCACGAACTTAACGATTACAGTTTATCTTTGAAGAGTCTTCATTTAGGGCATTTTTTACAGGCTTTTCATTCAGACCAAACTCATAAAAATATGAAAATTCGTTACGTCGAAAACAGCCTTTTCATGAATAAAAATATAAACTTTAACCTCTTTGGATCTTTTTTAAATTCCAAAAACCAGCCTATGTGAAGTCCTGAGCAATAATTTACCTCTCTGCCAAATTTGGAAGAAATCCGACTAAAACTGTGGATTTGTATAAGGAACATATACACACACACACAAACATACATCCTTTTCTATATATATATAGATACATGTAAGGAAAGCCTTGTCCACATCCCTCCCCTTTGAAAGATAAATTCCGAATGCGCTATTGCGCATTACTATGATTATTTTGCAATTTATTTGCTTTATTAGTACCCCTGTTCTTTGACCGCCTGGAGCGACTTCTATTAAACCGAATTAAGTTAACAGTTATAGTTGAACCGAATTACTTAAAGATTCGACGTAAATCAAGGAATAGTATAAAGAAAATTTATATATTGCAAATTGGTTTCATTAAGATTATAAAACATTAAATTAAATTTATGTTGCAAGGATGAAAGAGATGTGGTTTTAATAAAAGTAGTCAAATGCTGAAACATTCGAAGATTGTACGTCAATATTGAATGCAATATTACTACCTTACTCATGTTCGTATTTTCTCTGCTATTAACGGGAAAATCACTATTCAAAAATTACACGCAGCCCTTACTGTTGTGGATTTTATAGTTAAACAATATTTAAAAATTATAATTTAACGGTAGCATTCAAATCAAGTAGCACCAATGGACCCCAGGGGCTTCGTAGGTCGCAGTTTAAGAAACGATGAATAGCATCATTTCTTATATCTACGACTTTCTTGCCAAATATGCTTTAACGCTCTCGCTAAATAGCATTGACCGCAATCGTTCAGGATACATTTTGTGTTGATTGCATTTAAAATAGCTCCTGGTGGTTAGATGTTGATAACCGTTTTCATTTGCTTTGAACCAAGGTTCACAAATTTAACGATTAAAGTTAATATCTGAAAAAACTTCATCCAGGGCAGTTTTTTACTTTCTTTTCATTTAGACTAAAATTTATAACTATACAAAAATTCGTTCATGCAGAAAAGAGTAATTTTATGAATCAAAATATGAAACTAGACCTCTTTGGGTCGTTTTAAAATTCCAAAAACCAGCCTATATGAATTCCTGAACAATTTACCTTTGTGCCAAATTTGGAAGAAATCCAACGAAAACCGTGGATTTGTATAAGGAACATACACACCCACAAACATACATCCATTTTTATATAAATAGATTACGAGTCAATTAAACTGTTTGATAAGTTACAAATACTAAACGATTTTTTCCTATTTGATCCTGATTCACGGCAAAATGAAGGAAGCTATTTAAAGGGAAGAGAGATTGTTAAAATACTGAAAATTGTGAATGATACCATTGAAAGAGGAGCACAATTAATCGAAGAATTTCACAATTAATTTGCTAAACATGAGTCACAAAAACAATTGATTTTACAGACCGTCCAAGACAATCGGAAAAAAATACACACTATCGAGATACATTGAGAAAAGCGTACGATTAAGGAACGTTTCTAAAGCATTATTTCATTCTTATTCAACGTAAAATCTTTAGATGATATAAAGTAATTAAAAAGATTAGTTTTAGTGCTACTTCACTGTAAAAATATTTTGCAAACCTAGGAGAAACGATGTACTGGGTCTGAAGTAAAAACTCGGAAGATTTGTGAGAAAATTATCAAAAGTGTTAAAGTTCAACGGCCTAGGGGCACGTGTTATTATTGACCGATCGAGTTCAAATTTTGCACACGTTACTTTTTATTATAGTGTCACAAAACTAGGGGGCGTCACTTGTTGAATTCCGAAAAAAAAATTTTCCCATATAAATAAGGACCACCCTAATATATATATATATATATATATATATATATATATATATATATATATATATATATATATATATATATACAGTCAACTCTCGATAACTCGATGTCCCAAAGGACCGTCTAAAACGTTCGAGTTATTTTTATTTTGAATTATGGGAAGCTTCCAGAACAGTCTCAAGAGCTTGGGACACGGTAAAAACTTCGAGATAAAGGAATGTTTGAGATATAAACTTCGAGTTATCGGGAGTTAACTGTATATTAATATATATATATATATATATATATATATATATATATATATATATATATATATATATATATATATATATATATATATATATATATATATATATATATATATATATATATATATATATATATATATATATATATATATATTGCAGGGGGAGAGAGATAAACAATAACGGTTCCGACAAAAATTAACATAGTAAAAAAAACATCGTTCCGTCGTTAAGTATTCCCCCAGCATAACATTAGTACATGCTTCAGACAAATCAACTATGCGCAAATCTTTAGTATAATTCTCAGTTACTTACAAGGCTATTGTAATCCCCCTAAATGAGGCGATTAGCCGATGTTTCGAGAACGTGATCGTTCTGCTCCCTCTAATCAGCTAAAGCGGTCCTGTCAAAATATGCAGGGAGGGGCACGACCCCTGGATCTGCTGCTCTTATTTAGCACCTGTTATCCTCCCGACAGATGGCATGCGAGCTTTTCCTCTTCAAGTTGATTCTTTGATCCTCAAGATGCTGGAGGAGATTTAGACTGTTGCTTTCAAACCATCTGTTTGCTTTTGGTGGATTCGGAACCTGGAGGAGGAAGAGGAGGAAATATTCTGAGCTTGGAGGAGACACGAGTGGTATTATGAGGAATAAGATAAGATCGCTTCGGACAATCCTCAAGAGCGACCTTAAGACCACAAAAGGTCTTTGAGCAAGCAGATAGAAATCAAAACCATGGGATTTGAATGACCATGGTACAAGCATGGAAGTAGAACGAGTGTTTGGAGCGATTCACAAATGTTGATGGCTTTGGAAAATTCTTTGTTTAGGGAAAGAATATGTGCCTCATAAAAACAGCATATTTCTCTGAATGAAATTTAAAAAGCAAAAGAGAACAAAAAAACTGAGTTTGTGCGTCCATCTTTTTTTTTTTTTTTTTTTTTTTTTTGCGAAAGATCACTAACCACTTCAGCTCTTGAAAATAGAAGAATTTATGTTATAAATAGATAAGAAAACAATCAAAAGGAATTTTACTATGTCTACTAAATCTTTATTGAACAATCCCAGTCAGATGATGAACTCAAAGGTTGAAGTGTTCAATAAAATCTACTTCAATAACCAAAGACCATATCTATTAAGTGAATTTTTATATCGTATTTTTAGAAAATGTAATTAGTGTTACACTGAAAGAAAAAAAACTTTCTAACTCATATCATTATCAGTTACTGGTGTTAAAAAAACTTTTTAAAAAGGAAACACGCACACGTTGTTGAGTTTTACACACAAATGTTATAAATATAATTTTAATAATCGACGTTATATACATATACGTACATAAAGCACGTTATGAAAAATCTTTTATGAGCAAAATTATTCGTTAAGATTTCTCAATGTCAGTAATTTCAAGTCTAAAAAAATGTGCAGAGTATTTTGTCATCTAAATATTTCAAATAGGCTAAGACTTAAAATGAATAACCGACGCATCTGACATTTTATTTAGTTTATTTCATCCATTTATTGATATTTATTTATTTATTCATTCATTTTTCATTTATTTCTTAATTTTAGATTAGTCAGTTTATCTAAAACCAATATTTCTGGACACTTACATGCAGATCAGGGGTGGCTTTAAGTGATATTGATTACTATAGAATTGAGCATATCGTCGCCTCAGAGCAACAGTAGGCTTTCTTACTATTATTTCTGGGATTAGATGTTTTATGGTTGCTCTGAGGCAAAGATATACGAATTGTTTGAGTGTAGTCAAGTGTGGTTAAAATTAAACTGCTCGTCTTCTTGTGGCATGCGATTTAAGCTAAATTTGCATTGTCAAACAGTTCGTCAGTGGTGTTGTGCATTGCTTGAGTGCAATGCAGAGAAAATAGGCATTCCAGAAATAGTCCTAATGCCCTGATCTATAGTACAATTTCAAGTTTGAGCATTAAATTCGTAGTTTACAAATTGAAGTTCAGTAGAAAACGACAATTTTTCATACATGAATTTAGAAAATCATTTTTTAAAACAAATAAAACTTTTAGTCCACTTCGACAGTTTTTTTCTTCTGCATACATAGTGATATAATCTAAAAATTTCTCTTCAGTTTAAAAATTTGATAAAATAAGAATAGCGCCGATGATAAAATATGTTACTAGAGGGGTTTTGATCAACTGTCCTAAACAAGATCCAGAGGCAGACTGGCTCGCCAGCCCATCGACCTGCGGGCCGGTGCGCCATCCCTCCTGTGCGGGCTCGAACTTGAGCTCCTTTGAATTTTATTTATTTATTTTAAATTTATTTATTTAATTCATTTTCTTTCTATTTTTTTATTTATTTATTTTATTTCATTTTATTAATTTATGCAATTCCGTTTCTTTTCTTTTTTTCTCTTTTCGCCCTCGAAGTAGTGCACTTCCAGCTTTTTTTTTTTTTTTTCGCTCTCGAACCTGTGCACATTTATTTATTTTTATTTATTTATTTATTTATTTATTTATTTTGCGCTGTGGAATTTTTGAGCGCTTTTTGGGAGTCAAAGTTGTGGCGCCCTCTTGGGGGACCCAGTTTACCCTTGAAAGGACCCTAAGCTATCTGAGGTATGAGCGTCCCTTTTGCTGTCCAGACAACTTTTATGTTAGTGGCAAAACAGACCAATTAAAAACTAAATTATTTTCTTTTGTAACCATTCGTATGTGTGTTATTTTCCTTGGACAAAATAAAACCATGTTTTTCCCTTAAAAAAAATGCTGCCTGCTCTCTTCTGTTGTTTCTGACCTTGGAGGGAAGGGGGATATCAGGAGAGGGATTCAAGGACTCCCATTAAATGCAATATAAATATCCTTAAATTTAGGGAGTCTGGGGGGTTTCTCCCCAGCGAAAAAAATTTAAAATGTAGACATAAGATTCTGCATTTTGAGGCCTTATAAAGGCCTAATAATATAAGGCCTAATAATAGGGTAATTAGAATATGAAAAATATCAGGAACAAAATAGGTAAACAAAACTTTTTTTTTAATTTATGCACTTTTTTGCAAATTAAGGTAGTAAAATTAAAATTTTGGTTTTTGTTCGACAAATTGTTGACTTAATCGGTAGAGGGAGGGTAAAAGATAAGGTATCGTCACTTGCTCACATCGGCTTCTGGTATAGTTGATTTTTGATCGTCCCCCCAACACACTGACAAACACAACATTGAGTTAAATGTAAAGTGATCAATAGTAAAATATACATAAAATTCTTTTAATGAAATAGTGTAGAGATTTAGTAAATAGGCAACGAGAGAGTAACATCTAGCCATTCAAACAATTCTTTCTTTGTACACTTGATCTTTACTAATAATAAAGCTGAAAGTCTCTCTGTCCGGATCTCTGTCTGTCAGGATCTCTGTGACGCGCATAGCGCCTAGACTGTTCGGCCGATTTTCATGAAATTTGGCACAGAATTAGTTTGTAGCATGAGAGTGCGCACCTCGAAGCGATTTTTCGTAAATTCTATTTTTTTCTTTTTCTATTTCAATTTTAAGAACATTTTAGCGAGCAAAGTTATGATAAGATGGACGAGTAAATTACCAAGTTTTCATAACGTGGAACCGTAACATGGGCAAGCCAATTGGCGAGAAATGCACCATACATTATTTGTAAATATACAGGCGAACCAAAAGACCTTTTAAGTTTCTACTACGGGCAAAGCCGTGCGGGTACCACTAGTAAGAAATAAAATTAAAGCACTTTTCAAGTAGCCTCAAAAACTTATTTAATTGATTTTAAAGGCTCTATAACAATTAAAATTGGTATTTAAAGCACTTTATTAGCACTTTCCAGTGTCTGACATTTTATTACTTACTCGTACAGTTTTACTGAATCGTTCTAACTTAGTTAGAAATCCCGATTTTGAATTTAAAAAAATATATTCCTATAGATTTCTCATTACAACAATTTTTTCCGTTATAAATACAGTGCAGGAAACAAAAAAGAATAGAGGTAGTGTACCATTTTTTTTCTCGTGCTAAACAGGTTAACATCATACAGTAGAGGTAAGATAAAAGCAAGCAAAAACAAAAGAACTTCCAAAATACTGAATTTGGTATTAAATAATTAGAAAAATATGAAACATGTGAATAAAAAAAAATGTATCTCAAACAATGTATTAGAGAAACGTGGGAACCATGATTTTTACATTCTTAACGCAGGATGTAGCAAGGAGCTGAGTTTGGCACCTTTTGTTCTCTCCCTCGCATTGGTTAGAATTTTTTTAATTCAAGGTTTGTTACTACATTTTCCCAAATTTTTCAAGATTCTTAAATATTTGAAAATGGAACTTATTTTTTCAAGTACTTTTCATAATTTAGGAAAGAATCATGCAATTTTCCGGGAGTTGGGTGCCCCCAACAAAACGGACGCCCTGTATATATGGACTGTTATGACCAAACCCTCACGCTCCAGAGAGTAAATTCTGTCATTACTAATACCCGGCTCGAAGCTGACATCTTTTACTGACGGCCCGTTTGAATAAAAATGCGAATTTACTTGAGGGGCCACAAAACCATCTTACCAGATCTGATTGGTCATTTCATAGAAATCGCTCGCAAAAAAAAAGGTGTCTGACCATAGTGAGGGAAATGGGCAGTTATTTTCCTCTCTCTTATTATGCCTCGGCGTTTTCAACAACAACTCGGCCAATTTCAACTTCTAAGCAACAATTTTATGAGAGGATGTTTGTGTTTGATCGAAGCATGGAATCAAAAGAAGAGCTACTAATAAGCATAGATCTATTGCAGTGTTTAGCGAGGATTAGTCAAAAAAAAAAAAAAACTATCGCATTGGAAAAGGATTTTAGTTTTACAAATAGCGCTCTCTTTTCTCTGAAGACTTGTTGAATCGTACGCTTAAATGATTTTATGCTATTTTCAGCTTGCTGGGCAGGCATGCCTCCCGGGGGGGGGGGGGGGGGGGCATGGCGCAAAATGCGCCATTGTAATTTTTACGTGGGTTGCTTTTAGGGGGGACTTTTGCTTTTGGGGTGTTTTGTGGTATTTTGAGGAGAGTGTGTCATCGTTCTTGGGGGGAGGGGGAGTTTCGTTAACCATGTGTAAGGACAGCCAATGACCTATCCGACTCAAAACAAAGGGGGGGGGGGGGTCAGGTCAGTCATTTGGGCGATCAGGGGGGATCAATTATCCTTCCCCCTCTAGGAAATTCTAAAGATGAGGGAGGCAATAATATGAATTAAAACTTATTCAGTGTACGAGGAGGGTGATGTGTAACAACATTTTTGCAAAAGAAAGAAAATTTTTTCGTGGAAAGAAAAGGGAACCTTCCCTTACCTTCATAGTGGCCCTGTAACTGTAACTCAATTAAACATTAATTTACATTCCCTTCTCAATGAGAGAGAGCTCCCAAAGAAGAAATATACACTCAGGTGCGAAGTTACAAGAGCCAAACTCATTGATAAGTTTAAAGATTGGAGTAACCGTCAATTTCTCAATATTTTGAAGTTACTTGTTTTTTTTCTTCCTCCCACCTTAGGTTTTTTTTTTTTTCCAAAAATTTTCAATTTTGGAATGAGGGAAACTGTCCTTCCCTTCTCCCCTTTGGACACGCCCATGAGGACAGCATTAAATATTTTCTGCAAATTTTATTGAAGATTGTTGGCATGTGTTTTCTAGACGGTCCCCAAGACCTAAACTTCAATTAAATAATTATTTACGAACTAGTTATTTTTATTTCGAATTATTAACGAATAAATTTTTCACAAAACTTAATATAATTCTACATAGCTATAATGCTTGCGGATTCAACAATCTTGAAAAAGTTTTCAGAACATTTTTTTTTTCGTTTTTTACAAGAAATGTAAAATTTTTTACCTTGTACGAGTTCAAGCAATTGTTTTACTTTTTGAAACTGGAAAAGACACAGATTTTAGGCTATTTTTAATGAGCTTTTTAAAACATTAAATTCAATAAGAACATAATTAGATAAATGATAGCATCAACGTCATTGAAGCACCAAATTTCGAAAAATTGCAACGTTTTAATAAAAAATAGAAAAATGGTACCTTTTTTTTTTAATTACCAGGTTTATTTTATTTTATTTATTTATTCATTAATTTATTTTTATTTTTTTTAATTTCATTTATTTATTTATTTATTTATTTATTTATTTATTTATTTATTTTTGTATGAGGTAAAAATTTATTTTTTTTGGAATCAATTTTAATTATCATTCATGACTTTATCATAATTAAAGAAAGAAAAAAAAAACGAATGATGCAGCACTACTTGTTCTGTTAAACTCCAAGACAGACAGAAGCTACTACGTATTCAGGCAATGGGATCAGGGGCGGACTGGCCGACCGGCTCATCTGCTCACAGGCCGATGCACCCTCTCCCTCCTATGCACCGTCGGTTTTTTTTTTTTTTTTTTGAATTTGTAATTATTTATTTACTTATTCATTTATTTATTTGCGCCCCCCCCCCTCGATTCTGTGCGTTTTCGTTTTTACTTTTTTTACTTTTTAATTTATTTATTTGAACTTTTTTTTTAAAATTATTTTTATGTTATTTTTTATTCATTTATTTATTCATTTATTTATTTTTAAATTTATTTATTTATTTTATTTATTTATTTGCACCCCCCTCGAACCTGTGCGTCTTCGTTTTTACTTTTTTATTTTTTAATTATTTATTTTAACTTTTTTAAATTTATTTTTATTTTATTTTCTTATTCATTTATTTATTTTATTTTCTTATTCACTTATTTATTTTATTTTTAAATTTATTTATTTTATTTATTTATTTATTTATTTATTTATTTATTTATTTTTTTTGCGCCTTTGAACCAACGTGAATCTGTATTTTTTTTTCTTGTTGCACCCTCGAACTTGTGCGCCCCTGATGTGCGCCCTTTGGGAGTCAAGGTTGGCGCCCTCTTGGGAGATCCAGTCCACCCCTGACGAGATCACGTAGATTTCTCTACCGTAACTTTATACTTCAACTGCAAACTCATGGATACGATACAACAAGGGGATGAAGATAACATTTTGTAGAAGACCCCAAAAAACCAAAATATATTATCCGACAACATACTCAAGGAGGCAAATTTTTTTTACAAGCTTGTAACATTCTAGCGGGAGAGTAGTAAGGAATGACGTCTTGGATTAATTGGCAGTAAAAAAGGCAGGTCAAAGTTTAAGCTTTGATCTTGAAACATCTGCCATACTTTTCAATTCAAGGCCATGTTTCAGTTTCGGGGTTCATATCATTAGATCTATTACCCGTCTGGATGAAATCTTCTTCAGAAAATCTGTTTGACTTCAGATTTATAGCTACTACGGATTATGTAAGATTTTTAAACTAGTAGACAACCCGGATTAAATAGGACTATGATGGATCTGAGGCGATTGACTCATCCCTCAGACAGAAAAGCGTCTTGACTGTGACACAAGTTCTTCGTTACTGCCCCAAACTCCGAGTTGTTTTCTTTGTCGGCTGACTGTTTGATTCGTCTAGGCTCTAATGGCAGTTTCAGTTGTTTTACTAGTCTTCATGAATTTCGGGAAATTTAATTAAAATTAGCTTAAAAAAAGAATTTATCCAATCATAGAACTGCTACTGTCACCATTTCATCTTATGAATTTAAAATATTGTGTGAAAATGTTCTTCGCGCAAATCTCAAAGTAAGAAAGTCGTCAATTAATTTTTTAAATGCCATGTTCAATTAAAACCGTTTGCTGCTGAATTCAGAGTCATGCCTATGAATTTGATTTACGATTCAGAGTTAATTAAAGCTTGATAATCAGTTCTTATTCTTACGCTTATCACTTGTCATATTTAAAATGTGTGTAACCCTTACAGTTCGACATTTTAAGCGTTTGACTTAGACTGGTTCTATTTTATGTTTATGCAATAGGAAGTTCAAATTTTTTGCTTAAGAAATCACATATTAGTTTACGATTTGTTAAGCAAAAAAAAAATTGTTCATTAATTTTTCTAATATTTTTAATGAAATATATAAGGTGTCACGTGCGGGACAAAATGACCGTTTTTCGTATAATGGCCCTCAAACGTATTAAAAGTTGTATTGCAAACCTGTAACACCGTGAAACGAAAGGTTAACTATAGGGTTGGTTAGGGTAAGTAGGACCCATTTTGAGAATAGTTCGTTATTGAATCCTTATACAAAAATTTTGAAACAAAAAAAATTACCTATTGTCTTATTTTATCTTGGACATTATTAATAAACAAAAGTTCATCATTATTCTCTAAAATAATGCATTAAATATTCTTAACGATTATATTTTTAAAAAAAACGGACTGGGGTCCCACTTACTCCATAGTAAGGGGTAAGTGGGTCACCTCCCTTTTATTTAAATTTAAATGAAGCATATCTAAAAAAGGGATAAGGGAGTCCTACATGATAAAGTATGCAAATTTTTAGTGTGAATATTTTTTTTTTTGTAAATACATCCATTTATGAGATATTTACTGTCTTTTAAATCTGTATCACGGAAAATTTTAAAACGAAAAACAAAACAATTTCATTTGTGAAATTTATTGAAAGCCTATAGGTATATATTTTACTTTTACATATAAAGGTGTGTTAGATGAACGTAATACAGTTGATTAAGATCAATTTGAGCAAATTAGTCAAAACTATAAGTTTAAAACGAAATTGGAAACACTAAATGACTGGGTTCATGTAAAGTTGGCTAAGGAAGAACCATTATCGCTTCATCCTCAGTAATTATTTCAACATCATCTGCACTATGCTAGTAAAAAGTGTCACTATTTCTATTCGTTCTTGCAAATTAAAAGGAATATTTTATTTTATATCATCCACTTCCAATATTAGACCTACTTAAATCGTAATGATTTTCTTTCATACATGTTTCACAAACACATAATCACCAGCTTTAGCAATTTTTGTAGCTGAACTATCAATTCCTATTAAGTCTTCATAGTTGTCTTGTATTTTACTAACACAAATATTTCATCAGAGGTGCTTTTGGTCTTGAAATCCCCATTATTATAGGAGGACCAACTAACCCCTTATAGCAAAAATTTACGGAGTAAGTGGGACCCCTTCTCTTACACTTATTAATAATATTTTACGCAAAAATTCTTGTTGCTGTATGAACTTTAAGTTAAACTATTCGTGAAAAATTAACTATCATAAAAAATAATAAAAACGAACCTGAAAACACTTCTTTGAAAAATGTTGCTTGAACTCGCAAAAAAAAAAAAAAATTCAGATTTTTTTTTTGATTAAGTAACTATGAATTACAAAAATATTCCACGAAACCTAACTATGTGCAAAACCAATCAATGTGATGAAATTTAACATGATCAGTGCAAAACAAGTCTGAAAACTTCATCCATATTTCATTTTTAAGGGTGGGAGTGACCCACTTAACCCATCCAACCGTATTTCTTGCCTTTGCAACAGGATTGCTATTTTAATAACTCATAATATTGCATGAGCCAAAACCTGTATTCTTTTAAAACGACTCTTCTTTTCGGCCCGTTTTCCAGTAAATTCATCAGAATTAATTTCATAATAATAAATTTTAAATAGTTTTTAAATAGTCGAACATAAATAACAATTGCCTGCAACGAAATATTTGGCCTCCGAAGTTTGAAAGTTTTTGAGGTATTTCTGAAATCAAGTTTATCCTTTTTAATCCACTGATCCTTTTTGATAGAGAGAGAGGGTCAATTCACCACAAAATAAGCATATTTTCGGTCTTCTTTTCTTTTTATTTACTTTCTTTTTTAATTTGATGACAGTTAACATGTACTTATTTCTAGTTTTGCTGAATACTAATCTATATAAATAAAGCAAAAAATATATTTATGTATGTGGATATATGTATGTTCCCTATACAAATCCACAATTTTTTTCCGGATCTGGACCGAATTTGGCAGGGAGGTACTTGGGCAGAAGGAACGAAGGAGGGGGGGGGGGGGTCGAACGCCAAAAAAGAACCAAACCATTCGAATTTTAGTTTTAGGACGCAAAAATGGCATTTAATGGCACTTTCAATCCGAAATAATTATTCGTTTTTCTTGATTCAAATCCCAATCGAAAGTCCGCGAAAAATATCCCTGAAATTGATTTAAATCCTTCGAATTTCAAAAAAAAAAAAAAGAAAAAACCAAGGCTGTAAAATCACCCGAAAAACAGGTAAGCATTTTTATGCCTAATGAAATAGCATTTTCACATCGGAAAATTGTCGTTTGCGCTCTCTCATTTTAAATAAGCGTGAATAAACCATTCAGAAGGTTACCACTTTTTTTTTCTCAACTGTGACTAAATAAAATTTTGTTTCTGCTTTGAGATAAAAACGTCCCCTTTTGAATATTATTTGGCAATTTATCTTATTCCTTTTTTTTTTTTTTTGTACTGCCAGTAGAAGATAATCAAATATTTATGGAGGGTTGCGTTTAATTTTTTCGGGAATTTTTGATTTGCCGTTTTCTTTCTTTAAAAATGATTATTTTGACTGAAAGTTTTAGATTTTTTCCCCCTTCAATTGAAGCCTGATTGTTGAACATGCGTCACTTGTCATAACTTTTATTTTCGAGGTACACCGTGCAAAGCCGGGCAAAGCAGCTAGTTTCATAATAAAATAACATTTGAAGAATATTCTGTGACATTTTCATTAATTTTATGAAGAAATGAGTCATTCACAGCAACTCTTCGTGGACGTCTCAAAAAAAAAAGTTTCATTTGGGTGACCCCCAGTGGCGGATCCAAAAGGGGGGGTGATTGGGGCGATCGTCCCCCCCCCAAAAAAAAGGTCTGCGAGTTCAAAAGATTTCCGGGAGAAGGCCACCAAACTCTCCCCCCCCATATCACAAAAAATCGCCTACAAAAGTATTTTTCGACTTTAATTCCAAAAACGTTCCAGGGGAGAGTCCCGTAACCCCTTTCTCCAATGTCATCGAAAAATTTAAAAATGCTTGAATTTTTGGAGTTTCAAATCGCCGGAATCGACATTTTTTTTTTTTTTTTTTTCGATAATGTCATTAAAGAGGGTCTTCAATTTCGTTTATAGAACTTCAATTCTGAAAACATTCCGGGGGAGAGCCCCTGATCCTGAGCCATTCCCGTAAAATCAATGAATATCCACTTACATTGCGTTTTTGAAGCTTCAATATCGAAAAGTTGAGGAATAGCTCCTGGACCCATCCCTTCCCTTAACGCTACCAAAGATGACCATTCATCGCATTACAAGGCTCCCCCTTCGTCAAAAAATATAGCTTATAACTGCATTTTCAGGACTTCAATTTCGTAAAATTTCAGCCCCCATGTCCTTCTTTCCTCATATTTCAGCATCATTCAAAGATCATCTGAACCTGCGTTTTTGGCAGGGCTGCGGAGTCGGAAGAAAATTGGCCGACTCCGACTCCAGGATTTTGAAACGTTCGACTCCAACTCCGACTTCGACTTTTTTTTCAAATTATCCAAACCCCTCCCCCCCCCCATGTGAGAAGGGGGAAAAAACGCTAAGCAGAGACTGAAATATCAATTCCTTTTTATGAACTTTTCGCGTTGTATTTTACTGTAAACCTAAGATACATACAACGTTAGAAATTCAATTTGAAAATCAAATTTTTCAATAGTTGCGATTTCTAAACTGAGATTACTTAAAAATCCCATTTAAAAGGATTAATTTGCTCCCCTGTAATGTTTAACAATTAGATTAGATTAACAATTAATAGATGTGGATCAAATCCTGCGCTTTCAATTTTGAAAGCACAGAGAAGAATGAGAGAAAGAGTTTTGAGAGAGGAAGAAAAGTGAAATCAAAAAAACTTTTTTTGAGACGGGGCGGTCCCCTCCCCCCACCCGCCCCTCCCGGTTGAAACCCATCTGGTGGATCACACCTTAACTTAATTTCAGAGTTTATAAAAATTGAAATACTTTAATTCTGAAAAATTTCCCCAATAAATCTTAAATTTCATTTTAAAAATTTCAACAAAAATATTGCACTATATGGCAGCGAGAGGTCGGGAACATGTACGTCTGGAGTAAATTTTACACAAAATGCTGCGGTATACAGCTTTGTACGAATAGCTTTTACTATACCTACATTTCTTGGCTCAATTTTCAATTTAAATTTTATTGGATTAACTACAATTATTGAGTGTTGTAACCAATAAATCATGTATTAATTTTATTTTGTACTTTGCAGTGATAAACAAGGTTTCTTAGATAAAGTCTTTAGATTAAAAAAAAAAAAAACATTTATATTTCATCGGATCTTTTGGTTTTGCACTTTCGTGCCAACACTTATTTGAATCTACCAAGCACCCTCAGAAGTTTCCCCGACTTGCTGAAGCGATACATACATTCCTTTTACTATTTCATAACTAAGATGGAGGTAAAAAATATTATTATTATTATTTGAAAGCGATTACTCAGAAAATGTTAGGCAACAAAACTGTTTGTTGAGAGTTGCCATCAGTTAAATAAAGTTAGAAAATAAGCAAACTGGGAGACGGCGTAGATAGCTGTTACAGAAAGTTCGATAAAGAATCAAGCCAGCTGGTTGTCATAATGACAGTTATTTTCTTATTAGTAGGCCTTTAAACATGTAATCAAATTAATTGGTAGTCAGTTTTTTAAAAAATGCAAGGATAGTCAATGAAAACTAAAGCAAAAAAAGATACCTGGAGTCGGAGTCGGCATATTTTCGAACGACTCCGAGTCCTTTACTCTAAAATTAATCCGACTCCGACTCCACAGCCCTGGTTTTTTGAACTTCTACATAGAAACATTTTTGGAGAAAAATTCTGAACCCCATGTCCTCTGCTACGTCATCAAAGGTGGTCTACAATTGCGTTCTTGGGACTTTAATTCCGAAATTTTCCGGGGGAACACCCCCGAGCCCCCTCGTTTTTAGCATCACTAAAGATATCTAAAAATGCGTTTTAATGCTCTAGTATCAAAAAAGGACTGGGAAGAATTCCTGAATCTCATTATCTCCCTACAAACCACAAATGAAAGCTAAAAATTGTACTTTTGAAAATAAACCCTTAAATTTCAAAAATTTTCCGGGGAGGGACCTCCAAGCCTCCCTTTCTCCTATTCAAAACCAAAAGAGTCTAAAAATGCGTTCTTAACAAAAATTTTCGGGGGAGAGCCCGCAAACCCTCTTACTTATGCGCGAATATTAAACAGCTCAATCAACAAATTCATAAGTATCTTCAAATTTTATTTACAGATGCAATGTTTGTATTCATTATGCTCTGTACGAAAAATGGTAAAAAGAGCTGCCATCTTGGTGCTGCAACCTTTCTTTTATATGGAAGAAAATACAACGGATGACCCTAAATGGCAACTGAAAATACTTCAAGAATCCTCAAACGAATCAAGCTGAAGGGTTTAATTTGGATAATAGATCCAAAATGGTAGTACAAATTCTTCCTTTTTTTTCCAACTTTTTATTCTAGGTACTCGAAGCACTTGTAACTTGTATTCAAACTTTCGAACACACATTATTCGAAAAAGAAAAAAGGAAAAAAAAAAATGAAAAAAGCATCATGCTTCAGTTATTAAATGATTTTTAAATTTTATTTTCATTACTCACCCCCTCCCATAATGTATTACTTATTCGCCCCTCCCAACAGGATCGTCTGAATCCGCCACTGGTGACCCCTCCTCTCCTCAATCCCAATAACTCATCACTGGATCATCTGAAATCAAAAAAGTTTTATTAGTTAATATGCTTCTGAAAGAAATAAAGTAGTTTTTTTTCTTGAATGATTTTTAAATTTTTTACGACCATTAGAAATGCAAATATACCAGTTTTTCATCAAAAAAAAAAAAAAAAAAAAATAATAATAATAATAATAAAATAATAATAATGATTTGCGCATCCTAAAATTAAGTTTATTTTATTCTATTTCATTTATTTTTTTTATTTATTTTTTTATTTTTATCGACGTTGTCACCTGAAATAAAAAATTAACAAATAAAGCCATTTTGATTTGTTGTTTCAAGTTGATTCAGTGATAGGAACATCTTTTTTTTTTTTTGTCTTGAGACGTCCGATGGGAGTCACTGCCAATCGCTCAATTCTTCATAAAAATTAATGAAATTTTCACAGAATATTCCTCAGATGTAATTTGATTATAAAAGAAGTTATAGATATAAATAGATATTAACTGTCTGCGCTAGAAAGACAAGTTATAGAAAATATGCTATTTCTTTTGCATCGAATTAACTTAACTCCCGCCTAAAATTTATTTTATTTTCTTCACAGCGAAAAATCCGTATATGCCCGTATGTATTTTCTTTTTCTTCCCGTTTTTAAAAATAATTATTTAACATTTAATAATATTTTTTGGTAAAAGTGCTTCTTCCTTGCGCTCCTATTTTCTAACGACCATTTCTGAACTTAATTTGCGTGGGAGCTCACGGGAGTTGAGCAGCTGCATTCCTTTTCAATTTCAAGAAAATTTTTACGCATAAGACGTAATTCAGGCTTTCGACTTCAAAAAATAAATTTCAGACAATATAAGGCTCCCGGACTCCTTTAATTAGAAAATATCCGTGTAATGGCATACCTTTGGTAGAAAATTGCAGAAAATCTAGAAAGTTCAGAAAACCTAAACGAAGGGCAGAAAATTTCCTTTGGTCGTCTGCCGACTTGAATCCTTAGTTACGATTAGAGGTGGGGAGAAGGTTTCTACAAAACACTTTTCTCAAAAACGAGATTTTTAAAGCATCGCAGAGATTCAGTTAGCAATTGTAGGTGGCAATGCGGCTGAAATTGGCCCACCTTTCAACCACTTTAAAAAGGGTGCGCGCTTGAATGCCGCTTTTTGCTTTTTTCTCGAAGGGGGGTAGAAAGGAGTAAAATGGCTTGAGGGTATTCTTTCCAACCTGCCCTCCATACCTGACTGCCCATTTAAAACAGGTGCAAGATGCATAGCGAATTTGAAGCACAATTGGCTGCCTGCGGATAACTCCGGATAACTTGCGTACAACAAAGTGGACCGTGGGCAAAATTTATTTCCGAGGATATTATTTTATTTATACGAGTTTTCTCTAAAATTATCGCTGCGTAAACATGTGGCTCCAGCTAATAATCATCCTTTTGTTATTGTCTTCCTCTCTTTCTAAAGCTCGCTTTTCGGAAAGATTCAGAAGAAAAGGGTTTTTAAACTATGCAACTTTTATCATCAGAAATTGTAGGCTTCAACCACACAGGTTTTTCTTTCTTTCTTTTTTCCGAAAGGAAATCCGAAAATTTACGTCTTTTATTATTAATTTTTTATTTTTTGCCTCACTGAAATGAACATTTAGTGAAGAATCGATAAACTTCGCAATTTAAGAACTTACTACTTATTACTTGCGATTACAGTCCGATTCTTGAGCTTTTGTTTATTTATTTCGCACAGAGTCTAAGTCAATCAGGGACCATGGGGAGTTATTAGGAGTAGGAATAGATTTGATAATAATTGATTAAATAGATTGAAAAATAGATTTTTACTGTCTTATTCCCATGATAAATTTATGGTGAGATTTAGACTCATATATGATGATTAGGATTTAGATTAATATAAATATTTTTATAGTTGTACAGCTATGAAAGGTATATATACATCATAACCCGGTAGAAAACCGCTTGATAAACAGCACACAAAAAGTCGCGCGGGGTACCTGTATAACCCCGTCTGTTTATATATATAAATAGTCCCTAGTATATATATATAAATTTTTACTTAAAGCAATTTATATATATATATAAACTATTGTGTCCCCCTCACCTCCCCCCCCCAAAATGAAAGTATATTTTCCAAGTAGCGCACCCTCTTATATTTTTTCTTTTAGGTCAAAACAATTGTAAAAATATATATATAATTTGAACAACGGCAACCCTTGCCGACTTGCGCCTGAAAGTGTAAACCAACACTGCTAGGCCGAATAGAAAAATAAAATTTTTTTTTGGAAGTTCGAAGTTTCATGTTGATAAAACGTTGTCCCTATAGCTCCGCATGTACCACAAAAATAATTATCCAAATCAAAAAATATTTAGGTGTCCAGCAGGACGCCTAAAATTTGTAATTTTCTGATTGATTGTTCTCTATACATTTTTTTTTTTTAATGTAAGGTAAATTTTAAGAAGTTATCAAGCTGAAAAATACAAACAGTAAAGTCGATAACACTAGTCAACACCAAAAATGCATCCGGCTCAAAAATAGCTATTTCCGAAGTATTTTGCCTCGCTAAACACGAAAATCACCATAAAAAGTTCTGATTAGCTCTAGTTTTCAAGATACAAAATCAACTAGGGTAGTGAAATCTCACTAATGCTCTTTTTTCGTGGCAGATAGAAGCACCCCTCCCCCCCCCCGGAATTGACTGTCTTCTTCACTTCGACCCTTGTTTGGGATCGAAAATCTCGCTACATAAAACCGAAATGGACTTCAGGAAATGTGAATTCTGGGAAAAGAAATGATCAAAATGAGCCTCTAGCAGTCCCACCCACTTCTGCTTAAACCCCATGCTTATTCTGATAAGAATAATGAGGAACTTTGTGAAAGTTGTGGACAAAGATGGTTTTCTAAAACCTTAGAGAGAAATTTCTAAGATATATTGAAGCTGAGGTTAAGGAGAGAATTTTTAACGACCCTTCAAATCTGGGTAATTATGAAAATATGTTTTTGAAAAAAAAACAAAATGTGAAAAAGAAGAAAAAAAAAACACTTAAGAAGCTTTTAAGGGTATATTACAAGTATTTCTAAGCAGGGCCGGATTAAGGATTTCGGGACCCATAGGCATTAGAAGTGTTGGGGTTCCCTCACACGTGTATTTTATACATAATCTCATATATTATTTCTCTAGCTTGTATTTCTGTCACCACGCAAAATCTTCCTTATTCCTTTATCAAATTTCATAACTTACCCCTCATTTTAAAACTTACAGTTTTAGGTTCTGACTACAATTTTAAGTATTACCAATAATGTTTATTAACAATTAATACAGTAACTAAAAGGGAGCTCCATTTTTTTTTTTTTACTTTTTCCTTCCTTCCTTTCTTTCTTTTTTTTTTTTTTTTTTTGCCGAAATGAACTTTTTTTTACATATTTTCAACTTTAAGATTTTTTCAGGGCCTCTCAGAACCTCGGGGCCCCTAGGCAACTGCCTACATTGCCTATTTAGTAATCCGGACCTGTTTCTAAGTAGCAGAGAAGACAAGAACTAAAAACGATTGGTCAAAAAAAGTCCCTATGGAAGTTCTGAGACCACTGATGAATGATACGTCTTAGAAACTATTTTTCCACTTCCTTCAGGATAGTTTGCTTAAAAACTATGAAGCTATGAGCAATGGACCCGAGGAAAGGTTTCGCCAAGATATCTTTACAATGGAACACAGATATCAGGATCATTGGGATGAGTTAATAATGATCACCAAATGCTGCTGGACTATTACAAGAGGTTATTCTTTTACGTACAAAAAGCTATCAAAAATGAAGCGTTTACAGCAATAAGCCAAAGGCAACCACTGTTTTCCGAAAAATAAGCATTGTTTAAGAAAACAGGACCTATTCAATAACATTTATTGTACAGGATTTTTTTTTCCTTTTAATCTTACCTTCAAATCAAGGTGTGGTTTTTGTGCATCTTTCTCCAGTGGGCCTTTGTGTATCTTCAAAACAAGAGCTTAATAAAAAGAATCCACTACCATATTCGTTTTTCTCTACCCAAAATTAGTGAGAATTGACTATTTAAAACCAGGATGCAGACAAAAAGTTGTTTTTTGTTGACTAGTGTAATTAATGAGCGTTTAATAGAAATCTTTGCTCTCTTGCAATATTTAAGTCTCCCACATAGTAGAGTAGACCAGGACACGTTTACGCGGTTTTTTTTCAATGAATTTTCTAAATTTTATGTTTTAACTTAGGAAATTTTAGACATTGCGGTTTTATGAAGGAGTTAATGGAGTCAAAATTGGTATATTCAGTTGTTGCTCAGTTTGTGTTTTTAACCGTTAAAAAAAAAATATTTTTTTGTGTTTAATTCGGTTGCGTAAACTTGCCCCGGACACTTTAGTTTACGCATATTTATTTTGACACCTAACGTGGTTCTTTTAGTGTTTTGAACATAATGTCTTACCATCGTTAAAATAAAGCAAATTGATTACAGACGGAATAGTGTATAAAGTAAAAGCAGAACGGGCATGAAGACAGCAAGCACTACATGATTCTTAGCTATGAGATACGAATTTGCGACTCAATTAAAAATTAAATGGTGGTTTTCAAAACTAAATACCCTGAAAATACTAAAAAGTTTTGAGAGTGTTCAGAGCGAAAAAAGCTTCAAAGCACGTTCAGAAGTAAGACACAGTAAGAACGCACGTAAGGTGCTCAAACGTCAACGCGTAAACTTGCCCTGTCGCAAAGTTCGGATTTATTTTTAACGTGCAAAAAAATGTAATAACATTTGAGTACATACAAATACAATTCTCAAAAAAGGATAAAATTCTGCTAGTTCTTATACATTTGTTCTTTATTTAACTAAGCATTATTTATTCACAAAAAGCTTCAAAGCGTTCAACACAAAATTTACTTAACATGGTAGAATATAAGATTATTCTTTCTGCATGCTAGACTGAAGCTCGATTGATGCTCAAAAATTTGTCAGGATATTTGCTAGGGAGCAGCATCAATATTCATGACTGTTGGCTCTCCAGTTATAATTCGTTTTGAAAAAAAGGGCACTGCGTAAACGTGCCCCATGCGTAAACGTGTCTACTCAAAATATGGATTATTTTCAATTTTAAGTCAAATTTTTCATTTTAAATAAATAATTTTTCATTTTTCATTTGCAAATGTTGATTTGAAAATTTAATCGCTTATAATTTTTGAACTTGATATTTTATTTAAAGGTATATATGTAATTTTTTATAAAATAAATCGAAAGAATATTTTAAGAAATTGATAAATTTTAGGTCTCCTGCTTTACACCTAAATGTGTTTTAATTTGGATAAATATTTTTGTGGTAAATATGGGGCTATACGGGCAAGTTTTATCAACATGAAATTTCAAACTTCCAAAATGTTTTTTTTTTTTTCGATTCGGCCTTTCGGCCTTGTACACAAGGTTGGTTTGCACTTTCCTTCGCAAGTTGGCACCGGTTGTCGTTGTTCAAATTATATGAAACTTTTTTTACAATTGTTGTGACCTAAAAGAAAAATATAAGAGGGTGTGCGACTTGAAAAATCGCCTTTTGTTATTTTTGGTTCACCCTTATGTAATTTTTAACAAAAGTTCATCGTAAATTTATAAAATCGAAATTTTTACTAACATACAACAATATAAGAGATTTCAAGTTGATTACTACAACAAGTTTCGTAGAAAACTTACTATAACAACTTATATTAAAACTTACTGTTTAAAAAAAAGAAGAAGAAAGAAAGGAACGCGAAATAAAACAAAATCAATGAAAAGACAATTAATGCATTTAATTGTCTTTTCAGTGACCTTTAATTTCAATATATTTATCACAGACATTATTGGATTGAACCTTGCAAGTAAATTGTTTACATTTAACACAATAAATTTTGCTTTTTTTTTAATTTGGTCTTCAGTTGAAAATGGCTTTCCAAAAAAAAAAAACCATGCGGTTTCTCAACAAATGAAAAAAAAAACACAAACTACTGGTCGATGCTCTTGAAAGAAAACCTTAGAAATTAATCTACTGAAGATGTGGTTAATATCAGTTGAGTTGAAAACTCGAAAGTAGAAAGTCTAAGGTGTCAAGTGTGGCTCAGGATTCCGCGCGAGTTCTCACGGGTTAAAGTTGCAAACATTAAATTTCTGATAAGGCCTAGCAGTACAGGTGATGGGGGCCGGAAGTTAGTTGGTAATTGGAGATACCCAACGATAAGTAGTATAGACATTTAATTTTTTCCCAAAAAATTCCAAAACGTTTTCAGACCCTAAATGTATTCATTTGTTTTACAAAACGGAAAAAAAGTATGAGATAATAATAATAATAATAATAAAAATCCATAAATATAGACATCTTAGACTTTATACTGAGGAATAAATTGTCTGGCTAACCTTGTGAAGTTCAGTATATTTAAAAACTTTTTCGCTTCAACTACGGTGACAGACGGTTTAGAGTTTCACACAGAGAAAAGGGTCACAAGTACTTTCATCTTCAATGGAAATGGTTATTTAGGAAAAAATCTCATATCTTAATTTATAATGTTATGATTATTTTGATTATGTTAACAAACGATTCAAATGTTAAAGAAATTTACTTTTCATTTCACGTTTGATGTTGCTTGCTTAAATAACCACGATTTCAAGAATAGTAGACGTTATTTAATTGAATTGGACCTGTCCCGCATACATTTTAACCCTGAAAAAATAACTGTTTACATAAATGCAACTTTTTTCGGTCGATGGTTTTTGACGATTTAAGTATCAGCAACTGGTATGCATGGACATATGTCTACGTTTTGACTAAGTTGTATATTTATTTATCTATTTTTTCCGAAGCTTGGTCAGTCCATTATGTACTCTACGTCATAATAGGTGAAAGACAATGAAAAATTTATTTTCCGCCTTTGTGTATTTTACTTGTAGTCACATGATTTTTTTCTTTCTAAATGTTCCAGTATCAAATCACCAGCCACATCCCATGGCAATAGAGTCAACTGTATTTCGTTTCCACAAAGTCAGCAGTTTTTAAAAATTACTAAAATTTGATTATACACTTTTTGATGATAACAGTAATACAGTGAAACCAGTAACCACCGTGACGGCTTTTTCAGGTACAAAATTAGTCCTATATCATGTAAATCAACCTCTATAACTTGACCACTAAAGATGTACACCGCAAGTGTCAACTTATACAGGTTTCACTGTATTAGTTATTAGGTCACACAACTCAATGCTTAAAACAAACTAAAGGACAAAATAAAATAAAACGCGCTATTTTATGTATATCTCCTTCTTTTATAGGAAAGTCTTTAGATTTCTGGGGAAAGGAATTCTCTCAAGGTACCTTGGGCAGAAAGTGGCATTTACCATCATCATCCCAGCTGTGAAATATATTGACCTTAGCATCCCCTTACACGACAATTTTCGATCTATTCAAGCACTTATGCAATCGCTGTCATTGATACTGACAGATGAGATAGCAATTTGAGAGCAATTTGCTCGAAGACGATGCGCAGTGGATCTTTGAAGTCGAAAGTTCCGAACTCTCATCAACTTCAAGCAAATTCAAATGTGCGGGCATCATTCCACTTCTTAGAGGACATTTGTATTCATCGATCAAAGCGAAATCGGGGTTAAACTTCTTCCAGGAATACGGTTTGGATTTCTTGTTAATTCGAAATATTTTCAAAAGAGGTAATGCCACTGAGCGCAGTCTGCAATTATTTTTTCGCTGCAGACGTTCGCCTACTTTTTAACTGAAGCAGCTGTTATTTGCATTAAGCTGGATCAACCTTCGGCAACAAATTGCAGCAATTACGTATATCTGCATCGTATCTTTTACTTGGATTTTATTAAATGCTGCGAATTTTTTGGCGAAATGATATATGTTGTTTAAATGATCGGCCTCCACGCCGATTGCCTGTGAATACCATTGCGAAATGGAAGAGTCACAGCCACAGGAGATCAACATTTCAGTTGTGAGTGTAAATTATTTCTTATTCGTGGAAACAAGATGAAAAATTTATATGCCCCTTATTTTACTAAGCCAAGTGCGATACGTAGCAGTTTTATATAAACAGTATGTGTATACGTTTAAGAAACTTAAACTCTTATCGTTTACCAGCTGTTACGATTTTTAGCTTCTACGGTAACTACATATAATATTTTTTTTTCTTTTTATTCTTTTTTTTTTCTTACAGAAAGGGAAAATGGACAGTTCATCCAAGGCGTATTAAAGGGAAGTGGACGACGTTGTAAAGCAGGTATGTTGCAGGCACGTGTCTTTTAGAGTTACGGGGGAACCTTTTTTTTTTTTTAATGCGAAAAAGTGGTGAGCTTCGGAGTGCAGAAGCTGTTGCAGTGAAGCCGATAAAAAGGAAGACGAAAGATTTTTACACAAATCCGTTGATTCAATAGATAACCCAATTTGATCAAATTTTTACACCAGAAAATAGGTTTCCTGAAATCCCGAAACACTTGTCCACGATATATATTGCTATTTTCTAATTGATTTTATTTTATTTGCATATTTTACCAAATTTTATTACTTTTTTATTTTTTTGTCTGTTTATTTTGTGCGTTATGACGTTGCCCTGTCACCTTTAGTTTCCAGACAGAGGTTCACGTTTATTCTTCATAACCACATTATTTGTGTAAAGATCAATGTTATCTACCGCTGCTTTAAAAAAGTTAGCGAAAATAAGTTTCGATATCTAATATCAAACCGTTAAAAGTGTTCATCTCTCTTTGTACATTGGAATTTTTTTATTTCATAATAATGCTGCAGTTCATGAGCTAGATTTTGACAAGTCCTTCAAATATCTGATCCATTTCCAGCAATAAAGAGTCCGATTTTTGACGAAACATTAGTGTTGTATTCGCAAATGTAACAGAAGGCATACTGTACATAAATAAAAAATAGGAGAGCATATATTGAAATTTTAGAACGGAAATGATAGGTAATTAGCTTAGCACGATAAATATAGAAAATATGTTCCAAGAATTTTTATTTTTCCGAAAATGCATCCCATGCAGCAATATAAGATGTATATTCGTCAATAAAATAAGATAAACTTATAATACACAATGGAAAGGAAATGATGAGAATTAAATTAGAAAAATATACCTCTGTGGGTATCTGTGTGTGTTTTGCTATGTGACATTTTGTTACGTTATTACTAAAAAATAAAAACTTTATAATAATGCATAAAACATCAAATTCATAAAAAAAAACCACAGATTATACAGCCGTGTGCAGGTAAACGGCAATATCTGCAGAAATGAGTTTTTGAGATGTTTGAAGAAATGTGTGGTCGATTCAATACTAACCATAAGAAAATGTTGGAATTAGACGTTTTTTCAACGGAAACTAAATAAGCGAGCTTGAACAATAAAGATAACCTACAATAAATGACAAAAAATGCAAAAAAAAAAAAAAAAAGAAGAATGAAAAATTTTCAGTTGCTGCCCTTTACCTGCACACGGCAGTATAGCAAGTCAGAAGGCATATGCCATCATCCAATACAGCACGGCATAAAGATTTCTTTTTGACACAATGCATAAAATGATAATGAAAACAGAAATGTTTAACATTAACTATTTTGCTTTTTAATTATTTCTTGTGAGATATAGGTTTTAGTATTAAGTCAACTGTACGCGACTTTTAATAGGCGTAGTTATGATTAATTTTCATTTGACTGTGTATGTAGAAATATAAAACTCAAGAACCGAAGCAGTGCCTCTTTTAAGAATTATATTAGAAATCATTTATGATCTTTAATTTTGCCCTTTACGGGCTAAAAGAAAAAGGAGAGAGAGAAATGCGTCAATGTTTTAAATGCCTAATTTAGGCGACAGCTAATTGCCTTATACAATCGAACTTGCTTATAGCGAGCACTGTTTTAACGAGAACTCGGATTTAGCGAGGAAATCAAAAGGATTTGGTTAGTGCAATGTTAAGTATGTGGGGACAAAACTCGCTTTTAACGAGAGAATCCCGCTTATAGCGAGCAATATTTTTGTAATTCCTAAAATGTCTGTTGATTTTCTCCTCAAAAAAAAAAAAAAATCTATTTTTGAAAAAAATTCCATTAGCATTTTGAATTTTACCGAAAGTTAGAGATAAGACATAAATCAGGAGAAGAAGTGATGACACGGTCCATCTTTTTTAATTTGGGGAACAGTGGATCGTTTAAAAATTTTATATTTCTTGAAGAGAATTTTATCATTTCCGAGATATACTTCCGATTATATTGTAGCTGAAAGTCAAGAGAGGAAGGGGGGGATGAAAGCGACCACCATCCGGACTAATGTGAAGAATTTGAAATTAAATAGTCGTTCACATATTTGACTTCTGAAGTGCAGAAAAACTTCAAATTATTTTGAAGCCACGGATGCAAACAGTGGCGTAGCTAAGGGAGGGCGGAGGGGGCGGTCCGCCCCGGGCGGCACTTTTCTAGGGGCGGCAAATTGGCCCTTTTGATGTGAAAAAAATAAATATATTTTCTAAATAAAAGGAAATTATGGTTTTAATCTTTTACTACCAGGCAAGAAAATATCTTCTTAAAGCACCCAAAAGGACAAAATAACTTTTCTAGGGCGTAATGGACAATTTAAGTATTCCTGTAGTTTTCATTTATTTCACGAAAGTGACACCACAAACGAAGAAAAGTGCGGCTCAAGTACATTCAAACCAAACTTTCCTAGAAAAATATTCGTGTTTCAACAGTCAAATTTATGATTGAAAGCTCGATAATAATAAGTTCTTTACCTGACTTGAGCAGCACTTTTCTTCGTTTGTGGTGTAATTTTACTGCGATAATTGAAAACTAAAGGAATGCTTAAATATTCCATTCTGATCCAGAAAAATTATTTTGTCTTTTTGAGTGCATTATGAAAAGTGCATTGTATGTTTTAAAAAATCTGTAATTTAGATTGTAGAGGTTAACTTCTGGAAGACGAAAACAATGAAGTTTTCCAATTTTTGTTATAAGAAAAAGCTAATACAGGATTTTAAGAAAGTTTCTTGAAAGCCTGCTGGTGCAACAAAAACTTCCCCCTTTTTTTACGTCAGGAAAATAGTAACAAGAGTAAGAAAAAGAGGGGGAGGTGTAAAGTGTTACACGAAACAACTTTTTGCTCATCTCACTTAATATGATTCATAGTTTGCTTTGATTTCCCACTCTCAAGAGCTCTCTTCTTCAAACGAAGTATAATGGATTTCAGTTTTCTTGCTTTTGAGAGTAGATAATCTATCTGATAATTTTGGATCACATATTAGTCTACTCCTTATGGAAGGTAAGCGAATTTCATTTTTCAACATTTGGTTCAGACCCTCAACTTATCCAAACGTAGTCTAAAATGCTTTCAAAAGTATTTTCAGTTTCAAATAATTCCGGTTAGGAACCTTTAACACCCCCCAGTCTGTAGTCTAATAGTGCGAAAATGCTTTTAGGCGGGAGAGCGCTTTAATATCTCATCCCTTTTCCTGCTATCGCCCAAGATAGTTTGAAAATACGTTTTTAGATCTCAATGTTGGAAAATTTCTGGTTAGAGCCCCTAACCCTACCGTTTCCTCTAACGTAGCAAACACAGCCGAAAAGTACATATTATAAAAAGTACATATATACAGCCGTAAGTACATATATCAGTTTTTTTAATTCTGAAAACTTTTCCGGAAAAAACTCCCACCCTCTGTTCTAAAGTCTCAACATCTAGCTTCAAATTACGTTTTTAAAGCTTCGATACTTCAATATAAATTTGTGAAAACAGCATTTGAACCCTGACTGTCCTTGATCTCCTAACGTGATCAAATAAAACTTGAAATACGTTTTTAGGACTTCAATTTTGGAATTTTTCCGAGAGAGATAACTCAATCGCCCTCCCTCTCTCACCTAACGTCTCCAAAGAATAAAACTGCGCTTTGAAAACTTAAAAATTTTCGAGGGAAGAACTCTTCACCCCATCTCTATCGTCTCCGAAGATAGCCCAAAATTTGAGCGAGTAGGAAATTTGGCTAACCCTTCCTTCTGACATATAGTTTAAACTTTTGCCTTAAGAATGATTTCGAGAGGGAAACCTCCCTCTGGAAGGGGATTCGAGAGGGAAACCCCTCTTTCTCCTAACATTATAAAACAGAACCCAAAGTCGGACGTCAATTACGGAAATTTTTCAGGAGAGAACCTCCTGGTTTAACAACATATTTTAAAGATATTAGGGAACCCGTCAACGTCAGCAAAGACAACCTTGAACTGCGTTTTTGAAACTTCGGTGCCGAAAAATTTCCAAAGAAAGAACCTGAACCTTCCGCTTTCAACCAAACCACCAAAGATACCCTTAAAAATTATTTCAATTTTACAAACATTTCAGTAAAGGGGATATCACACGAGAGAAATTACAGGACATCGCAACCGCAATAGCAACCGTAACGCTATCCGGAACTGGTTTTTCTACTCACTTCCACAAACGATTGCTCCAAAATTCTCGTGTGCTATGGAAATTCGCAGTTGCTCGTATAGGGGCAAACTTTTTCCTCCGCTAGAAAAAAATTGCCTTTAATTCTGGGCAAGTTACGAAGGAACCAATCAGGGCGCTGGGATTTCGTGACGTCAGGCAGCGTCACTGTAAAATACATTTGCAATCGTGGCGACAGAAATGTGGGGATTCCTTTTTAATTGTTCTATTTATTTTATGTTTCAAAAATTTTCAGTTACACTTTAAAAAAAGGATGAGCGACATTTAATCTTTGGTTTTGCATCTGATTTTGAATTTAAATTGCTACTTATATGTTAGTTAACATCAGTGCGAATTTTATGCATTTCTTAATTTATATTGGTGTTTTTCGTTTCATTAGGTTTTTGAAAATTGTTTTGCACAAATGTTACAATGGGGTCGTTTCTAAAATTTTAAACGTATTTTTTTCTGAAAGAGCATGTTTAAAAACATAGGATCTGATAATTTTTTAAATAATTTGTTTTTGTTTAATATTTTTAAAAAATTACTTAAATCGTGGCTCTTTCATTGTTTACATTTCTGTCGTGTGACGTCACGAATGATGAAATTCCATTCGTGTTGACATTCACAGAGCAAAATATTTAATTCGCATCTTTACTCACGTGTATTTGTAACGTCATCAGGACCGCGCTTTGTTTGAAAAATCGGACATTTAAAAAAATTAATTAAAAAATAACGGTTGGGAAAATGAAAGTATTTTTGGGTCCAAGTTATTTTTTTTTTTTTGCTTATTCTATCAATTTCAGTGATAAAAGTACTACTTTTGACTGGAGGAAGCCACCCCATTCTGATACTCGAACAATTACAGTAAATTTTTTCCTTGAAAAAGTTACGTGACAATTCCTTTTTAAAAATCATAGCATTGAAGCTGTACTTTTCTTTTTTAATTCAAACTGATGGGTACATACAGTATGTACCATTTGAAAATACTTAAAAGTAGGAGAATGTGAGGCAAAGTGAAATGGTGAAATATTTACTCTACTTTTAGCTCCACCTATTTAGTAATATTTTGACTGTGTAGTAGTAACACATGTACTCTATTCCAGTCAAGAAAAATAATCCCTCTGAAAATCAAAGAATATGATAATACAAAGAATTTTTTAAAAATGATACGCACATTGTAATTTTTTGTTGAGATGTCAAAAATTATGTTTGGCATTATTAAATGATAAAGTTATTTTTATTAACATTTGAAATATTGATTGAGACGTACTAATATTCAATGCAGTGTTAATTTGCTCAGTATTAAGCTTATTTGTATTATAAATGCTTGTATAGCTTGTATAAATGCGCATCATCGTTTCATTACATTTTTTTAAAGCGTCACTTTATTTTTAAATGTCTGGAACTATTTTAATAAACTCGGCCACAGATTTTCCTGTGTGCAATATGTATCTAGTGGCGTTATATTTGTGTAAGTTAAAGTGTTAGCACATCTCCAATATATTTATGAACTCGAAGTTTAAAAAAATTATTATGAAAGGCCTATTGATCAGAGTTTGCTGGCTTTTTTTTTTTTTTTATTTGTCATGTTTGTTTTTAGCTATGAATTTAGGTATAATTTGTTAGAATTAAAATTTCTTCTTACCTGTCAATAAGTGACTAATAAGTCCTATCTAAAATTAAGATTTAATTTAGTAGTTATGGGGAAAAATAAGCCTAGAGAAGTCATATATTCTGTATGTCTTCTTTAAATGTAACAAGAGTATCACTTTAAATCAAACATTCAATTAATAGTAATAAAAGTTTCCTGTTTTTCTGAAATTTTCACCATAAGTTCTACAAATTAATGTTAAAACTCAAATATGAATTTAACAGGAGGAGCTTTGGTGACTGCATGAAATAATAATTGATGCTCTAGCTCTGAAATCAATCATTGCCTTGATCATTTCCCTTTTTTTTTTGCCATCTTTTCACAAATCCACATACAATTAAAGCTGCAAGAGCTGCATTAAGTATTCGATTACTAATTTCATCCATAAGTGTCGAATTAACGCGACGCAGCGTGATAACCAAATGCGGAATTGACGAAAAGCGATGAACAAGCGCAAGCACATGGATGTACACTAAAAAATGGTAGCCCCCGTTGTGAGCAAATCGAGCAACCGTCCGAGCAACCGGCAGTAACCCTGTAGGCAACTTCCCGCCCGAAAAACCAGTTCCAGATAGCGTTGACGGTCCCTGAAACCTTCAGTGCCCCTCTCTCCCCTAACACCTACAACTGCATTAGAATAGGCATGCAATTGCGTTTTCAAAGTCGAAGTGTCTCAAATTGCATATTTCAGCGCTTAAAAATTTCGCATTGAATATCCGATCATTCCCGATTTCCTTGACTTTTTCTAAGTAGCCTAGGTTGCGTTTTAAACTTTCGTAAAATTTCCCTTCGTTGCTCACCGATCCCTTAACATCAACAAAAAAATACTAAAAGAGAGTAATTTTGAAAAAAATCGGGAGCTTACCCAACGCGCCCTTTCTAATAACTTTACTAAAATTGCGGAATTGGACTTAAATTTAGCAATTTTCTTCAAGTGTGGCCCCCCCCCCCTTTTTTTTTCTTTTGAAAGCATATAGAGAATAATTAAGTCTTATTTTTTCTTCAATTAAATTACTAGTTTTAATTTAAACAACTTTGACAGTTTTATGTAATAGCTATTTCACAACGAAAGGGCGGCAAGTTGAAGAACCGCCCCGGGCGGCAAACACTCTAGCTACGCCACTGGATGCAAATGACGATGTTTTTCAGATCCCACGTTTCTCGAAAACAATAACAAGTAAGAGACAATAAGACAGTTGAAATCAGATAACCAACTTCTTTGGCAATGTACAGGAATATAAAATAACAAAGCAAGCGTGTATAAATTTTTACGATTTTTTTCACAAACCCGTTTTTTAGGAGCACTCGGTTATAACAAGCAAATATCGCGGTCCCTTCGTGCTCGTTACAAGCGAGTTTGACTTCACCACGTTTTTCATCAGTCATCAACACACTAGTTACTAACAAAACAAAAAACGATTTGGAGCTTTGAAGTCTTGACCTCAACTAGACCGAATGGCACCTAATTTAACCAAGAATATCACCGAAAACAAAAGAACATCTTTTAAAAATTGAGATGCGCAAGTCGAGTGAAAAATATGAAACTTTGTAAAACCGTGATGCTAACGTCCTAATTTTCCCTCTGGCATTTCCGTATCTCTGATGTTGGTTTTAGTTGACTAAGCATTCTCACAGCAACATACATCCATCAGTCATCGTGACTTTCAATTTCCTGCAAACATGTTCATTCCAGGTTCTGCAATCCTAAACAAAAAGTATAAATAAAAAAAATAATGTGTTCATGTAAAACATAAGGGGGGGGGGGGAGGATCATCTAGCCCATTTTTCTAGCCAAGCCGTTAAGAGCGTACGTATGTTAAGTATCTGTTATTTCCAAATGATGTTTTTTGGGGGAGGGATGAGTTTCAGTTATTCTCACATTTGTCTCTGAGTGCTTTTAAGAAGTCGAAATGAAGTTTCTCCAACGAGCGAAAGAGCTTCTAATTCATGGTTTGTCCCAGTGGTTGCAAAACGTATGAAACTGCTGAGGAACCGTACGTTTTTAGTCATTTTGTGAGCTATCGACTAAAATGAGGAAAATGGAATAAGCGTTTCAAAGCTCATTAAATTATTAAATACCAGAAAACAAGAGCGGGAATAGACCCATGTGTCGACGTTTCATGTACTTGTTATGTTTACGAACATCGCTTGTGGTCGAAATTCGACCAATTGCGTTCAATCCTCCAGATCTCGCGCCAAAATTCAGTGAAACCACGATTTTACGTTTCTCAAGGAACTGGATTTAAAAGACATAAAATACGGGGAAAATGTAAAATACGGAAAATACATAGAAGCAAAACTGGTGATGGAACCCGATTAAAAAACGCTAAATGCTGGGAAAACGTAGATTCGTTGGACATTAAAATCGGGGTTTCACTGCATTAACTTTAAGAGGCAACAAGATTTTCTTTTAATTTTGTTTCATCAAATATTATTATTTTGTATAACTTTTGGTGTTAAGAATGAATGGTAAATGAAATATTTTCAACTGAAAAACATTCTAAACATTTTTTTTTTTTTTGATGGATAATAGGTGGTGTGAAAAAAATTCTCCAGCACGAATTCTCGGGTCCCTCATTTTGACTAGGGAGCTAATGTTTCTCTCGTGTTTCAATCCAACTGTATAGCGTTTTTCTTGAGGGTCTAATTAAGTACATTTTCTGCTTACTCTTAGAAAAAAATGTAAATTTTCTACTTTTAAAATTGTATTTCTATTAATGTAAAAATTTAAAGCGTACAATGATTTCCTCGTCCCTAAAACTTGAAATTGTAAGGTTGTTGTTCAGGATTGTAATGACAGGGGTGGGGGTGCTAAAACGTAAAATACTAAGCAAAATTGAAACCAGCGATCAAAAATCCAAAAAACGTATCATGAAAAAAGTAAAAAGAGCAAAGTATCAGCGGGAAAGCCTAGAAGTCTCAAAAGAAACCTCTCCTTCATCTTCAAGAGCCCTACTGAATATAACTTTATTTATTCTTTGAACGTAAGTAAAATTAGAAATATCGATTGGTAAAAAAATTAACAGCACGCGAGTAATATTTTTTATAGTTACTCATCCCGAGCACGACACTGTAAGGGAAAAAGCACTCAATGAAGAAAATATGTTGAAAATTTCATACGTATGGAAATGAAATCAAGAACTGTCGAACCGGCAAATTATAGCCCATCCATGTGTCATCGATTTCATACTTCGTATGACGGATAATCAAATATTACTTGTGCACTGAATGTTTAATATTTCTTTGTGTTCAGTTCCTTAAATCTCAGTTATGCGGAATTCAGACACTTACCACGTATTGAATATTACCTGCATTGGATGCGTTGCTCAACACAAAGTCGATTATAAGAATGCTTATTCAACCACCTCACCACCTCATCAGTGGCGTAGCCATGGGGGATAGGAGGGTCTTAATCCCCTCATGAGGCTCAAAATGATATGTATGAACACACATACTGCTTTTTTTTTGGTCTTTAATTTCGAAAATTTTCAAATAACCCCCCCCCCCCTTCCTTATATGAAAAATTCCTCGCTACGTCACTGCCTCACATGTTGATGAGCCTTTATAACGCCAATATATTGCAATCATCAACAGAATCGTTCCAGTTTTGTTCAAAAATTTAAGCACAAAGCATTATCTCTCTCTTTCTTTCTCACTAACCTTCAATGGTAAAAGCTATTAGCTTTTTGCGTAACACTCCATTTCCAGCTGCGGCTAGTATCTTATTGGATAGGTTTCGAGTTTCTCTTTGCTAATTAAAAAAAATGTGTACATATAAAAGTATTTTATTTATGATCCCAAAACCAGATTCTGCCAAAAAGAAAGATATCATTGGAGAATTAATCTTGATATACAGCATGATGAATATTGTTTACATACTCTCATTCGGGGCCATCTTTATTCATTTCGTGTTTCCTGATGCGCTTCTTAAGATACAGGAACGGAAGAAATGGGCATTAGTAAATAAAAAGAAAAAGGTCGGAAAACTGTCGGGGAACCTTAATCACAGGTTATGGGGGTTTGCCAATGCACCGTCTGTTGTTTGTTTTACCATCTTCTTTTACTCCCCTCCGGGAGGGGAGGAGGGATGTTTTGGTATCTTCTCCTCTACAGAATCTTTATATCCCTGACAGTTGTGATTATGAGACGTGAGTTAAGTTTTACTTCAGTTCACCCAATTTCGCCGTCAATTACCTTATCGCTTCTCAAGAATGGAAGAGGGGAAGAAACCAAGCACAGTTCTCCACCAATGCTCGAGGTGGAGAGAATGTTCATTCCCTTGCTCACCATAGGATAGATTGACCAACAATATGAACACTTATGCGCAATTTCATTTTCGGAAGTTCATAATATAATTAAAAAGGGTAGCACTTGGTACATAGCACTAAAGCATTTCTAGGGATTTACGTAATTGTTAGAAAATATAAAAACAGAGAATAGTTTTATAGTTTTCCTCAGGTTTTTTGGGATTATAAATGAAAAATAATGCACAATCCCAGAAAATGAACACGTCTCATTCGTAAAAAAGCAAGGAATTGTCCAGCCAATAAAAATGTCGAATTTTTGTTTGAAACAAAAGTGTCGTTGAAGCTCCCTCATCTTCTGTGTTTATTTTGCACTCATATTTTCCTTATACACTCTCTATTATTGCTACTCTCTTTTGTGTTTATTGCTTAATTGGTTTACTTTGTTTTTTGTTATTTTTTCAAAAATGTTTTCGTTTAATAGATTTCATTTTCCGTTTTTTACTGTAAAAAAGGAATCTACTGCTGCCAATTAATCTAAGCAACAAACTTTCGAAAACTTACCTGCTGTTTGTTCGTTGGAGTGTGTTCATTCATCGGTTGGGCTGCCCCACTCTTGGTAATGAAGTCAAGTTGTCACAAACTTGGTTCCGGACAAGTATTTCGTTGAATGTAAATTCGTCGCATAGAAAATTGTCTCTACAAAATTTTGTTTTGTGGAAAGAAAAAGGATTTACAGGTTAATTTTTATATCAAATATTAATTGCTTAAATGTTCCTTGCATAGAAAATCATGAAGTATTAACGGCTAACAGTTATGTCGAATATTCACAACATCGAAAATGAGGCTTAAACAAGACGTTAGTTACACATATTCATCCATAACGCTTAATTATGGCTTTTAAATTCAGTTTCGTTATACAATCAAAAGTAACTTTTATTCGCTTTTTTATGACTTCTATACATAATTTCACGATACTTCGGGAGTAAATTTTGGTCGTATTTAAATATTTACATATGCGTTCTTTTACTTAAATATGATACAGTTCCACGACATAGCTGCAGAAATTTTCAATTTTAGTTCCTCATAATCGTTAACGTTATTGAATAATGGCTTCTAAATATAGTCTCACGTAGTACCAAAATTGACAGCTCCAAAAAAAAAAAAAAAAATTACAAGATTATGTAATTTAAGATTTACAAAAATGTTCATTTGAATTCATCGAAAAATGTGACATGAAAATGCAAATTTCAATCAAAACATCATAATGAATGTAATTATTATTATTATTACTACCAATATTATTAAGCAATTAAGGATGGATAATGGATTACTGTAAAACGAAAATCTCGTCGGGAGCTTTTTCTTTTTTATAGACGAGTTTATTTTTTGTAACATCAACAGCCAACACCGATATCGTTACATGCGTCTTCAGTCTTTCGCCTTCGCTGACATGATTTTATTTGTTCTTTTTCACCGTTTTAAAAACTTATTTCATGATCGATATACAGATGCTTTTATATTCATCAAGTACCTTTTAATCACAATTTATTAATCAACAAAGTAGTGCACATTCTAAATAGCAGTTGAAAATTTAATTGCAATGAAAAATTAAACTTGTCTCGTAAAATTTTCATTTCAGATTTCAGATGCAGAAATTTTATTTTCAACTTGATTGTTTCCTTTTTAATATAAAACATCTCAAAATGATAGATTTATATTATACTGTTCAAAAAATAATCGACTAATAATTATTTTAAATATCCACTAAAAGATTTTACTATTCATTATTAGCATTATTTTTTTGATTAAAAAGCATACTGTTCTGCCGCAGTAGTGCGTATAAATTTATATTTTTAATTCGCCATTTCAATACAAAACTATTTATTAAATTCAAACTAAATCACAGAAAATATATATGTTTGCACAAATTTAAATTACAAAAATCTAAAATAGTACTTAAGTTCGAGCAATTTTTAAAAGCAGTTTAATAATATATTGTAAACTTTTTCGAATGCCGTGCTTCTATTCAGAGTGCATAGGATTCAGATCTGTTTTGAATTAAATGAGACAAACATAGTCGATGGACATCTTACAATTTTATGTTCTAAGCACAGAAATGGACGTAAAGAAGCAAATATCTTCGCATTTAGTTTTTAAATTAATATTTGTCGTTTCTGTTGGTTTCAAGATCAGTAAGGAAATTGAAAAGCAGCGCACTTAAAATGAGATAAACAGAACAACAGCAGAAAATGATTTTTTTCTTCGTAAACTGTGATAATCTCTAAACATTTTACGGTCATTTTTACGAAAAATGATAAATATAAAAATATTCTACAACCCTTATGTCATGGAAAACAAAGCATTCCTCCAAGCTGTGCTGTATACAAGGAAAACGCACAGACGTTTCGTCTAAAATTGCCCTCAGACCGAAGAACAATCATCTGGTTCATCGATCAAAAGATCAACTTCACTTGGGGGTGAATTCAGTAATAAATATGTCAACGTCTTCTTCAAGCATTGCCTGCCTTGAAAGATTCCCATATGGGCACCACAGCATCCTCTGAAGTTGTAAACCAAGTCTTAATGGTTTTTGCGCAAATAATGGTACCCCCGTTCAAGGTGTTCCTCTGCGCAAAGCCCATAACCCTTTTTACTCCAAAGGGGGACAGGTTTCAAGAGGAAACTCTTTCTGGCTTTGGCAAATAAGATATACGACGGTAAAATGGATTGCCTACAACTGATTCATGAGGAGTCTAGAGCTCCCTGAAATTGCCCTCGGGATGGTTTGTTCGGGGAATTTGAGACTCTGGAATACGGTCTTTAACAAAAGAACCTAAGTAATTTAAGCAACTTGAAAGAAGAAAGCAGTGTTCCCTCTGGTTTATGTGGTTTTAAACATCTATTTCATTAACTTCTACTTCGTCAAAATGACATTTCTCAGCTGAAAGAAACTCTCACGAAACAAACTAATTTTACGACTGCATAACTGAAAGCCATAAAAACTCACACACATATATGTTTCTCTTGCATACGTAAATTATAAATACAAACATAATTTACTAAATACATAATCAGTTACTTCGTAAAACTTTTTTTTTTTTTTATCTAACCCAAGGACAAGTGATTGCACTGGAACAAACTTACGAAATGTAAATAAAAATAACTCTGGGCATTCTTTTTTTTTTTTTCGATAAAAAGTTTTGTTCTGAACCAAGAATGCACATTAAAGAACAAAACCAACTTTAAAATCAAATTCACAATCAGCAATAGAAGCTGAATGTAATGAAAAGCTAATGTATACACTATGTTATATGAAATTGTGGGGAAAAATTTAAAAATATTGAATATTCAATTGATTAAAAAAGGTCAAGCGTAACATACCGTAATTATTGAAAGGAATTCTTTGATGGTGAAAGTGTCAAAGAAATGATAAGAACCACACACCAAAGAGGATAGGCATTAGTATTTTTTTTTCTTTTTAAGTCAAAAAATTGGAAAGTTTCTAGAAGACATAAATAACAGGAGAAACTAAGTACTTTGAAAAGTCTCAAACAAATCAGGAGCAAACCATGATTTCTAATTGCAGAAATAACCGATTTCTGCGAGTTATTTTCAATGTATTGTTAAATGATTTACTATTAAAAAGTTAAGTGCAATCTGTGTAAAGTATTGCAACGTAACATAAAATCTTTTAAACAAATCTGCATTTTATTATTTTGTCAGTTCTTGATTCTTTTTTGAAATGAAGCAAAATTTGAAAAAGTAATTCGTTTTAAATATGGATAAATAAAATGCAATATAGTGAATACTTGCATTATAGTGACCTCTCGTTATTGCGACCGATTTTGTTTCCACGACAAGGATCGTTATAACGTACGTCGGTTTTACATACATGACACTTTTTAATTGGATGTTTCAACTGTACGTACACATTTTTGACAGTGCACAGATGGGTCGTTTTCAACAAATTCGTACAATAGGGAAGTTTTCGATTTTTCAATTTTATTTTTATATGACAGAGTAACATGTATGAACATTATAAGTGAAAAAAAATGCGATACGATAAGTAGTTTTTTTTAATTAATTATTAAAGTTCAAGCGATTGTGACGTCAAATGGCATAGGAAGTGACGTCATGCGTTCTTCTGCCGCGGGAGAAGCCAAAGGACGTGCAGTTGGCTTCGAAGACGAAACGTAAGGCTTACCTCCTCGCATTTAACTCCTCGCGTTTCTGGAACATTAAACCTCTCATCCTCTCGGAAATATTCGAATACCATCATTGATGTTACTTGAGGAAGATTATTAGATTGTGCTTTAATGAATCCGGCCTCCATAGTGTGTTCAAAAGGATTATTGAATTTCTGAAAAATAAAAATATCAGCGCGCTCAAAATGTGCGTAGCGAAAACAAGGGATCTTCGGCGGAAGGCTACCCCTTAGTGTCCTGTGACGTAAGCTCGTGACGTTTCAGAAGAGCGCACTTTTGCGCGTGGATTTTTAAAAATTCATTAAAAATCAATCACGGTGTTTTAAAATTCGGCGATGGTGAATGTTTTAGTTTTGAGGGTCAATTAACAATATCTAATAGTAAAAACATGAACATTTAATAGGTTGCAACTTCCCTATTTAAGAAAGACGAATTTTTTTTCTTTTAAACTTCACATTAAAAGTTAAAAAAAAATTATTCATGTGCATATTAGATGTTGGGGAGGGTGGCTTAAAGCGAGTAGGTCGCTGAAAGCGGATAGGGCTTCATACGCCCCCCCCCCCCCCCCCCCATGAAGTGTAAGCGACGATGCATACGTACGTCGTGTTTACCCGAACATCCCCGAGTTTTTATCAGTCTCAGCGAAGCAGCAGGGAAGCGGTATAGCGCTACCAGGCTTAAAATTTAAGAAAAAAAAAATACATTTCCAAAAAAAAAAAAAAGAAGTTTTGCGACTTGTGATTAGTCGAAGACCAGCCCTTTTTTTTCGTTGTGAATAATATTACATTTTTCTGACACCATCCACCTACAAACTACGATGGTCATTTTTTGTTTGTTTCTTTTTTAAATTTAAGGTTATAATTATTGAAATAAGAAACGTGCCTTCGGGCAAAGCGGGTATAGTATTAAATCATATATATATTTATAATTTCTTGACACATGTGCTGACTTAGATTTTCTATTTCAATAGGATAAGTATAACTTTAAAAAGTTGTTTTTTAGGATGGCAATTTATTAGTCGATTAATTTAATCAGTTATTTCTTTGTTTTATAAACAAATGTGCTGATTTAAATTGGATAAGTACAACTTTTTATATATATTTTTTATAATGGCAGGTAGCTAGTCAGTTATTTGAATCATTTATAACTTCATATTTGATTGGCAAATGTACCAAATCACAATTAGTTAAGCTTACCAGCTTTGGGCCCCCTGATAGGGCAAAGCGGGTTTTCCAAGTGGTTTTAATATTTGATAATAAATAAATATTGGGTTTGAAATAATACAAAAATCTCTTTTTATTTTGAAGTTCAAGATTCCTGCTAGGAAGAAAACCGAAATTGTTACAATAAAAATCCAAAAACTACAATTTTCGAGCGTTCTTCGAAAACCTACCCGCTTTGGGCCACCCTCCCCTGTGTATCTGAAGATATAACTAAGTACTTTGTTTATATTTTTGGAGAACTGTTTTCCTCAAAATTTTGGGTTCATTTGTCAAATCCGTTACCAGACATATTTCGCTGTTTTTAAGGACACGAATAACTAAATATATCTTAAACTCATTTGCATTCTTTAGGTTTTGTGTCCCTTTAACTTTTTTAGCACTATCTTATAAAGTTGGTGATTATTGGAGTTCAAATAAAAACCACTTAAGTTATTTGGAAAACCGTCAAATCCGTTACCAGTAACATGGTAACAGACTTGACTTTTAGCGGACTTAACAGTAACAACAAAATATCTTCAAAGGTTTACATGGTAATTAATATCACTAAGAAACAAAGCAAAATCTTTAAAAATTAACTAAAAAATTATATCGAAGCAAAAGAACACACGAAAATTTTATTTTTTAACAGAGAAAATTAGGTTACTTGACATTGAATAAAAATATACTCATATTTAATTTTTAAAAAAAAAAAAATGTTAATACTACTATATTGTTCCTTTTCAATTGCAGAAGCAAATAGTTTCAGGTAAATATTCCACTAGTATAAGCGTTTTTATTAAACACGAATTGGCATCTCTTGGCAAAATTGTCAACTTTTTTTTTTGTTAAATTATGCTTTGGAAACAGACTTGACAATGTATGAGTGACAAGAAGCTTAGTAGATTTCTTCAAAAAAAATGTACTTTTTTTTTTTTTTTTTCAGGAATAACCTCAGAAATTTAAAATAATGGTGATTTACCGAACGAAGTGTCCCAATTGTTATCTTTATAAAATAAAAAAGAAATTCTAAGATATAGATGAAGGGCAGCAAAATACGTATAGATGGGATGAGCTCAGGGTCCTCCCAAAATCAAGAATTAATTTAAAAAATAAAATGTGATGCGTTTATGAATAAATCAGTTCCGAGCTTTTAACTACGAAAAAATAAAATAAAATAAAAGTAATACTTTTACACACAAATAGATTGCAACATTTCGAAAAATTTCTGAGAGAGACCGCCGATCTCTCTCTCATTTCCTTTCAACAAATTATAGCATAAAGTTATGTTTTTAAGACTTCAGCATCAAAAAATTTTGGAAGCGGCTCCCGAATCCTGACCTTTTCCCTTATGTCATTAAAGATAGCCTAAGATGAGTTTTTTAGGGCATCAATTTCAAAATATTTCCGGGGGAGGGTGACTGAGCTCGAATCTACCCCATTTCCCTTAAAGTCATCAAAGATGGCTTACAATTAATTCCGAAAAGCTTCGTAGGAGCTCATCCTCCCCCCTTTTTCCTTTTCTTTATTACTTTAGAAAAATTGAAGATCTGGCCCTAGAGCTCCCACCTCCCTCTAAATGCTCTAGATTGCAAAAAGAAAAAAAAAACAATAAATGCGTGAGTGCAGGGGGGGGGGCAAGCTTGGTCATATCGGATCCCTTGTTACTTCAAACCAATATACGCCACTGGGAACAGTTTCTATCCCCCATCTATTAGATAGAAAAGTCAGTATCTTTGACGTGAAAATCTGCCAAAAGTTTTTTTTTTTCCTTCATTAAAAAAAAATTTACATTTTATTTTTACATTTTATTATTTTTTGAGGTAAAATAAGTAGCATATTATGAGTACAATCATTTTCCCCCTGCGGGACAATATATGTATGCATACACTGAAAATGACTTAGACGGGTTTTTTTTCTTTTCTCTTTTTTTTCCCCTCATGGTTGATGCATTAACATTCGAAATGCGAAAAACAGAACGCTCCAAAAAATAAAATACAATGCATCAAAATTGCAGTCTCTGGCGAAACCTTTAATTCAAAAGAATCAAATTCATCTTTATTTTTGCTTTTTTTTTTATTCTAATCTAATTTGGTTGCTTCACAACTGTTATTTGCACAAAAACGTTTTGTGACAATAAAGAGAAAACTCAAATGCTTCACAACATGAGGAAAAAAAAGATTCAGTTTCACTCGCGGAAAAGTTTCGTTAACTAATCTAGTTATTTAAACATCCTTACTTATGTTTCATGAATGAATAATAAAACAAACCTATAGTTACTTTTTCCAAGCAATTCCTTTCTTTCACAAAATTTAAACTCGCTTGTAAACATCTCACTTTACCGAAGCCGAAAACATGACAGAGTTGTTGAAACAAACTGTCAAACCAAAAATTTATTTCTTACGCATCACTGCTACTTTGTTCTTTATTACAAAGCACCAAGTAAATTAGTGATATGAGTTAGCCCAAAAGTGTAATCTTACTCTGGATGTTTATTTTTTTCTACCGAGAGAGAGTCACAATGTTTTAGTTAGCCGAAAAGTGTAATTTTACTCTGGATGTTTATTTTTTCTGTTGTGAGAGTATCGTAATGTTTTAGTTAGCTGAATAGTATAATCTTACTCAGGGTGTTTTTTTTTTTTTTTTTTTTTTTTTTTTCAGTCGGGAGAGAGTCGCTTCGGTAAAACAGTTTATTTAATTCTTTCAGCCACATTCATTGAAAATTGCTGCCCTGAAACTTAAAAGAAGTCGAGTAAAGTTTGCCACTTTTGGCGATTTATTCTAAAACAGATGCAAATACAGGGTGCCCAAAAAGTCATTTTGAAGACACATTTTAAAAATCCATTTAAAAAAAATGAATTTTGACCTCTTGAATTCAAATTATGTTTTTCGCAATCACGAGTGTGTATGTATGTAGACATGTAGACGTGTGTGTTCATGTGTGGAGGGGGGGTATGTGTGTTTGTGTGTAGGGAGTATGTGTATGTGTGTGTAGGCATGTGTGTTTGTGTGCAGGTATGAGTGTGTGGGTAGTTGTGTGTATGAGTGTTTGTGTGTGGGATGGAGTGTATGTGTGTGCAGGCATGAGTGTATGGGTAGTTGTGTGTGTATGTGTAGGTGTTTGTATGTATGCGTGTGTATTCGTTTGAGTGTGTGTATGTGTTTGAGTGTGTGTATGTGTTTGAGTGTGTGTATGTGTTTGTGTATGTGTGTAGGTGTATGTATGTGTGTGTATGTGTTTGTGTACGTGCGTGTATGTATGCGTGTAAGTGTTGGATATTGACGCAACCTGGAGACTTTGCTCGCTAGAGGAGCAGCATCGTAAGGCGGCCAGTCGACGGTGATGCTGCAGAGGGTGCTGGTGGGAAAATAAAATGATAGCACATCAAAACAGTCAAATGAAAGCAATAAGCAATCGTGATTGCTCAAAAAACAACAGTTGTATGAATAAACAGTTTGTGTCATAATACTTTACAGGTTCAAGAATTTTTTAATGACATTGCAAAAAAAAAAGAAAAAAAGTCGAAAAAATATACAAGTAATTTACGTTGACGGCTGTATCATCACAGTAAGAAAAATTATTTTCAAATAAAAAAAGAACCGACTTCAAAAAACAAAGAGGAACTAAAAAGTAAAAAATAGTTGGTCATACTTGCATACGATTTCCTACCCAAACGTATAAATCAAATTTATTTTACAACTCCTAAACACCCAATTATAAAATAAACACTGATTTTAATTACTATACGATGAATTATTTTAATACCTAACTTTTTGTATACGATCTCTTAATTTTTAATAATCATTTGAAGTCGGGGCCTCCTATAAACTACTACCTAACGTAACTGAGCAGGTTTAGTTTTAAAGACTTTCGCGTTAGTGTTTAACTTATTAGTGTTTAACTCAGGATTTAGTGAGTTGTCAGTTAACATCGGTGCACACATTGGACTTTAGTAATGAAATGTTTATTGCTTTCAGTTAAATAAAACGATTAAACACCTCACATGATAGTAAAATAAGAAATAACAACGTCAACAGCACAAATTACAAATTACTGCAGATACGTGTTTCGACGTTACAAGGAACGCCTTTTTCAATGCAAAAGAAATTAGCTTATGGACGTTGTTATTTCTTATTCCCTTTACCTCAAATAATGTTTGTTTTCTTACTGTGACCATATACAGTCGTCAATGTAAATTATTTATAATTACACATTTTTCTTCTTTTTCCCCACTTTTTTACGATGTAAGAAAAAATTTTTGAGCAAGAGAAGTATTATGGCACAAACCGCATATTCATACGACAATTTGTTGCTTTTCTATGAATTTTTAAAATGTGCCAAGCACTTTTCGGACACCTTGTATTTTAATAGCGGGACGTACTTATTCGTACGTATTTTTTTTTATTATGAAGCAATCAAATTTTTAATAGTTTTCATAATACTGTACCCGGAGTATACTCCTTTTTCAGAACCATTCTTCAAATAAACATGTTTGTTTGTTATCTCCTCGAGAACGGCCGGAAGTTATGGGTCTAGACAGATATCAAAACATTTAGAATTTACTACGGAACTCAAATCAAATGAGGCCCGGATCTGATATATTTATGAGTTTTATAGGGTTGTAATTAATGGCGACATTAATTTAAAAGGTAACAAACATTCTTTAGAAAATTTGGCAATGAAAACACATTCATACATTTAAAGTTTTATTACAAATCGTAAAAGAGAATTTTTATGTGCAAGATGGATATTCCTTAGCCTCTTCAAAAATAATTAGAACTAGAAATGGCGTTATCAGAGTTCAAACTCGAAATCGAATTGCTAGCGATTATGGTTTTGTAAACGTTATAGCGATTTTACTCCCCTTTTTCCTTTTTTTTTTTTTTTTTATGGCACATCTTTTCGCATTTTATTCATTCTTCTTTTTCGCTAACATTACTTAATAGCGGTTTGTAATGTTTAAACAAAATTGAAAAAGGTGCTAGTTCTACTACTCAGTAATATTTTATGTATACATCTTTTCCTTTTTACTAAACATACATTTAATTTAATATTGCAAATGTATAGTTTTTAATGCGAGGGATGATTCATTTCTGATTGCTTTATACATCATGGTATAACTTGTTAAGTGTTCTGATTTATGAATGTTCATTTCGTTTAATACTTATGCTGAATTTTTAAAAGAAAACTAAAACGATAGTTTGAAATTTATGTAAAACTGCATTGTTTAGAAACCTTGTTTTGTCAGCATCATACAGAGTATGTAAAATGAGAGAAAAATAACGCAAAAAATAACGAGAAAATAATGCTTTAAACAAGCTATCTTTTACGTGAAATACACCGCCAGCTCAGTCATTTCCAATGACTGAGCAGGCGGTGTATTTCACGTATTTCTGCTTTAGCCCAGGCTAATGGGCGGTAATTTACTGAATAAACAATCTTCTGTTGTGAAAACTTTATGACAATAAATAGATTGGACTAGTATCCTCGTGACATCAAACCTTACAGAGAGGTCCGCAGTCAAGATTGTCTGAGGACCAATGGAATATCACTGGGGTTAATCAGAAAAAGACAATAATTAGTCGTGATATATGGTAATAGCTAAAGCACTATGGAAAAAATCAGAAAGTTTTACCTATATGCAGTACGTGAAACATCGATGCGGATATAGATAATCAACTATACTTCCAACTCTCTAAAATATCTATAAAAAAAAAACTTCCCCGGAAAATATACAAGGAAACTGCTTTAAGGAACTAAACCTACAACTTACGTTCTATGCTCATATACATGAAAATCCCATTTTATGCTTTCATTGACTCGGTTAATGACGAGCAATCTATGGAAATGAAGAATGCGAAAATGAATACCCTGCAATGAGCATCACCACTAAATTACCATTCTCCATGAATATGAATATCCCTCCGACAGAGATACGGATATTTACCATGCTGTGATTTAAGTCAATACCACCTAGTGATCTCGCTGCAATATGTTTCCAAAAGCGCAGCACAAAATTTCTTTTTTGTACATTATAAAACAGTATAATGAAAAACCTTGTCCAGTTTTTTTCTCTGAAAAAAGGGCTTTCTTGCTGAGAAGTTCATTCTAACGCAAGATGGATGGAGATATATTCTATCCTTTCTAACAGTTTGTAAAAAAAAAAAAAATCTGACCATTTCTTATCTATTTGCGTGAACAATAAAGTCGTTAGTTCATAAAGCGAGTCGGGTGTCTGAATATGTTAAAAGGCATATCACACAGAAGCTTTAAACTTTATGGGGGTTTTTTTCGGCAGTTAACAGCAAAAAAAAAAAAAACACTGCATCTGTAAAAAAATAAAAAACAAAAAGGTTAAGTGCATTTATTTTAAAATTCGATCGCTTAAAAGTTGATCAATTTGCAATTCATATACATCATGTTCAACAGAAGCGCGAAAAGTTTCGCTATCGATTGCAGCAATATGGCGATGAAGATTGCAATTGATAAAGATACCAAAATGACCCAGCCTTTAGGCAAAACATTTTAACTAGTATTTTCTCATTAAAGTAAAATCTCATTACAGCGAATACCAATTAAACGAAATATCCGTTTGAGCGAAATTGAGTCCCGTTTTAACTGCCATTACTTACTTGATTTCCACTGCAACGAAATTTTCATTACAACGAACAAAATTTGCGGTACCTTAAAGCTCGTTGTAACGGGATTAAAAAACTGTACATATTTCTTTTCCCTTTGCCTATGTAACATAATATCAAGTTTCAATCAAATACGTTAATTAGAGCACTCTCTAAGTAGTCCTCAACATACGGTGACCAGAATTTTTTTTTTCCTCAAAACGGGACGCTTTTTAGAATTTAAGGGAACAGATGCTTTACAATTTAAAAAAAAAAAAAAAAAAAAAACATTTTTTGAACAGTTTGCGCTTATTATAAATTAACAGATTTAAAAAAATGTATCTCAGATTTTAATGGACACACTTGAAATAGTTGACTTGTGTGAGAACTGCACCATTTTTCCACAATTTTAAAAACTTTAATTGTATGAACACACTTGACTAATTATAAGACATTCTACATACTTTTACCCACAAAATTGCGAAGGTGACATAAAAGTTGCTGCTTTGATATTCTTTTAATTTACCAAGTGTGATTTTTTTTAAAGCCAAATTGACTATTATTTGCCGAGTATGGTGGCCATTTTCAACACACTGATTTACTAATCGCATGGCTAATCGCGTATATGCTTACTTTGCTCGATTGGTTACTGCTTTTTTTTCACTCATGTGACAAACTTGATCGTCCCTCTATATTTTATCAGATGTGCTCAAGTTTCTTACACGTTTTTCTTCAATTTCTTAGAATAGGATGCTTACTTTCAGAATACGGGACATTTCTGCGTTCCGACACAATGTGCGGGGATAGCGAGAAAACGGAACTATCCCATTCAAAACGGGACGTTTGGTCACCTTACCTAAACAGGAAAGCTTTCATTATGAACAATCTGTTTATACAGATTTTATCAAAGAAAAAAACATTATTTATAATGCATTTCACACTTTGAGTTGATCATGCACCCTGCGCTTAGCGAAATGGTACCACAAGTGAAAAAGTACAGCAAAAAATAAAAATATAAATTCTGGGTAGCAATTTGTCGTTATGTGCTACAGTTTGCAATTCAAACAACTGTAGCGAAGCGGCGCCGTAAACTCCTCGCGCAAGTAATAATTACGTAAACCTAAAAACATAAAGGAGATCATTTTCTGGGGAGTTTAAATGCTTCCTTGAGCCATGATCTGGAAAATTACGGTTCTCCAGTCCATAGATAAGCGCAATAAAGAAGAAACGTTAAAAAAGCAGAAAACACGCTCCTAACATAAAACAAATAGCATTACCATAGAACATTTATTTTCTTGTCCGAACTTTAGTCCAACTGCACTTTGAATTTTAGAATCAAGAAAAGAAGAAAAAAAAGACAAGGGAGAATTTAACGACGTCAAGCATTCTATTTCGGCCAGCTGCGAAATTTATCTTTCTCATTTTCTTTTACATTTTATTTGTAATCTTTTTTATTTCCAAATATTTGCTTTAGTATGTATTTTGCTGATTTTTACGAGACGTCTACGAATTTTACAAATGAATGTGATGAATATCGCCTGTGCCCTGTATAAGGTATTGTGTATCGAAGATACACTTTTTTTTTTTTTTTTTACCGTGAATGAGTGTGTACTTTTATCATGCAACGAAAACGGAAGTCATGCAACGGGAGTGTAAGTTGAAGTATATTCAAATATTTATCAATAAATAAAACTAGCAGTGTTCCCGTTTCGTTTTCCTTGCGTTGTGCGGGTAGGGCATTTGTTTTTTCGTAGCAGTAATTCGATCGAATCGAACACAATCGATTTTTTATATATATGCCCCTTTATCGGATCGGCTTAATGAAAGTTAAAATTTCAGTGTTTGATTGATTGATTGATTGATTGGGATTATTAAGTGGTTTCTGCCTATCCTACATTCAGTGTTTCTTCTGTGTTATTTATTCCAATTGAAATCTGGCATCATGGTGTTGTGCACTGCACACCTTCCGCAGCAAGTTTAAGAGATCAAATCATATTAAGAGGAGTCGGTACCCTGTATGCGAGTAATGCTAAACTACTAATTTTTATGTACCTTTTTCCCAGGAAAGATTTATAATAGAAGCACAAAATTTTCACAGAGTAGAAAATAGATATTCAAGAGTCTACTGAAGTAAAAGTTTTAAGCAGTTTTGTTTATTTGCTGATTTATTGCGCTCTTATTAAAAAACCCTTTTTAAATTAAAAAAAAAGCCGTGTTTTCGACCACGAAAACAGCTCTTTAAGAAAGACTACTTAACTTAATAATTTCACTTCAGTATAGTCATGAATATATATGTAACATGTGGTACAAATATCATAGCAATATAAAAAGTAGTTTTTTGGAAAAACTAACATCAGTTAATGAAGATGACGTTTTGAGAAAATTGCGTTTAAAAGTTAAATTGTACTTACATTAATATATTCCAGCTCCATAGCCTTCTGTTTTAATTTTTTTGTCAGCATAACCTTGTTCTCGATTATTTTGGATCCTTCTTTGCTTTCTTTTCTCTTCTGTTTGGCTCTTAAAGGCAGATTTCGCTTCAATTAGCCTTTCACTGTCGATGCATTTCATGGCTTCGAAACAGTTTTCTCCAGGCTCAATGTTTTAAGTTCTGAAGTATTTTAAGTCTAAGAATGTTACCTTCATTGAAGGAACATATGGCATCATACACACCAAGTGAGAGTGTCTCTATATGTACAAACGTGGCCTTTGGTACACGAGATCAGATGACATAGTTCAAACTTTCACTGAAATCTTGTCTTACCGTACAAGCTTTTTTTTAATAATTCCAGATGAGATAAATCCTTGAAAATAGGTATCATTGCTTCAACTACGGGTTCTGGAAGACTATTTTTATGTTTATAGGTCTATCCTTTCTGTTCTCCTCTTTTGTACCCACACCAAGTATCTTCTGTGGATGGGCAAAAGCCATGTTGAGGGTGTTCATCGTTGTGGAAAGTTTGTGCAAAAAATTGCCCATATTGCTTGTCGCATATCCTCTACAATCTTAAAGTTTCTTTTAATGTCAAGGCCATAATATTTTTGTAACAAGTCGATTTTTTCCATTGTATGGCGGTTTTTTCCGCATAAAGGTTTGCCATCTGACAAAAGTTTCTTTTTTATGCCGGTTATCAAACGCCGCAAACGTGCCCCCATACGCTTCATAGCATGCCCTATGCGTTCTTATTTTTGAATTGTAAACTCAGTTCCTTAGATATTTCTCCTGGCAATGTTTTCGAAAGCTTTCTAGTCTCCATCCCCCAAATATGTCGTATACCGAAAGTTAAGCAAAGCCTGTGAGCGTTGAAGTATTCGAAAGGTAGACTTCTACTTCCATCACGCCACTAGCGCCTTTGAAGTTTCTCTTGCAGTTTGCGGAGTGATTTTTTTGTTTTCACTGACACAGTGCTTCGAAAGGACTTCCGCATCAAGCACTTTTCCTGTATCGACACTGGATACAGTGACTACGCCATTAAGCGATACATAGCCTCGCTTTTGCCAATATTCGTCGATGGCTACAGTAAAAGTCCGATTACCATCATTTTCCTCCATAGCTTCTTCGACAGCATGCGACATGGATTGTTCACATACATACTTCCTTAGTAGCACACAAGATACGATTATTATATAAAGAAAATCGGGTTGAAGGTTTTGGCAAATTCAATAGTGCGCAAAACATTCGACCATTTCTGCTCATTTACCAATCGCCCTCAGGCATACACAAAGCGTGTGTTTACAACAGCAGTCTTAGTATTTTCATGAAGTTCAGAAGAGTTAAATTCAGTAATATATTCACACTAAGTACATTTTAGAACGAAACACACATTCAAACCAGCAATGTTCCTTTTCACTGTCAAGTTCATTTTTACACATTTTGCATCTCACATGGTGTTCAAAAACTTGTCCTAAAATATTTGAGTCAATAATCAGGCTGAAGAGTCCGTTTTTAACATTAAACGAAGAAAAACTTGCATCTACATTCGGTATTTTCTTTTCTATTACAGATATGTTTTCCTTGATATTTTCTTGATCAAAAGAAGGAACATCTTGAAAGGAGCATCAGATTATTTCGCAGCTGCAGATCTTCCCTAAAAAATGTTCCCTTACGTTTCTTAAAAACTCGTTTTGTTCTAGGCATACTTTGTAGCCTACAAAATACAATTTCAAATACTTAAGAGTCAATCTTTACGAACTTCAACGCTGAGAAACACAGGAAATCAATACCGTAAGAGCAAATTAATAGCGGTAAATCAGTCGAAAAAAAACGAGTACGAAATCGGCTAAATGTAAACAACCATTCTAAACAGTTACAGTTAATGTAGGTAAAGCAGAAAAGAAAAAGAAAAACAAGGCTTTCCTGGAGCAAAGCATAGAAAATCTCATCAAAAAAGAGGGTTTCTTTACTGTTTCATCTGTCAAAAAGAGTTGCGTGGTCGGCCAGCTGATCACAAGTCATATTTTAAATAATTAAATTGAGCAACTTGGGGCCTCTGTGATAGAAACTTCGTCTTCTAATCCGGAGGTTGCGGGTTCGTTTTCCGCCGGTGCTCTGGGTGTTATTTCCTTCTCTTGTGTTGTAAATCTTTCCTGTGTGTGTCCGAAGGCATGGCGATTGGCATGCAGTCTTCTATGTATGTGAAGCTGTTTAGCTTCTAAATAAATAAATAAATAAATAAATAGAGCAACTTCTAATTTCCGTAAAAACATGAACCTAGTGTCGCTCGAAAGCTTTTGGTTTGAATATTTTGGGTACATAAGAATTGAAAAATTGATTTTTTTAAGGTTTTTGGGTACCCAACTCCCCAAACTAAAAATTCAAAAATCGTAAGGATTCAATCGGACACATTGGTATGTTTTAGATGTTTGAAAGGGAGGCACATATCACTCACTGGCGACAACAATTGTACATCTTCGAAAAACAGTATTGGAGAAAATCAACGTTTTACGCAATACAGAACTTTACTGATTTATTTTCAAATATATTACAGTGTGCAAAACATTTATGACGTTATGTTTGCTGTTTGATCTTTTTAGTTTAAATTAAATATTTAATTGTAACACACAGGAACGGTATGGTCTTACTTCTCCAGAAATTTTTTTTGAAAAATGGTCCTTTTATACACTGCTCGACATTGAAAATGCAACACCAAGAAGGAGTGGTCAGAAAGTGATGAAATTTGGAAAAAAGACACAGACAGCAAGGAATAATAAATGATCTTAATTTCAAAATGATAGGCAAAATACAGAGCGAGAACGGCGTCGGCTCAGTAGAATGTAGAACCACCGCGGACAGCGATACACGAAGAAACACGTCTAAGCATAGAGTCAATAAAGGTGCAGACGGTCTCCAGAGGGATGGCTCTCCTTTCCCTTTCAACCATTTGCCACAGTTCGTCTTTTGAACGAGGCAGGGACAGAGTATGCAAACGGCGTCCAATCACATCCCACACATGTTCGATTGGTGACAGGTCAGGAGAGGATGGTGACCAGGGAAGCATCTGTGTGCTTTGGAGAGCATGTTGGCAGATGCGAGCACTGTGTGCTCGGGCGTTATCCTGCTGAAAAATTGCATTAGGTAGCCTTTGAAGGTAAGGGATTGCCACCGGCCGCAGCACATTATCCAAGTATCGTTGGGCCGTCATAGTGCCCTGAATACGAACTAGAGGTGATATGGAATTGTACGCAATTGCGCCCCAAACCATTATGCCACGTTTTCGTGCGGTGGGACGTTTCACAGTTACTTCCGGATTAGATCTGTCTCCACGTCAGCGCCACACACGTATGCGGCGACTATCACTGGATTAACAGAAGCGGGATTCATCTGAGAAAACGACATTTCGCCATTCTGTCATCCACGTTGCTCTAGTCCGGCACCATACTAAACGCTGCTGTCTATGTTGTGGGGTCAATGGCAGTCTTCTTAGCGGACGCCGTGATTGCAGACCACGTGCGACCAAACGACGGGAAATGGTTCTGGTTGACACGGGAACATTCAGGGTATCTTGCACCAGCTGCAAAATTGAGGAACAAGTGACTTGTGGGTCTGCTACAGCTTTTCGGTGGATGCGTCGATCCACGCGTTCTGACGTCACTCTGGCTGCCCCTGCATCCCTCAATCTTTCCATCTTTCGTTGTTCTACAGCCGATGCACCGTGCTCGCATCCATGTGGGTATCAGCTGCGATTTGACGTACGGACCAACCTCCCCTTCTCAGTCCGATCACCATACCCCTAGTAAAATCGTCTATCTGCTGGAAGTGCCTTCGTTGACGGGGGCTTGGCATTCCCTCGTGTTACACGTATCCTCCAAGACAAAAACAAAATTTCTTCGATAATTCTCCAGTCAGAAATAACGACACGAATATTGTCCATTCTACAAGTTCCTTCCCTTATATCTTACATCACGTGCGTCGGAGAGCTGCGCATTTCACATCATTTACATAACTCAGTGATGTACGTCTACTCTAAAATTTGCATAAATTTTGAACATTCCTTCTTGGTGTTGCATTTTCAATGTCGAGCAGTGTATATCGAGGAAAAAGATAATGGATAAGTGCGTAACTTTAGTGATTTTAGGTGACAGTATTTATCACCTGAAAAAACTATAAAAAGGTTAAGAATACTACGCAATGTGCAAAAAAGCAACAAAAGGTTAATGAACAGGATTCAATGATATTTGATTTTAAGAATAACGAGATTTTAAGGTGTTGATTTTTTTTTTCAAAAAAATAATTTTGCATGCTGCTTAACTAAGATTTGTGAGTTCATTTATTACATCTAATGTATTATTTATAAATTACTGTAGCATATCCATTTTGAAAATGCATTTTTAAAATAATAATAGTAATAATTAAATCATCACATATATATCAGCCAAAATCACTTATCGAGTAACGCTCTGACGTCGCCAACAATGAAACTCGCAATAAAATGAATTTACTTATATCTGTCAATCCATTCTTTAGTGCGAAACCATTGGTTATAAATGTTTAGCATGAGGGCATTATGTCATTACCTTCGTATGCAGTGAACAAACGTTTTTACGCTCTCCTGAAAAATAGTGAAAATGTGACTTACGTTAGTCTGGCTTTAAGATACAGATAATTATTGGAATACGTCAAATTCGAAGGCCAATCTCTCACATAAAAAGGCAATTGGTCCCCGTCATAACATGACGGTTATTTTTTAGTAATAAAAAGAATAATAAATAAAACACTAGGTGCTCCTAATCACCCCAAAAGTGAGCAAGAAATACCCCGCTGCAGGAGTAATTCCTCATGCGCTGAAAGTTTGAATTCTTTCATTTCATTCATTTATTTTTTTGTTACTTCTTAAGAAAAAAAGAAGTTCCATGGAACTTTTCCCATAAGTGATCTAACTTTTTCCAAATATTAAAATTCTGTTTTGAACAGTTTTATCACAAAATGTATATTTACATTTTTGATCAGGAATTTTCTCGGAGCACCCTACATATTATTTTCTAAAAACATTCCTTTGACGTTTAAAAAATCACTTAGAGACACATTAAGAATAACACTAAGACTGAAGAAGTAAAAATATAAGCTTAACAAAGAAAAAAAAAATAAATTGCTGTCAACAGAAGAGTTCTCCACACAAACATTACCTTTATTATTAGGATAGTTTAAACTTTCTTTTTACAGTTCACATAACCTTTGCCCCTAAGCAATGTGCATTAAAAACTGCTGTGTCACAACTTGTGGCTTGAAAAATAGAAAAATAAATAAATAAAACCGTAAAGCGATGTTAAGAGCAAAACATTGATCAGTCAAAGAGAACAAAACGAAAATTGAAAAGAAAAAACAATAGGGAAGTTGCAACCTATTAAATGTTCATATTTTGGCTATTGGATATTGTTAATTGACCCTCAAAACTAAAAAATTCACCATCGCCGAATTTTAAAACACCGTGGTTGATTTTTAATGAATTTTTAAAAATCCACGCGCAAAAGTGCGCGCTTCTGAAACGTCACGAGCCTACGTCACAGGGCGCGAATGGGCAGCCTTCCGCCGAAGATTCCTTGTTTTCGCTGCGGACATTTTGAGCGCGCTGATATTTTTATTTTTTAGAAATTCAATAATCCTTTTGAACACACTATGGAGACCGGATTCGTTAAAGCACACTCTAAATAATCTTCCTCATGTAACATCAATGATGATATTCGAATATTTCCGAGAGGATGAGAGGTTTAATGTTCCAGAAACGCGAGGAGTTCAATGCGAGGAGATAAGCCTTTTACGTTTCGTCTTCGAAGTCGAATGCGTGACCTTCGCTTCTCCCCTATCGGAAGAGGGGATGACGTCACTTCCTATGCCATTTGACGTCACAAGGGCTTGAACTTTAAAAATTAATTTTAAAAAAACTACTTATCGTATCGCAAAAAAAAATTTCACCTATGATGTTTATACATGTTACTCTATCACATAAAAATAAAATTGAAAAATCGAAAACTTCCCTATTGGTAATCATGATAATAATACTAAATTCAAGACAATAGGTATACGCACGTAAACGAAATGTGCCGAAAAAAGGAAATTAGTGCAGACTAGGGAATGGGACGATTCATCCTGATCGAGAAATAGAAGAAATTCCCAGTCATAAAGGATCTGAATCCGAAAGTTTTTTAATACGAACTATGATTATTTCAAAATTTTAATTTACAACTTCGACTCCACGTCCACAGTCTACACATAAAAAAGTGATTCCGTGCGTCCAGACGATCTATCTCACTTAGAGCCATGAAAAACGGCTCACAGCCAGTGTTGAGCATTATTCAACTAAATCCTCAATCGACTAAAGTAATCTGACTCCCATTTAGTTCAGACTAATATTTTTAAAATTTAATTCAATTGCAGACGAAGATTAACGTTAGTTTAAACTAACTCGTTAGTTGATTAAAAAAACTAATTTAGTTCAGATTGATTTAGTTCAGATTAAATTAATCAAATTGAATTTAGTCAGATTAAAAGTAATCAAATTGATTTGATTACATTTTTAATTCAGATTAAATTCGTAAAATATAAATGTCACATGAACAGAGACACATTTGTATTTCTACGTGTATGTAGTACATATTTACGCAAGCATACACGAGTTAATGCGTGTATATACGACTATGTGCGTAAATATATGTATATAAACGTGTTATCCCGCGTATGTTCGTGTACGGAGGTATATTTGAATTTTTAAGTGAATATACATATTTATGTGTGCATATACGAGTAAATACGTGTATATACGAGTATGTACGTGTATACAAGAGAATATGCATATGGATACGTGTAACCCCGAGTATACTCGTGTACAGAGGTAAATTTCTATTTAAACGTGTATATACATATAGATGCATGCATATAAGAGAAAATACGTGTATATACGAGTAAGTACGTGTACACACGACAAATAAGTGTTTAACCCGAGTATACTTGTGTACGAAGGCACATTTGTATTTCTACGTGTGTATGCATATTTATGCGTTTATAAACGAGTAAATACATATATATATATACGATTATGTACGAGTACACACGATAGTATGCGTATAGATACGTGTTACCCCGAGTACACTCGTGTACAGAGGTAAATTTGCTTTTAATTGTGTATATACATACTTATGCGTGCACACAAGCGAAAATACGTGTATGTACGTGTACACATGAGAATATGCGTATAGATACGTGTTACCCCGAGTATACTCGTGTAAAGAGGTACATTGGTATTTCGACGTGTATGTACATATTAGTGAAGTGCCGGATCGTTAAAAAAGTCGAACCGCGGATACGGATCCGGATCATTAGTGGCAAGATCCGCGGATACGGATACGGATCTCAAAATATTTTTACCCAAATCAACTACCCAAGTGTAGAATTTGCTACGGAAAGTATCCCCGTTAGGGTAATAGAACTGTTTCTTCAAAAAATGTCATCTACGGCGAAAATATAATCAAGACTATAATTTACTCATTAAAGAAATATCCGTTAAAATTGAGGGGGAGTAAGCTTATTTCTAGATAGCTTGGTAGATGTAGGATACAGGAGCAAGAATGTAAAGCTGCTTCTGGACAGGCTAGAAATATTTTTTTGCATTTTATTTCAGCATAAATGCAGCGCTGACCCATTCCACCCGACTTACCCTGACCAACGAAATAGCAGAGCCGGGAACACCTTTACAAACAGTGAATAGAGAATTTAGTCTCACTTTTTTGAAGGATGCCGAGAAAAATCAAAAAGAAGAATAACATAACAACAATAACAAAACCAATATTAAGTTAAAAATATTTAAAAAAAAAAAAAAAACATATCCCAGAGGGCCGACCTCATATTGAGATGAACGTCGCGGGTCAGAGCACGCATTGCTGACAAATATGAACTGACAGCAGATAGAAATTTTAAATCTTTTATTTTTTTCTCCTTATCTTCCGACTATGAAATCGCTGCCAATCACGCGTATAAAGGCTTAGAATAGCATTTAAAATTTACTTAACAAGATTATAGCTCCTACTGTATATAACTTAAAAGTTCCAAATAAATATGAAACGCAGAAAACTTCGTTCTTTCAATTAGGGTCAATATTTTTACGTACGGGTAGCTTTTACTACCATAATTCTAAAAAACGTTAAGTCGGTTTTGAATTAATATCTCCAGTAATTAAAGTTCTACAAAAACAAGGTCAAGCTAAGAACACTTTCGAGCAAGTTCTCTTTTGAAGGAAAAAAGCAGTTATCAAAATAGGTTCATCTGTTTAGGAGCTACAATGCCACAAATAGACACACAGATACACACTTTTGAAACTTATTACCCTTTCCTTTTGCGCCGGGGGGTAGAAATTGGCTTCGGAAATGATCCCTTATAATTTAAATAGGGAATAAAATCTAATTTAAACGGAATTCAAGTCCTTTATTCAAATATTAAAGAATTTTTAGAATAGAAAATATCCGTTTAAGATCCGCCAAAAAAGTAACGGATACAGATACGGATACAGATCTTTATTTTCCCACGGATATCCGCGGATACGGATACGGATATCCGGAGCATCACTAGTACATATTCAAGCATGCATATACGAGAAAGTACGTGTACATACAAGTATTCTCGTGTACACACGAGAATATGCGTATAGATATGTGTTACCCCGAGTATACTCGTGTAAAGAGCTACATTTGTATTTGTACGTGTATATAGATATTTATGCGTGCATAAACGAGAAGGTACGTGTATATACAAGTATGTTCATGTACACGCGAGAATATATGTAAACATACGTGTTATCCCGAGTATACTCGTTTAAAGAGCTACATTTGTATTTCTACGTGTTTATACGTATTTAAGCGTGCATATACGAGAAAGTACGTGTAAATACAAGTATGTTCGTGTACACATGAGAATATGCGTATAGATGCGTATTAACCCGAGTATACTCGTGCACAGAGGAAAATTTGTATTTATGATTGTACATACACTTTTATGCGTGCATGTAAGAGAAAAGACAAGTATATACGAGTATGTACGTGTACGCACGAGAATATACGTTCAAACCACTGTTGTGCATTAATCAACTAAATCCTCAATCGACTAAAGTAATCTGACTCACATTTAGTTCAGATTATATTTAATCTGATTTTTTCAATTGCAGACGACGATTAACGTTAGTTTAAACTAACTTGGTTAGTTGTAGGAAAAAAAAACTAATTTAGTTCAGATTGATTTAGTTCAGACTAATTTAATCAGAATGATTTAGTCAAACTAATTTAATCAGATTGATTTAGTCAAACTAATTTAATCAGATTGATTTAGTCAAACTAATTTAATCAGATTGATTCAGTCAAACTAATTTAATCAGATTGATTTAGTCAACTAAAGTAAGCGATTAAACTTCGTCAGATTAAACTTTATACTAAATCTAGAGAGATTGAAATAAATCTACACCGTATGTACTTGTATTTTCTCATGTATGCACGCATAAAAATATATGTACAATCTTAAATACAAATGTACCTCTACACACGAGTATACTCGGTGTAACATTTATCTACACGCATATTCTCGTGTGAACACGTACATACTCGTATTCTCTTATATGCACGCATAAATATGTATATACACGTTTAAAAGCAAATTTCTCTGTGCACAAGTATACTCGGCGTAACAAGTATCTATACGCATATTCTCTCGTGTGTTCAACATACATAATCGTATATACATGCATTTACCTATGTATAAGCGCATAAATATGCATATACACATAGAAATTCAAATGTACCATTGTACACGAGTATACTCGGGCTAAAAAGGAATATATAAGTCTATTCTCGTGTGTACACGAACTTACTCGAATATACACGTATTTTCTCGTATATGCATGCATAAATATGTGTATATATATATATATATACGTTTAAATACAAATTTACCTCTGTGCACGAGTATACTCGGATTAACACGTATCCATACGCATATTTTTTGTGTACACGTACATACCCGTGTAATCACGTATTTACTCGTGTATGCACAAATAAATTTGTACATACACTTAGAAATTACACTTACCTCCGTGCACGAATATACTCGGGATAACAGGTAGAAATCCAAAAAAAAAAAAAAGGGTTTACACTTATCTACTCGTATATACACACGTATTTACTTGTGTTTACACGTACTTGTAGGTATATACACGTAGAAATACAAAATTTCCAGTATACACGAATATTCGGGATAACACGTATATATACGGATATGCACAAAACTACTCGTTTATACATGTTTTTACTCGTATATACAAGTGTATGCGAGAATAAATATGTATTTTAACGTATTAACGTACAAATACAAATGTACCTCTCTGCACGAGTATACTCGGGTTAACACGCATCTATATGCATATTCTCGTGTGTACACGAACATACTTGTATATACAAATACTTTCTCGTATATGCAAGCTTAAATATGCATGAACACTTAGAAATACCTCTTTACACGAGTATACTCGGGGTAACACGTATCTTTACACATCTTCTCATGTGTACAAGAGCATACACGTATTTTCGCTTGTGTGCACGCATAAGTATGTATATACACAATTAAAAGCAAATTTACTTCAGTATACGAGTATACTCGGGGTTACACGTATCCATATGCATATTCTCTTGTATACACGTACATACTCGTATATACACGTGTTTACTCGTATATGCACACATTAATATGTATATTCACTTAAAAATTCAAATATACCTCCGTACACGATCATACGCGGGATAACACGTTTATATACATATATTTACGCACATAGTCGTATATACACGTATTAACTCGTGTATGCTTGCGTAAATATGCACATACACGTAGAAATACAAATGTGTCTCTGTTCATGTGACATTTATATTTTACGAATTTAATCTGAATTAAAAATGTAATCAAATCAATTAGATTACTTTTAATCTGATTACTTTTAATCTGACTAAATTCAATTTGATTAATTTAATCTGAACTAAATCAATCTGAACTAAATTAGTTTTTTTAATCAACTAACGAGTTAGTTTAAACTAACGTTAATCTTCGTCTGCAATTGAATTAAATTTAAAAAATATTAGTCTGAACTAAATGGGAGTCAGATTACTTTATTCAACTAATCAATCAACTACAAATTTAGTTGATTTTTTTAGTTGATGCCCAACACTGCTCACAGCTATCTCCGATGATGTCCTAGTTTAAAAAAAGTATATTAATTTGTGTTTTTGGGGTTGATTTTCTTCACATATTGAATTCTAACGCAGATTCTGACAATCGTCCAAACAAAGAAAAAAAAAATCTATGCAGCATTATTCACTGGAAAAATTCATGTACCAATGAATTTGTTTTGAATGTTTCTCATAGTTTTGGTTCTCTGTTTCCGTTTATTTTATTCAAGTTCTTTGAAGTAATAGTTGATGAGTTTTGTGAATTATTGAACATTCTAAAGTGATGTTTTTGGGCAAGTGAAAATTTTTCGTGTGGACATGTTCGCATATTACCTTTAAACATGAAACACCTCACCTTTTCAACCATCTTTCGTTTCTTTGATGAACTCAGCAATATTTTCAGTTTTGATTTGTTACAATAAAGTGCAGTGTTTTAAAAATTTTCCGTGAATGGATTTTGGTTCAATTTATGATCGATTTCACTTTATAATTCAGTACTTTAATTTAAAATTTCCATGTTAGTTTCCTGCATCTGCGTGCTATCATTTTCTATGTCAGTACTTTTTGTAAGACAAACTTACTCTAAATATGTTTTCTAGAATGCCGCCAAAAATTTAGTTTTTTTTTTCTTAGTTAATGATCAGGGGGATAGGATTAACTCTCTAATCTCAAGTGATAGAGTCAAAATTAGATGGTACAATTTTATCACGTCTTAGGTCTTAATTCAGCATACCGTTGTGTAGAACTTTTTAAATAAGCTATTTCGTTGTAGGGAAATACTGTACGGTTTTTGCTGGTCATGTCTTTGATAAGTAAGCATATTTATGTATCAAAATGAACTTTGAACAAACTTCTGCTAAAAATATTATTACAAAAAAAGTAAACAAAATCTTATTCAATTGTCAAGAAATGACATGGTTATAATAATCGGGAAATTTTACTGACGTCGGAATTAGAATCCGGAAATGTTTAGCTTCGTCTTGTCAAAAAAAAAAACTCTCGGTTTATACTCTGAAAAAAATCTTTTTTCCAAGTTAACTTTGCTTCTATTTTACCTATTTTATTATTTTATCAATTCAATAATTTTCCTTAGTTTTGGGGAAGAGAGCTGAAAAATAAACCATATATCGATATTAAAGCTGACACTAGATTCGTATTACTCCATAGCCTCGTTCACAACTTACTTTTCGACCCGGTAAATTCCCGCTCTGTCTCCGCAAAAAAACTGATTGAAAAATTCCCCGTTTCCATGTAAAAAGAGGTTCTCCATTAGGGCTGTTTCCATGTAAAAAGAGGTTCTCCATTAGGGCTGTTTCCATGTAAAAAGAGGTTCTCCATTAGGGCCGTTTCCATGGACATTTTCGACCCCGGAAAAAACCTGCTTTTCACCGTAGTCCGGTTATTTGCGGGGAAAATGTGGATTTTTTTCTCTACTAGCCGCTACGACGACTACTAGACGAACTTGTTTCGCGTAATGCATTCCGGGTAAAAACCAGGGCTGCGGAGTCGGAAGGAAAATGGCCGACTCCGACCCCGACTCCGACTCCTGGATTTTGAAACGCCCGACTCCGACTCCAACTCCGACTCCGGATTTTTTTTAAATTTTTTTAATTGTATTTTTTAAACTCCCTCTCTCCATTCAAGGGAAGGGGGAAAACCTCTTAACAGAGATTGAATATTAATTCCTTTTTAAGAAAATTTAGCATTTTGTTTTTTATTGTAAACCCAAGACGTCATACAACGTTAGAAATTCAATTTAAAAATCAAACTTTCCAATAGTTACGAGTTAAAAAGTGAGATGACTTAAAAATCCCTTTTAAAAATTTTGAAAATGATTATGTGTAATTTGCCCCCTTTTAATGTTTAACAAATATATATTGATCAAATCGTGTGTTTTCAATTTTTGAAAGCTGTAACTTAAGAGAAAAAAAACTTTTTTTCTAAATCCAAGTTCTTGAGAGGGAGTGGTTTGCCCCTGGTGACATCCATCTAGTAGATGACACCCAAAGTTAATTTCAGAGTTTATAAAAAATATAAATACTTTAATTCTGAAAATTTTCACGAATATATTTGAAATTATATTTCATCAATAAAATTTCAACGAAAATAGGGCACATATGCGTCAGGAGCTAATTTTACACAAAACGCGGCGGTATACAAATTTGTACGAATAGCTTTTACTATACCTATATTTCTTCTTCGCTAAATTTTTAATTTAAATTTTATTGGCTGCTTTAGAATTAACCTAAATATGAAGATTTTAAGATTAACTGCAATTCTTGAGTGTTGTAATCAAGAAATTTTTTACACTTATTTTGTTACATACTTTTTAGTGAGAACCAAGCTTACAGAAATACTCTTAATAAAGAAAAAAACATTAGATTATTTCATCGAATCTTTTGGATTCGTGCTTTCGAGCCAGAACTTCTTTGAATTTGCCGATCACACTTAAACGTTTCAACCTTAGCTACAGGCGTCGACTTACTAATTTGTTACGTTTCTTTTACTATTTTAAACTGAGATAGAACAAAACACTATATTTCTATTTTTATTTGAAAGTGATTATTTGAAAATGTTATTCAACAAAACCGTTTGCTGACAGTTGCTATTAGTTAAGTTAAAAAGCAAGCAAACTAGGGGACGGCTACAGAAAGTTCGGTAAGCATTCAAGCTAGCTGATTGCCATAATGGCAGTTATTTTCTCATTAGTATCTTTTTATACATGTAATCGAACCAATTGGTAATCAATTTTTAAAAAATGCAAGGAGAGTCAGTGAAAAGGAAAGAAAAAAAGAAGCCCGGAGTCGGAGTCGGAGTCGGCATGTTTTCCAACGACTCCGACTCCGACTCCTTTATTCCAAAATCAATCCGACTCCGACTCTTCGACTCCGACTCCGACTCCGACTCCACAGCCCTGGTAAAAACACCGCTTTCACTCCAGAAGCTAGCAGGAGTAGAAAGATTCCAAATAAAACCCTAAAAACCGGAATGCGGTGAAAAGCAGATTTTTTTTCCGGGGTCGAAAGTGTCCATGGAAACGGCCCTCATTAGTTCCAAGTTTTTTCCATCATTCCGTTGTACAATCAAACTTTTTCATCATCCCACTCCCACTTAGCAATTTTTCTACTTTATTGATCTTAGGAAGTATTCTGACCCATAGGTTTACCTCAGCATGCAATAAATATGCAATTGCTACGCATGAAACAGTACAACTTCTTTTCATCAATTCAATTACTTAATTGAAGAGTTAATTTCAAATTACTCTTGGAAATTTTGAATTCCTTGGGGAGTCTACTAGAAAAAGAACAAATGAAGCATCTCGACTAGAAGTTTCAGAACAGAGAAGACTATCTAAACCGCATACACTAACAAAAATTTGAATTTACTGATGTATGGAAGTATTTTAAGTGCATATTAATAATCTGAGTAATAATGGTGATTGCGTTTTTGATTTTATTCGTAACAGATCACACATTAATGGTTAGAAAAGCTGAAATTGGTGCTTTTCTATTCATACACCTTCTTTAATTTGGTAATTAAGTAATCGGAGTTCTTCATTTTCATAAAACATGAGAAGAGTCCAGTGACTAACAAGAACTCTGTAATCATATGTATTACATATCTATGTTTGTTTTTAATGTTTATGTTTCTTTGTGATATTCATTTTTCTAAGTTCTTGTGTACCTAAGTCACTAAGTATTCATGGAATAAATTTCAGAATTTTCAATTATGTACTTGGCGAAAACATCAAGTTAATTTTTTTTTTTCAATTTTTAGAAAAAAAAATCTTAAATATTGTAACCGATATAATGTTGCATATCATGAAAAAGATTAGACAAAAGGCTGTAAAATGGGACATATTTCATGCAACTGTCTCTTTTAGGGAAAAATTTACAGTAATTCAAGAGCTCTTCCTTGCTTGTAACCTCATTATTTTACAAATTTTGCAGCCCTGTAAATCAAAAACCGAACTACCGAACGCACATGTATTGGCATATTTTCATATTTTTAAAAGCTCATACCGATAGTGCACCTGTAAAATTTCAAAAAAATCTGAGCTGGGGAAGATTTTTTTTTTCTTCTGTTGAATTGTCATGGTGTAGGTAAAATCGTTTTAGGAAATTCTTTCAATCCAATATTTACTAGTTACGGTACTTTATCTCTGGATTTCAGACAGATTCACATCGCTCAGTTAGTGACATTCAAAGCTTCATTTCAAATCTGCGATTCATGGAAAGAGGACTGTAACAAGAAATATTTCAAATCGCCAAATCGAGCTATATACTTATGACAGGTAGCATTAGTTTACAAGAAACTTTTTCACAATATAGCAATATTTACAACAAGCAACATTTTAAAACTTATTTTCTAGGACTCAGATTTACGTGATCATTGCATTCCGCCTCCGTATAAGCACTCCAGAATAAGCTACGTTGAAACATTTAATCATAATGTCTAAAAGCCACGGTCCACGACCACGGCTTGGATCGACTGATGTCTGATATCAAAGATCTAAGTAAGTATGATATTAAAATGCTCCTCTCATCCTTCCGAAGCCTGCCTCTTTCGGAGAGCGCTAAAATAATACTGACAGTTGGACGGACAGCTCCGAAGCATCCACCTTGAGCAGACTCAAATTGAGAAATCCAAATAGATGTTACAATTCGTTCGATTCAGTTGATATGAAAGCAGCCATTCTCTGACCCACAGGATCTGTATCGGGGTCCCAGTCAGGGACGCCGGAGAAGAAAAGATCCCAAAAATGTCCCATTAGTCGTTTGTTGGACGGGTATTGTTGGGAGCGTCTTTGTCCCCTTTAGAAGTTTGCGACCACTGGGGAACATTTTATAGTATCGTGGTTTTGAATAACCGAAGGGGCATGGCTGTTAGGGGGGGGGGGCTGGGCGGAATTGATCCTATGAAACTAGGGGATAAATGGAACCTGAGTATTGAAGCAAAATACATCTCCAAGAATACCGGAAAATTATTAAAAACAGTGTCTGCAGTAGGGGTGCGACATCGGTGTTGATGTTTTGGTTTCGATATTTTTTCGATGTTGATGTTTTTGCATTTTAATTGAAAATTATCATAAAATTTGCTCCAATTTTCTCGCTAGGTAATTAAATTTACTTATGGAGTTGCCAAAAAAAAAATCATTTTTGCAACCATTTTATAAGATCAATTTTTCTGTGTAGAGGATTATTTCTGTGAAGATCACTACAAGATAGTAGAAGATTAACTAGAAAGTGAGGAAGCGGTTAAAGCTATTGGAAGAACCTGACACTGGCAGTCTGGTGCCAGAACTTGCAGTCTATTTCAAGGCTCCAGTTCTTAAACTAGAGGAAAATCTTATCCGTTACTACGGTGAAAATTATAACTTTAAAAATTCAGAGCTGGTAAAAGTTGCTTTAAAGTATTTGATAGTGATGGCAACTTCTGTTCCATCGGAAAGAGATGTTTCTCTGACTGGTGGGATAGTCTGCGAAATGAGAAATGCGCTTCTGGGGGACAAAGTAAACAAACTTCTTTTTCTGTCAACCAAACTGTCAACACCAATGTTCAGGGTTATTTATCGACTTCCCCCAACAAGCCGTCCCTCCATTACTTACAATTTGTGTTTAATTATTAACTAACAGTCCAACACATATTTCTTGCTCTTAAAAATAATTGTTAGAACTAATTTTGTATTTTTAAAATAATTAGCACACCTTTTTCTCATCATTCAACTGACGGTAAGTGATATGATACATTTTTGCTAAAAAATAAATTTCTATAAAACGGTTAATTCCGCAGTTCAGTTTTGAGACGTCGTTGAAATATTTGTTTCGAAACAGAAGTTGGTTGCCTGAGAAGAATGAAGACCGATTCCAATCCCCACCTCACCGCTTTTATCTCTTTCCGTTCAATCAGTGCAACTGGCTACAGGATGTTACTGGTTGTTTTTGCAGTCTGAATGTGTGATTGTGGTTTATTCCACTTGGCTGATAGCAGCATCTAAACTAAGTCCATTAAACTGAAATCAGGCTCATGCAGACACCCAAATACCGCACCAGAATTGGAGTTTAGTTGGCTCCTATCACATCCGATGCAAAGTCTAAATTGATAACGTATCATTAAAATTAGCAAATGTATCTTCTAAGTTGTGAAATTTTAAGGATATGATACTCTTGATTATACCGTTTATACGCCACGCCGCACCAGTTACGTATATTCACTTTGCGCCAGTGTTTTAGCAGGTAAGAGCATTAAGATCGAAATATCTCCAATAACTCCCTACATTTCATAGTGAAGTCACAAAGACACATGAAAACTTTTGGTTCGGCCCATAAACCCTGCCGGGAATCGAGCCCTGATAGTCTGGGTGAAAGACAGTCGCACTAACCAGTAGGCTACACGGAACACCTCAATGACATTCTGATTTGGACACGGAAAACAAATAAGCGAAATTTCGTCTCCTTATTTCTTTTCTTTTTTTTTTATCTAATGCTACGTTATAATCAAAGTAAAACGTTTGCATAACTTGTTATAGCTGGAATTAAAAAAAAAAATAAAAATATCGTGCAGAGTTTCACTCGACAATAATCTTCTGAGTACGTTGTATAAACGGTATCATACAACTCTATGCATTATATGCATAAATATTTATTTAGAATAAACTATTTTATTTATTTATTTGTTGTTCTTAGAAAGTTCGTATATAAATGTTGTCCAAGCTTTGAAAAAAAAAAAAAAAAAAACTGTGCGAGCGTTGTTCAAGGCCATGAGTCACGTTTCAAAAATCATATGAGGTCGCAAAACCGCACTAGCATTCACGGAAATCATCATTGCCAAAATCGAGCCCTCCATGTCAATAATTAATAGGAAATAACGTTACTTATGCGACAATGAAATTCTTCTCGGAAACTTTCGTAACCCAATTAATAAAGAGATTCATACAGTTCTTATCATAAAAATCAAAAACATTTGAATTGTTTATTACGCAAAAATAAGGTATTAAATCCCTTTACACAAATTGATTTTTCATGTAATCATCACCGGATTCCCTTTTTTTTTTCCCAAAATGTTTTTAATTTCATCTTGACACATCTACTGATTCTGAAAGTCAAATTTCCAGAATCAACACCTTTTACTCAACCCTTTTGGCTACCGTAAACGGCAACAAATTTTGCGCCATCTCTGAAATTAACTTCACGAATGTATAACTCCGATGGGTCAAACTCGGGCTTTTATCTGGAGCTGTCGGATGTCCAGTTTGTCAGAAGAAAAGCCATCTGGTGGGCGCGCTCTTTATTCTGGGCAGCAAGAGAAAGACGCAACTACTTTCATTGTGCGAAATTTCCATTCCATTGTGTCCAGCCAACAGTTCCCGGATCGCATAAAAAGAGGGAGGCTATTGTTGGCGACACCGATAACCGAGCGCAACACAAGATTGTTGTGCACGGATCTTTTGATGAGGGGCTTATCCCAACCTTTTTGACAGCAGAACGGAAATTCATAACATGCTTCGTTTACTGGATTTTGTAAACTGCCTAGACGAATCGGGTGGAGACGAGACTAGCTAACCAGGCTAAAGTTGTACCACGACGAGCAGAATTGAATGGTCATAAAAAAGATACCTACAGGCTCCTTAAAATTTTCAAAGTTATTTCAAAATCAGAAAAAATTTTTATCAAGGTTTTTAGCAATAAAGTAATTGTTAATATGGATTATTTAACAGATACTTCATATGGAGTATGCTGTTCAGGTTTAGTAACCTTATCTTAAGAAATATAGGAGGCAAGCAAAGGAAATGAAGAAGAGATATGATCCAGTTATTTAATTTTGTTAAAATGGAAGATATTCATGTGCTAAATTTCTGCACAGATGTTAAAACCAGGGGTTCATTGTTTTAAGCTTTTCAAACCCGACTAAAAAATATAGCATACAGTTCTACCTGAAAGTTTCAACTTTGATTTTTTTAAAATTCAAATGAGTTGTAAATCTTCTGGTTAACAAAATAGAGCTTTGCCTAAACAGGTACATAAAAAAAAATAATTCTTAAAAATTAAGCAGCAACCATTTTCTGTCCTTCTAAAAAGATTAAAATGGGATCAGATTATCATGAAAAATAAGTTTTAGCGAAAGAGAAAAATAGGAAGCCAGTTTTCCACAGTTGTGTAGACAACCATAAAATTTTATTTCATTACTGTAACTACATTGTATATGGAGGGGGTGGGGGGAGTTAAAAATTAAAATATCAAACTGTTAATCTTATAAAGGCTATTAAATGTTTTATCCAGATAAATTGTAATATTTTCCGCATGAATTGAGGTTGCTTTGGCGCAAATTTGAACCTTATTTTTTTTTTAAGTACATTAGTTAGCGTAATGATGCTTTACATTAAAAAAAAAAAAAAAAAAAAAAAAAACTTAGGAATTTTTTTAAATGTATTTGTACGAATAAATTACACTATCCTACTTCTCTCTATTAAATTTGCACTTCGTCACTCCATAAGCAGAAAAATACTTCCCAAAATTGTTTGAAAGCTATCATTTAGGTTTGAGCAATCGTTAGAGAACATAAACACTTCTACATTATAAAACATTTTATATTATTACCAGACACAAATATTAATATCTATTTCTTAACTTATACAGTTCTTTGGATCATCATTAAAGGTACCGTTACATAAATGAAGCAGAAAAACTCAAGAACAACAGTATCTAATAAGGCAGGTAGAACCGTAGGCGCGTTCAACCCAAGGATTTGCATAACATGATGGTGCTTTCACACACCAGGAAATCCTATAAGCTTCACTGCCCTTTTTTTTTTCGTCGGCTTCGTTTGAATTACCGTAGTTTTGAAGCTGGGTTATTAAAAAAGTTGTATCTCACCATGAAAGCCAGATCCAAAAAAAGAAAAAATCGCCTGTAGTATTTTTTAAAAAAGAAAGTTGAAAATCTTTTTGAGGTTGGTTGCGCGAAGCTTCATATTTACATACGCCAATTCTGATTATATTCGCGGTCATAAAAGCAAACGAAAGCTTAACCCCTTCTGACCCGTGTTTTATTTTGGCACTATTTTATTCCCCCCCCCCTTTTTTTTATTTCATCTTAGCCATAAAAAACAGCAACATGGAGGAGGTAGATTTTTTTCTCTCTCTAATAATAGGGTGGTCTAAAATGATACGAAAAATAAAATTTGTAAATAGTTATCTCCGCATTTCTACCCCTTTTCTACTATGAAAAGTAAATTACCAATCCAGAATTTGGATGAATTGGAGAATGTTTAGGAGTCGCGATGATTTGAAAGTTGTAAAATTTCAATTTTCAATTTGTAACAGTTAACCGCTTGCACATAATTTTGTAACTATTCAGTTAACTATAATAACTTACTAAAATTATAAGTTGTCAGCATCTAAAGCAAAATCAGATGTCACCGCATAAAACCACGAGAGACTAGCAAATAATGACAATGCTCTAAAAATCCCTATATTTGCGTTTGATCCTAATTTGTGGGTTTTGTATATTACAGCATTAGTAAGCGTTTACATTTTTCTGTAGATGCATCGTCCCCATTGTTTATCACTATGTCAAAAAGTAATAAACAATGGAGGTGACTCATCCCCTGGATTATAGATACATTTTTGCAATACTACAATCCTGTTTGTGAAAATTGCAACACCATAAAGAAAGCATCATGGTTGAATGAAATTTAATACACAGTTGAGTGGTAATGGTACAAATAAATGATTACATTTTCAAACCAAACAAACAATAAAAAGAGATAGAAATTAGTGTTTTGTGTAGCCACCACGCGCCGCAATAAGAGCAGCTACACGACTCGGCATGGAGTGAAACAAAGTTTGAATATCTGCCTGCGGAAGAGTATTGCATATTGTTTGTATGCGCAACCAAAGTTCGTCTATCGAAGCAACAGGACGAAGATCACGAGCGAGACGCCGCCCAACGAAATCCCACACATGTTCAATCGGTGATATATCCAGGGAATATGCATGCCAAGGAAGAAGCTGTACCTGCGGCGAATCAAGGTAGGATTTGACAGTCCTGGCGACATGTGGACGGGCATCATCCTGCTGAAATACAGCAGCCCCTGGCAATATCCTTGCAGGAAAGGAAAAGCTTCTGGCTATAAAACTTCGTTTATGTATCGGGTACTGTTCAAATTGCCCACAATTCGTAGCAATTGTGATCGTCCATGATATGCTATGGAACCCCAGATCATAACTCCGGGTGTTCGTTTACTGTGGCGTTCGATAATGCACTCCGTAATGTGCCGTTCACCGGCATAGCGCCTGACACAAATTCGGCCATCATGGTGCCACAAATTAAAACGGGATTCGTCAGAAAAGATGACCTGCGCGCCAGCTTCTATGCACATTGGCCCATTGTAGCTGCAGGGGGCGATGGTTTTGCGTGAGAGGAATCCTGTATAAAGGAATCCTTGCGCGCAGCCCACGCTGCAGCAGACATCTCCGAATTGATGAAGCACACAATGAAACACCTGTAGCTGTTGACCACTGTGCTGCCAACTGTCTAGAAGAAGCTGTGAGGTCCGTCAGCGCCATACGCACCAGGTGTGTCTGTCATCGCGAGCTGATGTCACATTTCGGGGTCCACTCTCGGATTTCCGAGCTGTCCGACCCTCGTTCGTCCACTGCTTCCTAACACGCATGATTGTGCTGCTATTACGCTGCACACGAGCGGCTACTGCACGATAAGACAATCCAGCTTCACGAAGGCCGACGATTCTGCCCCGTTCAAACTCCGAAATTTGCTCAAATTTCGCTTTCTTTCGTCGAAGAGATATAGTAAAGATTCAATCAACTAGCATACGTCTAGCATATAACCACCGATAATCATACACGCCTCGCTACAGCCGTCTATTAATATTCGGTTCGATTGTTCAGAGGGCGCTTGCTCAGCATACACATGCGTTACCGGTCTGCAATTCTTATCATTTGCATATCATGCCCTACTTTACATTTCCTGCAATTTTCAGCTCACTCACGTAAGTCCTTCGTGGTGTTGCAATTTTCACAAACAGGAGTGTACAAGCATATTTAATTTCATTTTTAATCTTTATTATATCTGAGAATGTAACTTGAATAAATATAAATAATACAGGAAGGCTCTTTACTGAGGATCTGCGATACGACTCTTAAGCAACATGCGATACCAAGACTTTTTTTTAATTTTACAGCGAGGCAATTTTTCGAAAGCTTAACTCAAAATATAAATTTTTCTTTTAAGGATGTCATTTATGAATTTCCCATAATAAAGTCGAAGAATGTAGTTGCAATGAAGTAGTGAAGTATTTATTTGATGCACATAATTTTCTTTTGCAATAAATTCCAGTCTAGTTTCTTGAGTAAAATTTCGTAAAATAGAACTTTACATTTGATGTTATTAAAAAATCCGCACGCACTTTTATTCATTAAAAAAAAAATACTGCGTAGTGCTTGGATTAAAAAACATATTGACAATATTAGTGCAAAATATACGTAATAATAAAAAGCAACAAATTTTTTAAATAACATAAATGAACTATCTTGCTATCAAACGAAAATTTATTATTTTCCCATTTTGGTCACACAGTTTATTTGTTTGCAAATGTGAAAAGCATGGAAACATATTTTGTGCTCCCTTTAACCTGGCCTTGGAACTTGTAAGAGTTCACTAATAATGAGAAAAGGTCCTATTAGCTATTGCTAATTCATATTCTTCCTCAAACCTAAGAAGCGCGGAGAAAATATTCTGTAATGCCTATAAAGTCGATTGAGCGAACGAAGGTAAAACAGATTCAACAATCTTGTTTAGTCAGATTTTAGAAATCAAAAGAAAAAAGAAGATTAGAAGTCATCAAATATAAAAATTACTCAGAATAAAAAACAATAGATCCTTTATTTTTGCACGCCAAAAACATCGTTTCCGATTTCAATATGGCGCTTTTATCTGAGACATACGACTCTTAGATAAAACAGAAATAGTAGATCCCCCTTAATAAATACTCTTCCTTCCCGAACAGAAGCAATAAACTTTTAATCTTGATCACCAACTAATTTCTAAAAACTTTAGTTTGGAAAACTATTTACAGGGTCCGACAAATTCTAGGTACCAGGTTGCCCGACTAAAAAAAAAATACCATGGTAACTATTGCCTTTAGAACAAGGGTTTTTCAGAAACAGTGTGACAAAAGTTTTGTCGGTCTCTACTTATTTTAATGCATTTCATATTATTACAATGTAATCCTTATTTTATCTTTCCTGTGGGAAAGAGGAATCAAGATACAAAGTGAAGAAATGTTAAATTGAATTGAAAATTATTTAACAAGAAGATTTCATCTGAGAGACACAATCTGATTTTCCAAGGAAAATACGTTGAAATATGTTCACATTAGGCTTCACATTATAAATCCTCCCCCCCTCCCGAGGAGGAAATTATAATTGAGCAACTGAATAAGCTGTAAGAAATATGTTTTTTAACAAGTAAAGAATAGTTTTATGATTATGCTTTTAAATATCGTAGCCTCAGAGCAACAGTAGGATATCTCAATGTTATTTCTGGGATTAGATGTCTTAGTGTTGCTCTGAGGTGACGATATGAGTTTGACCTCTTACAAACACTAAATAACTGTTTTTAACCAACAGAGCATGAAATTAGCAGGGTGAAAATGATAGTGAATTTCCGATAGGAATTTCTGACTAATCTATGATGAATGAGTGGGAAGTATTTGCGGATATTTTAACAAAACAGTTTCGTTTTCATTGTATAAATATCATTAAAATAGCTTCTTTGATCTTTTCCCTGTATGATCCAAAAAATTTTCGTAAATTCTAAGCTCATAAATCACCGTACGTCTAATAGGCCGGGAAATACGAAAATAAGTTATTAAAATTCCAAGCTCTGATATAATCAATCCTCGATCGAAAAACGCTACCAAAAAAAATCTTATCTGGATGCAGATTCCTCTTGCTAAAAATAAAGTAAATAAATCCGTGCCTGTTTACTTGATTTTCTTTTTAGTAGCAATGTTTTTTTTATGAAGAAATAACAGTAATAAAAAACAGTAATTGCCTCGGTCTATAGTGGTTAGGAACTGCGCAATATCACTATTTTTTGAATAGCACAAAATATAAAAATTGTCAGTATTTTACGCAGATTTTTAAAACATTTCTACCCCGAATTAAAAACGTATACGTTCATTAATTCTCTATATTACTTTCATAAAATATTAGAATAATTACTTATTGTAATGAAGTGTGGAAAAACCACCACAATGGTCAGGGTCCGACAAATCCTGGGCAACTAGTTTTTAATTTGGCTACTAGGCAACTAGGATAATTTGGCGACTAGTTTCTTCAGAACAAGAATCTTTCAGAAGCCATGTTACACTGAATTTTCTTTTAAACTAGAATACTTCGTCTGCCACTTAAAAATTTCTACTAGCTCAAAAGATCTTAGTTTTTGTTGGTCTCTAATTATGATATTCCAAGTAACCATTTGTACAGTAAAAATGAAAGATAAAAGTCAATATATCGCCGAACTCAGTCATAACTAACTCTGATTTAACGAGAGCCCGGATTTCACGAAGAAATCAGAAATATTTGTTTGCAATATCTTTGAGAGCATAATTCGGTTTTAATGGGAAAACCCCGATTAAAACGATCAACATTTTTAAGATTAGTAAAATTTTTGTTGACTTGTTGAGCAGCTTATCCTTTCTTGAAAAAATTCCATTAACATTCAAAAAGTCAACCTAAAATGAGTGAGTCATAAATCCTGAGAATGAGGGATGACAACCCATTTTTCAAAATCTTGTGTTGCAGAGAAGCAGATGAAAATCATTTACTTATTAAAAGCCGAATGACTTCCTAGATACTTACTTCCTATGATACTGTAAACTCAAATTCAAGGTAAAGTAAAAAGAATAAAAAAATAAGAAAAGAAAAAAAAAAAGAAGAAAAAAACGACGATAACGATGAAGTGCAGAATTTGAAGCCGCGCTAGACTTAACAAACAGCACTGTTTTCTTGGGCCATGAGTGTTCCTCGAAAAACAATAACATGAGTAAGAGACTAAGAATTAAAAGCAAATTAACCAACTTGTTTGGAACTGAACAGAAAAAAAAAAACCAAGGAGGTATGAGCCTATAAGCGTTATTTATTTATTTTATTTAATTAATTTTATTATTATCATTTTATTTATTGTTTTTTTTTTTTTATTTTTTGCAAACCTGATTTTTACCTCTGTTACAACGAGTACGTATCACGGTCCCTTCTTGCTCGTTATAAGCAAGTTCGACTGTTTTTAACTTATAGGAAGAAGCTCATCATCGAGAAATAGATAATCGCCTTTTTGCAAGAGAAGTGCTATAATTACGTTGGTTTTCTCCAGCTAAACTCATCATCGTCCCAAATACTATGCTTCAAAACGTGAATGGCTTACATTTATCAGGGTAGGGGAGCGAAGGACATGATTGTTACCGAACCCTAAAAGGTTAGTGGCTAAAGTGTAATTGATTCAATCATCAAAATATTATAAATAACCTCCACTTTTTATTTCTACAAAATGATATTCGACTTCCATTTCCTTAAAATAACTTTCGACTTTCATTTCAATAAAATGAAAAATAACTTCAATTTTCACAAAATGACTTTTCAGCCCTCATCTTTCAAAAGAAGGAAAAAAAACACATTGGGCTTTTCAATTTGGCAAAATAGCATTCGCCTTTCGATTTCATTTTCCCTCAAAAGAAATTCGAAACCACTCTTTCATTTTTCCGTCCGTATTCAACAACACGAAATAAGCATCTTTTAATAATTCAAGCTTCATAAGTACCCTATAATTTCAAGGTTTACGTCTTCTGAGTTTCAAATAGGTAAAAAAAGGGCATTTTATCCCGCAGAAGGGAAGAAAAATTTATCAACACATAATTAGGTGAATTCTGAGTAAACACAGTGATTCGACTTTTAAGTATAATTTTTCATCTCTACCTCAAGATATGATAAAAGCGTTGCCAAAATTTTATGTGTTGTCCACTGGAATTACAATAAAACGAGCCATTGTGCGATCCAGTTTATTTATGTATTAATTTTCATTTATTCTCACTTACAAAGGGTTTTCTTTCACGCGAATTTTATTTCGCAGCAAGATAGTGCGCTTGATTTAGAGTAAATAAACCACAGAAATCGAAAATGAGCATTAAATATACGTCGATAAATGCTATTCTTTACTTTTTAACTTTAAAAACTAAAATTCCGACCACCTGCGAAAACTTGAAATTAACTAAGGAATGATTCATAACATCCCCCAAAGGATCAAAGGAAGCACAAAGCAGTGCCACATCAAAATAATAATAAAGAAAATAAGAGTGTGTTGATTTTATAATAGAACAATAGTTTTCAAATTTAAGAAAGCGTTTTACCGGCAGTTTCTCGAGCTCATTACGTTTTCACATAGCTTAGTAGTTAGTTTTGAATAAAATTTGCTGCTTACAGCATTTTCCTTAAAGACGCCATTTTAGTGGTTATTTTCGATCCAACACCAGGATCAAAGCGGAAAACGCTTTGTTCACTTTCCGAAAGCCCTAATTTTCACGATTTCTTATATTTTTAGCTTTTTTAGGGGATCCGATGGTGGCGAAAAATCTCTTCAACCGCATCCGCCGACAATTGCTTCAAATTTAAAGAGCTTTCTTATTAGTTTTTTAGATGCCTCCAGTGTTTCTTTTATGCGTCTCTCCGGAGGCCAACTGCCTCCCCGAAGAAAAATTTGGATTACACTTCTTTTACTATGAGAAAGATTTTGAAAAAAAGAAGGAAATTATAGAAATTTCGAAACTGTATCATGGGGGGGGGGTGGGGTCGGTCTCTGTGGCCTCCATTTTGTCACTGTCGACAGAAAGTCCCTCGCTAGCAACAAACTGCTATTTAAAAAAAAAAAAAACATTTTTTCCCTGGTAAAATACGTGCAGTTAATTAACAAACAAGATATGTTGCTCCCTTTTTATTACCCTTTTTTGTTTGATGTCCATTTTTTTGCTGTGTGGAACTATTTTATCTGTTATATATCTAGTTGTTAACTCACGTATTGGGGAGGATCGTATCGGAACCTTAGAACATGTAGGGGAATGTGGGGCAAAGTGAAATGCTTAAGATGACCAGAGTTTTTTCAAAATGAACAAATCGGAAATTTCATGAAATACACTGCCAGCTCAGTCCATTTTCAGCCGAGGACTGCAGTTTCGTGCGTATTAGCACTCTTCAGCCCGGCATAGGAAAGTGACTGAGCTAGAGTGTCAAACAAAACTGGCAGCTAAAATAGAATTAGCACAGACCAGACGAGTGACCGAAGCAATGATTCGGTTCAACTCAAAGATTGATGGCAAGGCATATTATATTCAGTAAATTACCACCCACTAATTGAATAAACCGAAAATTTGCTTTCAAAATTACAGTACATAAAGAAAGAACATTGTATTTTATAGTAAAACTTGAGTTTGAAACAGTATTTTTTAATTTTTGGCAGTAAATTTGAGCCTTCAAAAAAAAAATTGGAAAATGTTCACTTTATTTTTTCATGTGGCAAAGTGAAAAATAAGATATTTTTCTAATGAAATATTTTCTATTCGATTACAAAACATATTTTTGATCAAAAGAATCAGTAAATAATAGGTTGAATGATAATAAATGAAAAGATAATGAAACAATAAACGAATAATTAAATGAATAAATCAATTAATGTATGAAGAAAAATGAATGAGCGAGTAAAAGAATGAATGAATAGGAAAATAAGAGAATGAATGAATAAATAAGTGAATTACTAAATGAAGGAATGCAAATGAATTAATTAATAAATGAAAACGTAATTGTCGTAAGTATGTTTAAATGATTGAGCGAGCAAATGAAACAAACTATCACTTTGCCCCATCCACTTAGCCCCGTACGTACTTAACTAATTGTACAATTTGTTTAAAATACAAATAAGCTTAATATTAACTAAATTAATGCTGCATTGAATATTAGGGGGACTCAATTAATATTTAAAATGTTAATAACAAGATCTTTATCCTTTTTTAGTAACAAAAATAAATTTTGACTTACAACAAAATATTTCAATATAAGTATCATTTTTTTTTTAATTGCCTGTATTACCAAATGCTTTAACTTTCGGCGTTATTTTTTTCCTGACTGGAATAGGCTACATATGGTACTATATAGTTAAAATAATACCAGATAGGTGGAGCTAAAAGCAGAGAAAATATTTTACCATTTCACTTTGCCCCGCTATTTCACTTTGCCCCATGTTCCCCTACTCTGTGGGCACTCATGGTAGGTGCATTTCGCTGAAAATCAAAAGTTTCCTGGATTAGGATCATTGTGTGGGGGGGGAAGGGGTAGTGGCTGTGAATTATCTTTGGCGGGCTGTAATGGAAATGCCTATAATTGTCAATGTTCGTTTTTCTTTTATCTGAAAAATAACATGGTGTCTTCAACGTCTTCATTTCGAAAGAAATGTCCTGAAAATGGCACCTTTTACTACCCCCCCCCCCCCCCTTTGTGTCATCTCAGTTTTCCGGCTGACAAGAATTAGAGCCAATTAGAAAACTTTTGAAAATCTACGCGGATTTTCTCTGAAGAACAGATTTGTTTCATAATCATTCTAGAACTTGAAGCCCTCTAACGTGTGAACTCGTAAAAGTCCACCTGCAGAACGCTTTACTGTCTTTAGCGATCATCTTTTCAATCAGAGTCAAAAAAAAAAAAATATTTTGAGGGAAGTTTTTGTTTTTTAATATATTTTTCTTCTTTAATTTAATTTTTTTTTTTACATTAATCACTCGTGATAATATTGTACTGTTCGCTTTAAAAATTGTATAAAAGAATGAACTCCAATGTTTAATTTACAAGGGTGTCCAGAAATCATTAACTAATTTTTATAAAGTTGTTTTAAAAAATAATAAACTTCTATACATATTATGTTTTTTTTAAATAAAAACCTTTAATTTACTTAATAATAAATAGTCTGTTTACGTTGCAATCGAAATCCTAAATTGAAACTAATTTGAGTCCCATTACATTACAATCATAACATTTTTGTAAATTTTAAGTAAAAGAAATAACTCTGAAAATTTCTCATGCGTGCTTATTTTGACAATTGATTACTTATGTTCAAATTTAGTAATATTACCCATTTTTTCAATTCGAAAAATTAAAAATATTTCAATTTTTAAAAACCCTAACATAAGGTTTTTTTCACTTTAGTTTTATTTATTTATTTAATTAGTTATTTATTTACGCACATATTATAAAACCGTCTTTTGCATATGTGCATATGTAATCGGTAATTTTGGCCGCTTTTTGACGTTTAGTGCATATAAATGCATAAAAACGGTAATTTAAAAAAAAAAATCATATTACTGTGTTTTTCACAAGATTTTTTCTTCCATTCTTTCTTCACGTACGTTAAAAAAAGAGGAAGAGCATTTTTTTTTTCGTTTTCAACGCCATATATTTTAGCTTTCAGTGAATATTTTAAGTATTTTTAGTGCATATGTACACATGCATTTTTTCGTGATTTTTTAGTGCATATAATCCGGGCTTCAATCAATTTTCCTTGTCTTTTTTTCCAGTAAAACTTAGTAAGAGCTATTTTTCTCCACTATATTTGCAATTTTTATTTTATTACATGTTATTGTCAGTTTTAGGAATTGTAAGACAATTTAATGAAACAAAATTTGACTTCAGAAGGAGCAATTCAACGAATATTTGTTTCTATAGATGTGCTTAATATTAAATTATTTTTATTACATGATATTTATGCTTCGCTGCGTATTTTATAAATATAAAAGTTTCTTATGCATTTGCAGTGGGACAGGGGACTGTCAATATGAAACTTGATAATATTGTTTCTCGCTTAGAGTGATTTTGTGTATATCTTAATGATTAAGAATTGTTTTTCATCATCATTTTTATTTATTAGTATTTTCCAATAAAAACTTGTTTTTCATTATATTGCAGTACTGTTAGTATTTTGATCTGTATCATTTTTATGAGAACGATATAATGAACCAGGAATGTTCTTTAAAACTCATACCGTTCCTCCCGTGGACGCATACGGGGATTTATTTGAAGAGGGACAGACAAGCCAAACATGAAGGTAACTTCACAAATTGAAATTATAAAATTATTCAGAGTTGGTAGTTTTAAATTTATTTCTTGGGGGGGGGGGGGTTGTGTCTCACTACTTTGTGTGTCACTACGCCCTTGACCCCTCCAAATTCTTAGAGTGCCCTGTCTCCTAAAATATGCCCTTGCCTCCCCCCCCCCCAAACTTTCAACGTGTCCCCCTGGAGAAAAAGGGCTGAAAGAAACACTGGATGCCTCTTACTTTCTTGACAAAATTTTGAATCAAGAATTTTGCTCAATTCATTTGTACTAATATGACACTTTTAAGCATATTTTGCACTTTATTGAATTTCAAACTTTGGTTTTTAATTGTGACAGGTTCGAGCCTAAGGAACCATTACGCATTATAACATGAAGTGCCAACGTTGTAAACAAATTTTTTGTACAACTTGAAAAATAATGATTTGTACGTGATCGTGCAGTAACGCTTGAGCTTGCAACAGGAACAAATCATTATGTTTTATGTACAACATTTTTTTTTTTTTTTGAAAGTCGATACTTCATATTATGATACAGAAAGGTTCCATTTTATTTATATAACATATGAAAACTAGTAAAAGGAAATTGCAAGCCAAATTGTTCATCATTACAGCATAAACCATTACAACATGCTCATTTTATTAATACTAATTTTCTATCTGCTTCCGAAACTCATTTTTAACTAATGGGCTTCGTAATAATAATAAACAACATATATATCAAAGCACAAATTAGCCGAGGAAAGCAAAGGGTTGAACAGTAGAGAATTTAAGTAGTAAAAATTGCAGATTAACAAAACAAACGAAACAAAAGGAAATATAGAGACGAAATTTATTACAATATTCCTTCCAAGAAAAAAAAAAACTTCAAGTAATAAACTTTTGTAAAATACGATAAATAAACTTTGCCATATAAAAATGAAACCACTTCTAAATAAGTTAGCAGTAAATTTACTGTCGGGAAAAAAATATGTAACGAAGCAATTGTAACATTTAGAGGTGGAAAGAAATAGAATAAAGGAAAAAACAATTGAAATTAGTTGATCACAGAACAAAACATGTAAGCAAAATTTTGAAACAACAGTTAAATAGGTATAGCATTTCTCAGTACTTTTCATATTTCACTCCAGGATCCCCCGTACCTAATTTCCCAACGCTGTTGGGATTCGAATTACTTTTTTCATTTCAACTCCCAGTCAAATATCCAACAATGCCCAAATTCAACAGATCTTGATTTAAGCGAATCTTTCTATATTCTGAGGAAACGGACTTATCTACATATTTTAGCTAAAATTCGGAATTCAGTATTGTCTTCCGTTTAGCTTCCATTTTTGAAATTTTTTTTTTCACTTTATTTTCCTTTTTTCTTTTTCTCTTTTTCTTTCATTCTTTTTTTTTTTTTTTTTTTTTTTAATATATAACTGGCATCATCCCGTCATTTGTTGTTATTTGTCGGTACATTTTTCTTATTTTTACTTTTCAATCTAATGCTTACGCACGTTTTGTTCTGGTGAACAACTAATTTCAATTGCTTTTCCTTTATTCTGATTCTTTCTACCTTTCTCTAAATCTTACAATTGCTTTTTTGCATAATTTTTACCGACAGCAAATTCATTGCTAATTTATTCAGCAGTGGTTTCATTTATATAAAAAAATATATATTATCAGATTTTTTAAAAATTTATTATTTACCACTTACATAAATTATTTGTCGCCACGCACCAGTTATGAAAACTTTGAATCAGTATTATCAAAGGAAATAGCTTTAAAATCAGATTTTAAATCATTAATTTTTAGCGTTTTTGAAAAATATTGAGCTGTGTCACTCTATTGTCGATCGTAAGAGAGCGGTTTTGTGTATTTCTGTTGTTGAGGTTAAAGTGTCAAAATACAGAACGCTTATTATATATACATTTCGAAGTTGATTAAATAAAAACTCACTTCAGGAGAAAAAAAAAAACTATTCACGAGCCAGAAAACAGAACTGATCTTGTTGAGAGGATGGAGATGTCAGAGGCGCACCACATTTTGCTTCAATGCATTTGACTTACGGTATATTTATGACAAAGACTGAACTTTTTGCGTAACCGAGGTTTACGCTTTTAAGGAATCGTACAAAAGGATGCGAAAAATTATACTTCCAAATTCGTTAAAAAAGCATTTGTTCGCTAAAAGCTCTTCCCAAGCGAAAAAGAAATGGTCTATATCTGGTGCACCACACGCTGACAAAGCACTAAAAATATCTATGTTGCTAAAAGGACCCCCATAGTGAATAGGAGAATGCTTCCTCCGGGTATTCATTCGAAATTGTTGGGTTGCCTGCGTACGGGACTCACCCCAGCTTTCTAAACGTTGGGGAGGAAGGATATGCGCCTACCTGTTTGCTTCAGTTGTTTACGGGCAAACTGAATATTTATGAGTCTACCAAAAATACAATGAAAGGAGTTGCAAAAAAGTTCGATTCTTTGTATGCTTTTCGGCGTGCTTTTCTGCTACATTATGATAAACTCCGCATCGAAGCAGAAATCTTTTTATGGTCTTGAGGTTTTGCGTTGATTTTGGGTGAAAATGTGGAAAATTGTCTGAATACTGCTGTTACGAATCGAACTTCCTTTTTTTTTAAATCATTAATATTCTAAGTTTCTTCAGGTGTTCCATGAAACATTTTTTGGCAAATCATTTGCTATGGCGAGCCAGATAAATATCAGTCATGCATGTTTTGATCTTTGTGGGTATATGGAGTGGGGGGGGAGAATACTAGAAACTTACCAGTAGAACTCTTAAGAAATTAATCAACAGTATCCATTGATATAGTACCCGTGGAAGCTTTCCACATAATATACATCTGTTGATGGCTTGCAACTGGAATGCATAACAAATGGTTGTATTTCTACTTAAATTTTGAATTGATTTGTTTAAATGTTTTATTTATCTATTATAATCCTTATTTTAAAGATTTTAACTTGTTTAAACGTTTCTAGGTAGCTGTGTGGGTTTTATTATCCTGATTTTTCGAAACTCATTATATTTATAAGTCATATGAGCAAGAATACAAGTCTCCCATGACTTTACATTGCCCCCCCCCCTCCCTTCGCTTATGTACTCAAGTAATATGTGTTGAGTTTCATTTTTCCGTCAAATTTTAACCAAAACATTACAAAGATATTTTTAACTGATACTTTAGTTGAGTTTAAAAAAAAAAAATTGTTTCTTGGGCCGCCCCGGCCCAGAGGCGTGAACTCGCTTAGCTTGGACCGCCCCGCCCCGGCCCAGAGTCTTTGAAGGAGTGGGCAGACACCACCGTGGTGCCACCCCCCGTGGTGTCGACCCCCTTCCCCCTCCCCGCACCGCGAATATGTAAATCCGAACCTGGTCACAAGTACTTTAAAGATGAGCAACCGAATCATTTTTGCAGCATTTTTTAACGAACATTTCGTTCAGAAACCATACATATTCAGAAACTCGTTCTTAACCAATGCAAAAATGTCAGTAATCGAATGAACATTAAAAGTTTCAGAACAAAAGATTTAGTTTATAATAGTAAAATGCTGATGCATTAAAGAAAATCAAATTTCTTTGAGCTTTTAAAGAAAAAGAAAATTGCAAAGTGTAGCTACGATTTTTCAAACATAAGTTGGAAGAAGGGGTGGGTTCATTGACGCCTTCAAACGTAACACGTGATCCGAAATCACGCCAGCTGCAATCATACCGAATGCATTAGCTCCAGAAAATCCAATTACATTTTTCATTTTGTTTACATTAAAAGCGACGAGAGTTAATTTAAAAGGAAGAATAATTAAATTTTTAACGTGTTTGTTTACGTCGTTTTACACACAAGTGCATCTTTTGAACGCGGTGTGCATTTAATTGAAATAAAATCGGCGCTTTGATTTTTCTTTATCCTTGAAAGTAACTGAATGTCAATGTACGAAGTTTTTTTCCGTTTTAGTTATTTATACAGCTTTTATGCAATATTTAGTGTTTATTGTTATTTATGCAGGATCGAAGGAATTAAATTTTATAATAGAATTTATAATCAAAGAACTATTTTATTTAAATTGCCTATTCATAAGGGGAATATAAGGAAAGAAGTAATGAACTTGAAAAATTTATGAAACATTCTTTGAGATTTTTTTGTCATTTTGTATTTTTTACAGCAACATTTCCAATGAATTATGAGTAAAAAAAATTAAATTATTGGAACTGATAAAGTGGTCCACTGTGCCCCATCCCCGAGGTACAGTGGATAATCTTAATTACTATCTATATTAAACTGGTATAAATTACTGTTTTGCTTTACAGTAGACCCTCGCTTTACGTGGGTTTATTTTACGCGGTTTAAGATTTGACACCTTTATTTCATTTTACGCGGATGAGTTTCGGTTTTACGCGGATGCGGCAATGCAAACAGATAACATTTTCCCGCTTTCAAAATCTAAACTCCTAAAGATTGCGGATTACGCGTAATCAACTGCATTTTGGTGTCCTAATAATGAGCTTGGGCCATTGGAGACATTTTATGCGATTGGTTCCAGATCTCTTTCCAGAAGTAACGTTATTAAACTCATACCGTTCGGAACTCACTGGAAGAAGAGCTTTTAGGAGTGACAAAGGAGTTGAAAACCAACGAGGATACCGACGTTGGTGACGCATAACCAAAAACGTTCACATTGAAAATTTTGAGCCATTCCTAGGCAATAGAAATGATCTTTCTTATTTGTTAGTGAAGGAAGAGTCTATCATGAAAATGACGCAAGTGATCATGGATACGTTGATGCTCTGCAAAGAATTACAGAGAAAAATTCTTAATGACTGCCAAAAAACTATCATAACCAGCTCCTCTTTATAAACAGAACAAGAAATTAATTTATGGTTTCTTTATGCATGTTGTGCATAAAAGTCGATATAAGTACACATTAAACTTATACAATTAGTCATCACTAGAATGAAGTATTTTGTTATCTACGGAACCAAACACCTATTTTAACACTATTATTAGTTCTCAATTTACGCGGTTTCGAATTACGCGGCATTTCCGTGGAACTTAACCCCGCGTAAAACGAAGGTCTACTATATTACACTTTTTTGTTACTATTCTAGTCTAAAGAACAGATGTAAAGCATTTTCGTGAAATAAAGTTACCAAAAGTTAAGGAAAAGTTATTAAGTGAAAATAAACGAATGTTAAAATCAGCTAAAAATCTTTATACATTAATAGGCAAGTCGTTTTCTTTCCGTACCGATTTCTCCTCTGTTTGTGAACCAATTTCCTTCATTCTTTTTTTGTTCGGTAGCTATTGCCGAGTTTTAGTGTCATCAATAAAAATTTTTGAAATCGAACGCTAATTAACGGAGATATTAATAAAAAACGCATTTTCGTCCTAAATGGCTCTTTCTACGCGAACGGATGGTCCAATTTTTTCGAATTTGATATGGTTAGAAAGGTCTTTAAAAAACACTCCTAACGAAAAAAAATTCAGGGCGCCCAAGGTCCAATAACCTAAATCCACTAGAAAAAAAGTTATAAGCGTTTTTTAGTTAGCGAAACTCAAAAATTTTAATTTTATCTCTTTTCTATTGTTGAAATTCATTGTTGGAAGCGTGAAACATTAAGTTTTAATTGGTTTTTGAAACAGCTCTTTCTACATGAAAAATGCATTTTAACGCTTCGAGCTTGGTATGGTTGGAAAGCCTCGTGTAAAATACTTTAAAACACGTTTTACATGGTTTACCGTTCGAAAATGCCAATCCGCTAAAATGGCTAGAAAACGCGCTAGAAGCAATTAAAAGTTAGTGAAAATTTATTTTTATTTGCTTTTTCACGCGGCATAGTTAGCGTGAAGAAATTGCTGGATAATATTGTGGTGTTGCCAATTCTCGCTTGAGCGTAAAGAAATGAAATACTTGCATTTGTTTTTATTATTGAGGCTTTTTGGGTAACTACGGGCATTTAAAATATTTTCATTTTGATTATGTTTTCGCGATTTTAATATTTAAATAAATCATTTTACGGAGTGAGGGACGGCTTTCAGTTCCAGCTCCCAATAATACCTGCATTTGCTATCACCACAAACAGATCTCAAGGTGAAACTTTTGATAAAATTGGTGTATTGTTACGACGTCCAGTGCTTTCGCATGGACAATGGGGTTGTTTCCTTCAGTCAAAAGTAGTATTTTTGTCACTGAAATTGATAGAATAAGCAAAAAAAAAAAAAAAACAAGTATCCAGAAAATACTTTTATTTTCCCAACAGTTATTTTTTAATTAATTTTTTAAAATGTCAGGTTTTTCAAACAAGGCGTGGTCTTGATGACGTCACAAATGATGTTCTTTGGCGCATCTTTTGACCACGTTTCCACGTTATGATAATCAAGAAGCGAATTAAAATTGCGCTCTACGCTTGCTATCAACCATATCGTTGCCAATACATATGAGTAAAGATGCGAATAAAATATTTTGCTCTGTGAATGGCATTTCATCATTTGTGATGTCATCGTCAGAAGCGTAAACAATAAAAGCACACCGATTTAAGTATTTTAAAAAAAATATTAAACTTAAACAAATTATTTTTAAAATGTTTAGATCCTATGTTTTTAAGGATGCTCTTTCAGAAAAAAAAAATACTTTTAAAATTTTAGAAACGACCCCATTATATGTTGCCGTGAGTAGAGTTCGTTCATTTGACTGTTGGAAATTTTAATTTAACTGCAAGATCATGCCTACTTTTACAAAGAATATTGTTTGTACAGAAGTTTTACGTATTAAGGGAGTTTTGCAGCATCATTTCATTCAGAACGACTTCTGTAATGGGGTTGTTTCCTTCAGTCAAAATCAGTCTTTTTTGTCACTGAAATTGATAGAATAAGCAAAAATAATAATAATAACATGGACCCAGAAAATACTTTCATTCTCCCAACATTTATTTTTTAATTAGTTTTTTAAAATGTCCGATCTTTCAAACAAGGCGTGGTCTTGATGACGTCACAAGGCGGAGGAAATAAATGACTAGAGGAATATATAATGGGGAGAAAAAGACATCAAGCTTTTTTTTTATCAGAACATCTATGAAAAACAGTATGACATGTGGCAAAGGGAAGAGGGTTTATGGTGAAGTGTGAAACTTTGCGACAAAGGGTAGAGGGATCAAAAATTTTAAAAAGTGCATTTGTCAGTTTTCCCCTAAACCGTAAACAAATCAGAAACACGATTTTTTTTTTTTTTAAATAGCACTTTATTGCGACGTCCAGTGTTTCTGAATGGAAAAATTTTAATGTAGCAAGTAGGATTCGTTTATTTGACTGTTTGGAACTTAATAATTCTAACGGCAGAGGACAAGGCAACTTACTCAATAATATTAAACTTATTAAAAGAAGCATTGTTCATGCAGAAGTTTTACGTAAAATTTGAGTTTTGCAGGATCATTTCATTCGGGGAGATTTCGATAATTGTTAAATTGGCAGGCGCTCTTCATCTATTGGCGTCAAATTTTTGGCACCAATTGCAGCACGAGAAATGTTTTTGCTTTGCATACGAAAACAAAGAGTAGGGAAATGTATATTTGCATACGTTTGCCACAAAATAGGGGCTGTCCACGAATGAAGTCCCGCTTTAAGGTGGGGTTCACGAAATAGTAACAGTTTGTGTCAAGGGAGAGGAAAGACATGACAAGAGAGGAATACAATAGAGAGAATGTGACAAGCTTTTTTTTTGAATAGGAACGTTTATGGAAAACAGTGTGACATGTGACTAAGGGAAGAGGGAGTAAGGTGAAGTGCAAAATTTGTGACAAAAGGGGGAGAGGGTCGAAAGTGTTGAAAATTGACATCAGTTATGCACCGCCCTTAACCATAATCAAATCTCAAAGACGACCTTTTTTTAAAATTGTACTTTTTTTGCGACGTCCAGTGTTTTCGAATGGACAGTTATATGTTGCCACGAGTAGAGTTCGTTCATTTCATACTTGAAAATTTATATTTCTAATGACGATGTCAAAGCAAATTACTCAATAATAGTAGAAGTTTTGTAAGTAATATTGTTCACGCAGAAGTTTTACGTATAAACTGAGTTTTGCTGCGTCATTCCATTCTAAAATTGGATGATTGGCGATTTTTTATCCATTGGCGTGAAATTTTTTGTTTCCAATGCCAGCGCGAAAAATGTTTTTCCTTTGCATAAGTAAACAAAGAGTAGGGAAATGTCTATTTGCATAGGGTAAGCACAAAACAACATGGTATCCAAAATAAAATTATTCAAGCCAGGAATATGACGACCACACCAATTTCTTGATGGGGTTGTTTTCTTCGGCTTAAAGTACTACTTTTAGTCAATGAAATTGATAGAATAAGCAAAAGAAATAACGTGGAGCCAGAAAAAACTTTTATTTTCCCGACAGTTAGTTTTTATTATTATTTTTTTAATGTTTGATTTTGGAAATAAAGCGTGGTCTTTATGACGTTACAAGTGATGTACTTTGGCGCGCTACTCCATAGCCGAGCAAAATTTTTACGCTTTGCTATCAACCATGTTTCCAGGTTATGATAATTTGCGCTGTGCGCAAATGACATCAGTGAATGGCATTTCAATATGGCGTAAAAAATGAATTTCAATCTGCTCATCGATTAAAATAATAGTTAAATAATATTAAATTTTTTCAAATTATTTAAAAAATGGTTAAAACCTTTGTTTTTAAGCATGCTCTTTCAGAAAAAAAAAATACTTTTAAAATTTCGGAAATGACTCCATTACCGAAATATCCCCTTTCATTCATTTATTTTGAGATTAACAGACAAAAAGCAAAATTGAAATAAATTATTTCTGTTTGTTATTTTGTGTACATATAAAAATTGTATGCTTCCAGATATGCAGTAAACATGAGTAAGAGTAGAAATAAAAATATTAGAAATAGTTAAATTCATACAAGTTTTCTCAAATATTCATTTATGAATATGGTCGAATTTCGACCACTGGGCGAACACTAGTACATATAATGACGTATTTGTACGATTCATTTTATTCTGGAGGTTCATCCCATATCAGATTCCCTTTGCCTTTCACGTGCCATCTTTAAAACAATTAATAATGAACTATTTAATTATTTCACATACATTTATTATTACTCAATACCGTTCTTAAATCTTTTCTTCATAGCATATTGATTAAATTCACATATTAATAGTTATTATACTACTAGTATTTAAATATTTATTATTGTCGAAAATTTCTTTTTTCAATCCTAAAAAATATTTAGATATTATTACTTTAAATTATATTTTATTATATTCAGACATAAATATTTTATATTATTCTTGTATGTATTGATATAACTAAAATAAGTAAGCTATTATGTCCATATTGCACGTTTAGGTGCACTGAACAGTGGCCCACTGTGCCTCATGTCAAGGTGGTTCACTGTGCCCCATGTGCAAGCAAAACAAAAAGCAATACAAAAATTATACCTGAGCTATAAATATGCAACTATTTTTTAGGAGTTTGAAAACAGAAATATCTTATCAGTAAAAAAAACTTATCAGTAGTTTAAATTAGTCAGTAGTTCTGTCTTGATAAAAATTTAAAATCTTCAAGATGGAAAAATTCCTTTTAGCAGTTGAAAATGTGAAATCTGCACAAAATGGCAATCTTTTCTCATTTGGTTTTGTTGGTTGTATAGAACTAGAACGAAGCTGTTATCTGTGAGTCATCATATGAACAAAATGAGTTTGTTTTTAGATTTAAATGGTGTTGGTTCACTGCGACCATAGGCCCATTGCACCCTGGTTTATTTTTTTTATTTACTAGTTACGTCGCCCGGCTTTGCACGGTCTGCCTCGAAGTTAAAAGTTATGTCAAGTGACACGTATTCAACAATCAGTGTTAAATAAAAGAAAAAGAACTCAGTGTAAAATTTCTGGTGGGAATAATCTATCTATTATACATCCATTATACTATCTATTACACATATACTATACTATCTATTACCCATATACTATACTATCTATTATACACTTTCTATTATACTCTCTGTTATACACTTTCTATTATACTATCTATTATACACTATTTTTTATATTATCTATTATATACTAATAATTATAACAATTATACTATTATACACTAGCTATTATACATCTACTTAATCCTGTAAATTAGCGGTGAACTTCTCCGACAGTTTGGTACAAAATTGTCCGTATTTTGGCGCACCTTTCTTTGTGTTGAAACATATTTCGCGATTTGTGTGAATAATTACTTCTGTTCCTCGCAGTTCCTTTTCCTTATTACTTAGCAAACAGAAAATGTTGAGTTTAGCTCAGAGCAATAAACATTCTAGTTCATATTTGCTCTGCCTGTCGCGATCTTGCTTGTAATGCAAGCTTTGCAGTTACTGTTGTGATCTTCCGGAAAAGGCGCCTTTACAATGGATGTTGAACTTCGTTTCAAAGGTTTTTTTCTGCGTGGATTTAAGCTTTAAAATGTAGATTACAAAAAAAAAAAAAATGAAAAGGTGCTTAAGCTCTTTGCTACGAAGCTGGTTAAATTGTTGCGTGAGGAATATAATTCTAGTTTTTAACCGATTCTCCGCTAAAAAATAAAAATAAAAAAAGTTATACTGTATGATAAAAATGCGCCTAACAAAAACAAGTCAAAAAAAAAATCATTAATTAGATATTGGAAAATAGATTATTAATGATAAAAATGCATCTAACAACAAACAAGTCAAAAAATAAATTAATTAGACATTGGAAAATAGAAAATTAATGTATGATAAAAATGTCTCTAAAAGACGAAAAGTCAAAAATAAATAAATATAAGAAATATAAAATAAAAGAATTTTGAGACGAGAATGTGTCTGCGGATCTGTTTCCCACCTCCTCTCTAACTTTTGATTAAGCGGTTTGTTTCGAATTATTTATTTTCTGTTGCGAAGAATATTCGTCTCTGAGACGGGTAGTGTTTTTCTTGCATTTTTGAATATTGTTTCACTTATTTTTAGGTTAACTCAAATAATAATAATAATAATAATAATAATAATAATAATAATAATAATAATAATAATAATAATAATAATAATAATAATAATAATAATAATAATAACAATAATAATAATAATAATAATAATAATAATAATAATAAAACACAAGAGAGAAAACATTGTTATTAAACTTTCATGGACACCGTCACCAGGGCCTGATTAATGCTCGGTTCTGTGGGTCCGTGGACCTGGGCACCAGAAGTTTTGGGCTCAAAATAGGGTGAATTTCTTTCTTCCTGCCTACTACTTTTTCATTTTACCCTACTACTTTAAAAACGAATAGATTTTCTCTTGCGTAGGGCATCAAATTATGCCGGGATCTAGGCAGGGCATTACTTTGACTTGATCGGGCATTGAGCGTCATTCATTACTACTCACCCTAAACTACATTACTGACCATTAAAATTGCTACACCAAGAAGGGAATGTCAGAATGAAAAAAAAAATTTGCACACGTGATGACAACATTGACACTAGAAAACGATAACAAAATGAAAGCAAAATGATCATTTATTACTGGAAAAATCTCACATGAATGGAGGTTTAAGTACCCTGTTGCGCCACCTCTAGCTGGAATGTAAGAGTCTATACTATCGAGCATTGAGGTACAGCAGTTTCGTTCGATGTTCTACGTCTTCTCGTACCACAGTTGCTGTAAACGCGCCACTAATTCGATCAAACTTACACGCTGTCCAAGTTACAGTCTCAAGTGATCCCAGATATGCTCGATTTGTGACAAATCAGTGCATCACGCAGACAAGAGAAAGTGATAATGTGGAAGAGGAAGTTCCTTGACACCCTTGCTGTGTGTGACCGAACATTGTCATGTTAAAAAATAACTCCTGGGAGCCCCGTCGTGAGTGCTAACACATGCGTATGAGTTTGATCGAATGAGTGGCACGTTTACAGCAACTGTGGTACGAGATGACGTAGGATATCGTAGGAGACTGCTGTGCCTCAATGCTCGATTGTATTGCTTCGTACATCGTACATTCACGCTAGAGGTGACTTAACAGGGTACTTAAACCTCCATTCATTTGAGATTTTTCCAACGATAAATGATCAATTTGCTTTCATTTTGTAATCACTTTTTAATGTCAATTTTGTATCACGTGTGCAAAATTTTTTTTTCATTCTGGAAATTTCTTCTTGGTGCAGCAATTTTAATGGCCAGTAGTGTATATTCAACTACCGGATGCTCCGCCTGAAAGGTTAAGGGTACTTTTTGATGAATCAAAAAAATAAAAATAATAATAATAGCCCGTACTGGAGAAAGTCAAACATTTTTTATCTACACAGTGCATAAAAAAGATTTTTTTTTTTTTTTTTTTTTTTTTTGCACCGACAAATAGAAAAAATATATTCTAAAATTACATTTTCAATTTTGTTTTAATTATTTAGTTACTTATTTATTTATTTTGTTTCACAACACAGAAAAAAAAAGGAATTATTAAAATGGGAATTTCATTTTTTGTTAAATTTAACGTTTAAATAGTTTACCTATTTGCAATAAGTTAAAATATAACACTCAAAAATGCCCAAAAATCAGTAGGAATTGTAGACACGAGTGTCGAGGTTACCAGTAATCCTTTTCCCTGCGCAAAAAAAAAGTTTATTTTTGAAAAGACACCTCCCCCCTCCCCACGAAACCTTTCACAATATCGTTTAACAAGAGGAGTGCACGACACGCGAAATTCATTTGGAGGTTGAGAGTCTATGCAATAGTAGGTAATACTCCTTTTGTTTGTTCAACTCACATTAATAGCGCATGCGTACCGCTTGGGATGCTTAAGACTCGAGTCTCACCCTCAACAGACTCTTTTTTTTTTTTTTTTGTTAAATGCATTTTTCTAAATATTTTTATAATTTCAGTAATTTATTTCAAAAAAGGGACGTTAAAGATTAAATGATATTTTGACTATAGTAACTATTTTACGTTTTTTAAATACAAATAACTAATCATTGTAATACTTCAGAATAGTACGTAACTACAATTACTTCGATCATCAAATCTAACGAAGCATTTTTAAAAAATCAGCACATTTAATCTAACAGATTCGAGAAATAAATTGCTGGAGAGAAATTAGAAAACTATAGTGAAATTTAATCAATTGTTCATCATCAGCCATCACATCCTATTTTTAGGATTGTAATGGGATTTTTCAAACAACTTACAATAGCAGAGAAAAGGGCATTGGACTTCCTTACAGCCCCATTTTCTCCCAAGAATTTTGCTAGTCGGCATTTTTGTTTAACAAAATGTTTTAGAAAAAAAATCATTCGTAGCGACCACTAAAGAAATTCAGAGTCATTTACGTAAACTGGACCAGTTTCTATAATATTCCTATTCTTTTTTTCTTTGCGAAGGAACTCAGTTTTTCTATCAACAAAAACTAATGAAGTAGCCGCTTAGAAATTGTTGTTATTATTTGTCGTTCATCTACTATTTCATATTTGCTATTACTATTGTTGGAACTTTTAAACAAATTTTAGATCTCATTAGTTTCTTCAAGCTTCATACTGCTACAATATAGAGTTTTTGCGTTTCGTTTTTAAAACGCTAAGCAATAAATATTCACCCACAGAACTCTCTTTCATTATGGGACTCTAAAAAGTTGAGCTATGATTTTGACAATATTTACCCTTTTTGAGGAGTTTAGGGAAAAACGAAAGCGTAATTGGAGCGGATTCATGTCGAAATACTTTTTTTTGAAATTGAAATCAAAGTTCAACTCCTACTCAGCACCAATTACCGTTTCCTTTGATAAATGGTACATTTTAATTTTTAAAATTATTAATTGAAATTTATTACTTTTACTTAGCAAGAAATTAAATAGCGAAATTATGGCACAATCAGCTGTAAAATTGCACATACGTGTTTTGCAGTTACACGAAATATATATACAGTCGACTCCCGCTACAACGCGATTCGACCTACGTGAAATGGCTATAACGAGAGTTTTTCTCGGGTAACGAATTTTAGAGCTAACGCGAATTCCTTACCCACAACAAAAAGTTTCGGAAAGGAATAGCACTAAGTGTCGGCTTCGTTACTGACTGCTAAATATTAGTTTCGTGAATGTACTTTCATCTTTTTAGCATCACTGACTGCGCAAGCTCTCACCCCGCACTATCCTAAACATCGTTTTGTCAGTGTGTATAAATAGTCACTCCACTTTTTCATTTATTTTTTTAAGTTCTAAATATAAAAAATGATAAACTATTGTGGCAGCAAAGCACGCTGTTTCATGTAAAGTTAGTGGAGATGAATAGAAAAAGTTTGTCACAAAGTAAAGATTCTTGATACGCCTGAGCAACAAATACACCTGAACAACTAAAAAATGGATCGGATCGAAGGTAGAACAACAATTAGGTATGGGAGGGGGGGGGAATCTTCGATACGTACAATTAAAAGTCAAGAAAAGGCAATCCGTAAAAGTTCAGATCTTAGTTTTAATATGAAACTCGTAGAGTAGTGTCTAAGCAAAATGCAAACAGTATGAAAGGAGAGGGGTGTAACCATAGGTGGAAACATTATAAAAGTAAAGGCGAAGCAACTGTATTTAAAAATTTATTACAAAAACAATCTGATTGCGCAGCATAAATCATCATCTTCAGTTTTTAAATTATAAATATTATTACTGTATCTACTGTACAGTACTATTACAGTGCAGTGCTTTATTATTACTACATAATGTATGTAACGTACTGGTTTATTTTATCACTGATTTCGTGCATCGTAAGAATATTTTATGTTGAATTATGCAATTAAAAACAAAATACAGTAAAGATTCATCTCTTTATGTAAGAAACGGTAATATATAGTACAGAAATGGACTGAAATAGTTTGAGGAGTGTTTAAAAGTGTCTAAAATAATGGGGTATGTTTCTGGAAAAATTCGGATGCATACCCTTTTTTTCACAACGAGAAATTTCGACCTACGCGAGGGGTCTTAGAACGCATCCCTCGCGTAAGTCGAATCTCGACTGAATATATATATATATATATATATATATATATATATATATATATATATATATATATATATATATATATATATATATATAACACATTTGGTACATTTACACTATAGGATGCTTCGTATCATATGCACCTCCATTCTAAAAAAAAAAAGAAAAGAAAGAAATGGAAAAACAAAGAGAAAAAGTAATGTGTGTGTGTGTGTGTGTGTGTGTGTAGCCTGGTAATCAGTAAAATTCTTTGACAGAAAATTGTTCAGTTGTAAACAATTTTTTCCAAAGTATTTTTTCTTCGTTTGAAATATTTGGCCCTATGCATAAACAATATGAGTCTCGTTAACTTGAAGCCTGAAAGAAACGAAAGTCAAGAATATTATCAAATGAAATTTATATTTACAATCTTAGGGAAAACTTTTCAATCATTTCAGAAAGGTAATGAAGTGCTTTTAGCTCCCTTGCGCCTTTTCTCTTCTGTGTTATGAAAAAGGAATTATCTTTCAAGCAATAAAAGGAGTCATTAAAAACGATAAAAACTGAAAGCAAACTATTTAAATCCTATCCAACTAGATTTCCTCACTTGAGGCATTTTTGAAAACCATTGTGTTCGAGAAATTGCATGGAGGGTTGAACAGATATTTTGGAAAGTATCTAGTCTCTACTGCGTTGAAGTCAATTCAGGGCTAGCTTGCACTGGCAACTAAAAAAGCCACTAAAGCGATTAATTTGAAGCAATGGTGACTATGGCGACTATTTTAGTCACAAAATGGGAAAAAAACGACTATTTTGCAGTTAATTATAAGAAAAAGGCAAATATTTTTGTGAAAAGACTACTGAAAAGCAAAAAAACTTTTTTTTTCTTCCCAGGGTGAAAGAAATAGAAATCTACCTACAAATTTGCATCTATTTTTTGAAAAATATTAGGAAATGTTTTGCTGCGTTTATCATTATTACTAGTATTATTATTAGTATTTCTTTTTTCTTTTTTTTTGAACGAAAGTGTTTCAAAAAATTGGAAAATCATATTCGTGAAGTTCATATTTTAGAACGAAAAGGTGCATTTTTGTGATCGAGATTTTTTTAAGGGTTTCGTTTCGGCGATCCCGATTTTTGGATAACAGTTCGTTTCCGTGACTACGATATTTTTTTACTGTTATATTTTTATTTTGAATTAATCTCAGTAAACTTTTGCAGCTTAATTTCTTCTCGCCTTTTCGTTGATTTTTTGAAAACGAGCGCTAATTTCTTCGTGAATCGGAAGTATCGGGAATTCGCATTTCTAGCGCTTCTTATGCAGACCATCTTTTACTATTGTCTTTGAATTAATGGTCATGCAATGTGAAATTAAACGCGAATGCACCAGAACTTGTTTATTCAAAAGGGATGGATTAAAATCTGGAAAATGTGCTTTTAAGGATTTTTTTTTTCTCTTAAAGTTGCTCAAGGAAAATTTTTGGAAAATTTGTCCCTAGAATAGCCCTTGCTTTGAATATGCCTGTATACATACCACGAAGAAGCCAAGATTAGTTATTGAGGCATCATCGCATTATTATAACACAAATGCTGTTTTTTTTTTCTTTTTTTTTAGACAGATTGGTTTAGAAACTATTTTCCGCGCCTGGCGACTATTTTGAGGACGACTTTTTTACATTACAGTCTTGTAAAACAACTATTTTTAGTAGAGGAACTCAGTGGCAGCCCCCAATTCACTAATTCTTGTGAACTGACTGTCGTGTTGTGTCGTAGTCTACACTTTCTCACAACAAGAAAGCCACGAATTTTAAATCAAAAGCGCTGATCTAATTAGCGGAAACTGCATTTTCTGAATGACTGTGTGTGAGGGGGGGGGGGAATAAGTTAGTTTTGTTTTAGATTAGATTATAGCTTAATCTCGCAAAGATGGCGGATGACCTGGAAGAGGAAACAGAACTTGGCTTCTTCATTTTGTAGGAGATGGAATCAGCGGATCATACCTACTACAAAATGAAGTGCACCGTTTCCACTTCCAGACTTGATCCGCAATTTATCCGTCAAGCTATAGCAATGTTCCATATTTACACATTTCTTCATGTTTTCATCAACAAAATATTCACGGTGGTAATTTTGGCGGAATCACATTTTGTTGATTAAAAAAAAAAGTATTAATTTCGACCGTTACGGAGTGAAGCGATTACAGAATGTGTAATTTTGGAGATAATTTGCGTTAAGGATCCAAATAATTTGTTCTGGATTTTATGCGCAAGTAACTATTCCAACAACTACGACACTTTTCGGTCAAAATCACGTTTCTTCTGGAGAGTGTCAGTAGTCATATTTATGACATTAATGTTAAAATGGCACATTTCATGAATTGGATCTTTACTGACTGAATCAGAAAAAAGGCTGTTAATTTTAGTTGTCTACGGCCATTTACCACCACCAACAGCATGAGTACATTTAAATTACAACAGAAATTCGCACAGAAGAGTTCGCACTCAGCAACCCTGCAATGCGGATAACGTGGTGACTGAAAATGTTGAAATTAATGTACAATGTTAAACCATCCATATTTTTCAGAAATTGTGTGGGATTACGATCTCTTGATAGTTTTTTAAATTTCTCGCCCTATTCTTTAAAATTGTTTTTAATGAGCCTTTTTTTTTTTTTTTTTTCACATAGAGCCAGTAAATACCTTTCTGCTTGGACTTTAAAACCTGATACAAGAACAAATTATAGCTCTCACTTTAAAGTATTTTTCCCGATAGTTTCGCAAACGTGACATCTTTTGGGACCTGTTATTTTTTACTTGTCAGAACGACAGTTTGTTTATATTGCTCGATTAGTTTAAAATAGAAAAATAGTTTTGGGTATATGGTATATGCGAGGAAAATATGTGTGGTTAGGAAAATAGATGATAGTATCATTTCTCTGCCAACCCTTTGTATAGCTTTTATAATTTTAATGAATCGCTGGGACACTGAGATATTCTTTAGACCTCGAGAAAGCTATGCTTTATTCTGTAAGTAATCGACGAAATTGCTCAATAACTGCTGTTGACAATGACAAAATTGAACACTGAAGGATGTTGACGAAACCAAAATGCAATATAATTTCAAATTTCATTTTTCCAATAGAGAAGTCTGATCTTCTACGATCAGAAACATTTTATTGGTGGTGAAAAAAAAAAAACCCATGAAAATGGGATGGTTTTGTGTGGTTACAAAAATTGATGTGACAGTTAACCGTAAGAAAAGGACCACCTTGTCACATTGCCCTGTTCGCACGGTGATTAGTGTTAAATCGTGAGGAAGAATTGAAAGATAACAGCTGTTTATCGGAAGTGAATCTTTACCGGATCACTTCACAGTCAATTTCCATTGCTGATGACGAAAGTAAGAACTCATTTCAAAACGCCACTCCCTATCCGTATAAACAAAGTAACAAGAAACTTTACTGATTGCCAAGATCCACACGAATTTCCGATGGATTGTTATCAACCACTCCTTGCATTTCAGCATGTCGTTTTGGAATTACCATGTAATTTTGGATGTACTGCTGCAACTAACAAAAGCAAGATCATCTTCTGGAGGGAGATCAGCTCACATCAGTCCTGATTAGTGTGTATCGTCGATATAAATGCAAAGTATCGATTATGAAAAAGTGAGTTTTTCAGTGTTGAATTCAAGAAATCGTATTACAAACGATATAATTATAATACGGTGAATATATAAGTCTCAAAACAATTCTGAAAGTACCCACTAGCGCATCCAGAAAAATCTTCTGGAGAGGGTTTTTGATCAAAAATACTTTCTGGAAGGGGTTTTTTGATCAAAAATACCTGATAGAGGGGATTTTTTGATTAAAAATACCTTTTGGATGGTTTCTTGATCAAAACAATCCTTTCATATGTTTGAACTACTGTATTAGACTACTCATTTATGTGAAAACCAATGCCTCTGGGGGTGTTTTTACCCCCCCTCCCCCTTCGCTACACCACTGAAAGTACCTAATAATGCAGAAATCATCAACATCCTTGGTGTATGGGTTAATTTGATATTCATATTACAAGTGTTTTTTTCGTCTCCTGAAAAGAGGTGATTTTAACATTTCATACTTTGTATTTATAACGACGATATATCACCACTCTAGGATTTTCAATCCGGTCAAGGGTTCTGTGGGGAAACTCCTCCCACCTTGTTGCGACTCTGATTGGTTCATTTTTGCGTGCTTTGATCAAAATTTCAGTTCCTTTGTGATAGAAATTTTTAAGACACAGCACACACTTAAGTTTGAGATGATCCATGAGAGAGATGTGTCATTCAAATTTCTAAAATAAATACAGTTATTGAGTTTTAAAAATTTACCAAACAATATGAAAATAGCGGTATAGAAGCGCTATGTCATAATTCATTCTTAGTGACACCTTGCTAAAAATAATTATGTATTATTTATATTATGCAACACATAAAAAGCGTTGTACTTCTTTTTATATCTTTATAAATTTATTGCGCATTTAAAAGTATTTTAGGAAAATGTGGCAGCGTGGATATATTTTAAAGGGCATGTTATAAAACTTTTGACTTCATATTGACTGGCAGAGGGCTTCCTGAGAGATTGGTTATCCACCCATATGAGGCAGTGAGAAGCAAAAAAGAATGTAAGTGGACTTTTTAAAGTTTTAAGTAAAACTCGTTTAAAGTTCAGATCCTGGGTAGGCTTTCATTGATTTTTTTCTTCTAAATCATGCTGTTTTGCAGAACCTACCAGAAATACCTCTTGCTCCAAAACAGAGGAAAGGTTCTCCTATCAGTAGTACTGGTTATCTCCAAAATTTGAATTTTAGCATAAAAAATCTCTTTGCCTCTCACTGTTTCATGTGAGGCAGTGAGAAGCAAAGGAATGTAAGTGGCAAAATTTGAAATTTGGAGGTAACCAGTGCAAATAATAGGTGAACCTCTCCTCTGTTTCAGGGCAAGAGATAGTACTGGTAGGCTATACAGCATGATTTATAAACACTTTTCAATGAAAGCCTACCTAGGACCTTATAGTCCAGTCATTTAAGCTTAAATTAGGTAAGAATCTCGGAATTCCAGATACCCAGCTGTAAGTCTGTAAATACTTGTATATTGACACCCTAAAAGTTGTCTCAAAACCTACATATGGTAGGGTGTACGCAACTATTAAATTTCAAGGTCAAAGGTCACAAAAATCGTTTTTTTTTGCGCTTTTTTTTTGTAAATATCTGATTTCCTATGGGTTTTTGCTATTTGTATTTATTATCAATATTGTAGAATACAAAATTCTCTACAAATTTTGTTTAAAAAATTTTTTTTATACGGTGAACCGTTTTCGAGATAGAGGGCGGAGAGCGCGCGGTCACAGGATCACTTCAGGTCAACGGGTGCCTCCTGTCGAAAACGCGCCATATATAGTTGATGAAATATCGATAAATCAATGATTATAAATATTTGTCAATTTTTATCAACTGCGTTTTTTAAAGAAGGAAAAAAATCATTTTTAAAAGTTTTGAGAAACTGACAAATTTGGATGAACTAGCTGCAGCATTTGAGGAAGAAAATTGTTCGGCCCAGAGATTATTAGAGAGTGGAACTCAAACTTTATTGGCAGTCTATAATGCTCCGAAATCTGTGAAAAGTCTCGATCATCTTCGTTATATGCATTACGTCAAGTCCACAAAACTTAATAAACCTGTGCAGCTTTCAAATATTCCACCAACAAGTGCAGCTGCTCATCAACATTTCAAACGTGTATATTATTAAGTTCAAACTTGGTTAGGGCATGATTTGGAACCCCAGGTATGGGGTTGGGCAATGCGAAACGATTTTCTGGAGCCTATCATGACAATTTTACCACCTGCTCCAGAAGATTTGCTAAATACAATTTTCTGCAACTGCAAGAGTGGTTGTGATTCGCGATGAGGATGCAGGAAAACGGGCTTGCAATGCTCTTTAGCTTGTGGCCAATGTAATGGGCAAGCGTGTATCAATGCTCTACCATATCAGAGCGACATTAACGAAGATGGAACCTTTGACCCCGAAATCATGGAAGAACTTGAGACAAATGTCGTTGAAGACGATAATGAAGACTAGTTTGAAATTTACCAGCAGCCGGAAGACGACGATGAAGAGGAAGAAGATGATTAAAATTATAAATTGTAGTTTTTGTACTCTACTTTATTCCATTTTTTTACTTTTAATAAAAATAAATGTATTGAATGCTATTTTTTAATAAAAAGATTAATTCATAATTTATTTGTTTTTTTTTTTTTCATCATGTAAGAAGTTATTAATATTAATTGTAGACCAAGAGCTGAGCCCCCAAAACACGATTTATCTCTTTTATGGCTTTTGTGACCGGTTAAAATAGTAAAAAATGCAATGAAAAAACTTTGGCTCTAATGCCCCCCACTAATTTTGGGTCACACGGCTGCGTGGGTGGATGAAAGGTCAAAAAAAAAGAAAAATATTAAAGTGATGAGTTAAATGGCTAAAAATTATATAATAACATTAAATTAATAAGAAAAAACACGTAGCGAATTTCTCCCCCAGCTATGTTGGGGCAAACGTGGTGCCCCCCAGGGGTAAAGTATCGATTATTAAACTTTTAAAAAAATGATCACTTTCGTGGGGGGGAATTTTACAGGGTATTAGTCTCATTATTTTGATTGCCAAAAAAAATTCCCCCCCAGTAACTATGGGTCAATTTGTCAAAAAAATTTTTTTTGTTCCTCTTTATTTAGTCCAAGTCGAGTATTATACGAACTTACGCATGACTGTTTAAGTTGCAAAAAAAACCCAGTTTGAACGTTTATTCGTTAAATAAAACTCGTAGCAATTCCCCCCCCCACACACACCTATGGAGGGGGTTGCTACGCGGTGCGCGGTTTTACAATGTGGTGCCCCCCCCCCCCAGGGGTGGATTATCGATTGATTAAATTAAAAATAAATGATCACTTTCGTGGAGGGAATTTTACAGAGCATACATTTAATTGTTTTAATTTCAAAAAGAAAAAAAAATCTCTCCCCCTCCCCCTCCAGTAACTATGGATCAATTTGTCTCTTTTTTTTTTTTTTTTTGTTCCTCTTTATTTGGTCCGAGTCGAGTAATATTTGAACTTTAGCCTGACCGCTTAAATTGCAAAAAACGAAGCTTGGATGTTTATTCAATAAAAAAAACTCCTAGCAAATTCTTCCCATCTATTTGTGGGGGGGGGGGATTGCTACGCGGTGCGCGGTTTTACAATTAGTCCAGTCAATAGATACATTTTACCTTGCAAAAAATGGGGTCAAAGATTTTATTTTTTTAATTTGTACATATTGGTGCCGACATGGAAAAACCAAGTTATCCAACACGAAAGACCCCGGGAGAACTTTTGGGGGCCGAAAAACCACAAAAATTTATGACTTTTTATGTTTTTTCCAAAATATCTCCGAAATGGTTCAACTTAGAAAAAAGTTTTAAATATAAAGTTTAAAGAACATAAAATTTCCTACAACTTTTGTATTTACAACTTTTTTGTAGCACAAATAACAAGCTTGCTATAGCTCTTTGAAAATAGGCAGTTTTCCTCCACTCCGAAAAAAAAAGCTTTCACACTGAAAGGAAGGCGTCATAATTATTAGAACTTCAATAGAAACTTTAATTTCAGAGAGTTTATCGACAGTTAGAGTAGTTTGAGTTTCTTGCTCACCTCCCCCCCCCCCGCTGGACACAGTAGCAATTCTGGCTGACAGATTAGTTCCCACTAGACTCCAAAAACAAACAATGTATTATGAAACTGAAATACATATATACGCATTCATTTAAAGCACATACGACGATGCAATAATGATTTTAAAAAAAACCTTCCCCACTGCTCACGAACTAACTTTTCTGATCTGACAGAGGTAGTCTTCATCAGACTCCAATAATAGATGATATATTGTTATTTGTAACTGGATTAGACAATATACATTCATTTGAGGGATATAATTCGTACATTCTAGTCTAATTATTGCAAACAAAAATGCGATTTTTAAATATTAATGTGAAGGAATGAATATTAGGCAGTTAATAAGCAAACAATCAAACAGTCATGCATCCTATGCTCTGATACAATAATAATAAACCCTCCCCCACCGCTCACGAACTAATATTTCTATTCTGACAGAGGTAGTCTTCAGTCAGACTCCAATAACATATGATTTATATGCAGTTTGTAATTGAATTACAAAATCTTCTCATTCATTTAAAGCACATAATTCGTACCATCTATTCTATTACAAGCGAAAATGCAATATTCGAATATTAATGTGAATGAATAAATATTAGGGTGATAATAAACAAACAATAAACATAAAAATGAATAAATAAAGGTACAATAGTAATACGTAATGAACACTTTGAAAAAATTCTGCAGAAACTGACTTTTTGAGGCATGAAAAACACAAAAGAATTACCTTACAAAATGAAAATCCAATTGTTGAAGATTAATACATACATCTAAATTACAGAGAGATTCATTCGACCTTAAAGCAAATAGAGAAATAACAACAAAATACGCTGTTTATCTTCTTCGAAGCCGTTTTGAAGTTCTCCCAGTTCAGAATCTGTAGGGGGTAGAAAGAAGCTGTAGTCCTTTAATTGTTCATCTCCTTGTTGCGGTAATTCCAAAAGCTCCTGGAACAAATTATCTTCTTCAGCAGTCTCATCCAAAGATGAAATTTCTGCAACATTTTCACAATTTGTACCACTGCAGTGTTTGCACGTGCTGGAGCATTTTAAACCTGCCTTGTGACAAGAACAGGCTCCAGTACAATTTTTCATGCAGGTACAAGGTACAATCTTCAAAAGATTCTGAGTAACTGAATCTCTTTTCGTGTCAACATGCCTTAGACCTTGCGTCCTGCGTTCCCAACCCCATTTCTCTGGATCAATTATGTTGCCCAACCAACTTTGAATTTGGTGGTAGAACCGATATGAGTGATAACGTCCAGCATGCCCCCCCCTCCCCGCACGTTGGAGGTATCCCTGCAAGATTTATCTTAGCCCTGTATACTAGTTTTATAAAAAGATTAAATTGCAAAGTATCCAAAGATATGTTCAAATATTTTACGTCACCTGTGTATAATATTTGCAAAATGTTTTCTCCAGCTGCAGCTAAGGAAGGCATCATGATGATAGATTGGGTGCATAAATACTTCAATAGCTTCCTTAATTTTTAGGAGTTGTTTTCTTTTTTTGACTATTTTGTACAACTTAATTTTGCCTTGGCCAAAGATTGCCGAAGTCGTATCACACCCACTTGACGCATGGATGAAAAGAATATTGCTGTGGTCAAACTTAAAAGATTTAGTGGGGAAAAAAACAAATCACAAGCATTCTCTCTTCCAGGTTTTAAAAAGAACAAGTTGCTGAAAGGCTGTCCTAAAGCTGTCATCAGTCCTCTCGCTCACTATAACAACCTTTTCAATTTCTTTTGCCTTTGAAAGAGCAGTAAGTGAGTGAGTCGGCATCATCTTGAGTCTGCCTGACTTCAATGCCACACTCTTCGAAATATGTCTCAAGAAGTAGAATAAGACAATTCTTTTTGTTATAATTTGCCAGAAATCTTTCTTAAGGAATTTAGTTAACATGTTAGGTTCAACCATTACTTCAAGGGAAGAGATTGATTGCTCATTGATATAGCATTTGTGACAGGCAGTGTGAATTGTCACTTCTTTTAAGGACTTCAAAAAACGCTGATGTTCTTCATTTTGCCGTTTTGCGCTGCATCTTTGAAGATTTTCTGTTCCCTTCTCCTTCACAATCTTTATTTCGCATTCATGCAAACTGATTTCGCAAATAATAATGATAATAATAATAAAAAAAAAACACCTTGGTCAGGCGTAATCATTTCTAGGAAAAAATTGTAATTCAGAACACACAAATTGATAAAACATACTCTCGCTCAAACCCTGAAGTGACCAACATGAGTAGCTATTGAGTCGATTCATCTCATTTGGAGAAAAAAAAAGGGGGGGGGATGGAATGGGGGTGTTTTGTTTAAATTAAAGGGAACGGAAGCATTTACCCTCAGCTGTGAAAGACAAATGATTTCCAAGGTCAGACTGCCGGCATTTCTCCTTTTTTCCTCCGTTATCCGATGCGCTTTCACGCACTTCGCTGAAGGGGTTCAGAAAAGTGTGACTTTCAAGAAGCTGTAACTCGCTTGCTTTTCATGCTACAAAAATGTTGTAATGACAAAAGTTGAAGGAAATTTAATACTCTTTAACATTTGCATTGGAAGTTTTTTCGTAATTTTAACCATTTTTGAGATATTTTGAAAATACTACAAAAAGTCACAAATTTTTGGGTGTTTTCGGCCCCCAAAAGTTCTCCCGAGGTCTTTCGTGTTGGATAACTTGGTTTTTTCATATTGGCACTAGTATACACAAATTTAAAAAATAAAATCTTTGACCCCATTTTTTGTAAGGCAAGCCCGTTTTTTTCTACCTATTGACTGGACTAAATGTGGTGCCCCTCCCCCCAGGATTGAATTATCGATCGATTAAATAAAAAAAAAAAACTGTCGTGAGGGAATTTCAGAGTATACATTTAATTGTTTTAATTGCAAAAAAAAAAAATAAATCTCCCCCTACCCCAGTAATTATGAGTTTATTTCACAAACAAAAGTGATCAGTGTTTTCGAATCTTTGAAACTTTTATTCCTTCAAATAAAGTTTCTGTCAAGACATTCAATCTTTTATCTAATGGCTGGCTACACTTAAAATTACCCTTTAAAACACTCATAATATAAAAACATCAAAATTTATTTTTGAAAAAAGGATTTTTTTACGTTTTCAGTTAAGGATGCGGTGCAGCGTGCTCCGAAAAGAAAAACCAACAGCTATAACGACTTCACTGTGTTGGCTACAGTTGAACACTGATGTACGGACGATGAATTGCTTCCTTTCATTTTGAAAAATATTTCAAAATTTCTAGTTTAAATTTAAAAAAAAAATTTTGGGGAGGGGATTTTTTTTTTTTTTTTTTTTTTTTGCTACAATCAAATGTAAACTCTGAGAAAATCCCCCCTCTCTACGAAAGTAATCTTTTTTTTATTTAATCAATCGATAATTCACTCCTGGGGGCAACAAGTTCGCCCCATAGCTGGGGGGGGGGATTTTCTACCTGTTTTTTTTTTACCGAATAAATAATTGCAATTTTCTTTTGCAATTTAAGAGGTCATGGGAAAGTTCGAATAGTACTCGACTCGGACCGAATAAGGAGAAACAAAAAAAATTCTTTTGACAAATTGACCCATAGTTACTGGGGAGGGAGAGATTTTTTGGCAATCAAAATAATGAAACAAATACCCTGTAAAGTTCCCCATCCCCAACCCCACGAAAACGATCTTTTTTTTTTTTTTTAATTTTAACAATCGATATTCACTTCTGGGAGGGGTGGGGGCTCATACATTCGGCACCAAAATAGCTGGAGGGGGGGATTTGCTACGTGTTTTTTTTTTTTATTAATTTAATGTTATTATATAATTTTCAGCCATTTCACTTATGTTAATATTTTTCTTTTATTTTGACCTTTTATCCACCCACGCAGCGTGTGACCCAAAAATAGTGGGCGGGGGGGATTAGAGTCAAAATTTTTAATTACATTTTTTTATTATTTTAATCGGCCACCCGCCATAAGACAGATAAACCGTGTTTTGGGGGCTCAGCTCTTGGTCTACAGGGACGACGGGTTCGAACTGAAAAATTCATTTTGTGTTGAATAGTCCATTTATTGAGGAAGGCTATAGGCTATATAACATTGCGCTTTGACTAATAGCAGTGGAGCAGCAATAAGAAATGTAATGAAAACGGGAAAATTTATATAATTGTATAAAATGTTTGGAACGCCGAATACACGTACATTTTTGAGGTAGACCGTGCAACGTCGGGCAATGCAGCTAGTAGACTCATAATTGCTGGGGAGGGGAGATTTTGTTTTGCAATTAAAACAATTAAATGTATACTCTGTAAAATTCCCTCCACGAAAGTGATCATTTTTTATTTAATCAATCGATAATTCACCCCTGGGGGAGGGCGGGCACCACGTTGTAAAACCGCGCACCGCGTAGCAGCCCCCTCCATAGGTGTGTGTAAGGGGGGGGAATTGCTACGAGTTTTTTTTAACGAATAAACGTTCAAACTTCGGGATTTTTTTTGCAACTTAAACATTCGAACAATACTCGACTTGGACCAAATAAAGAGGAACAAAAAAAAATTTTTTTTTGACAAATTGACCCATAGTTACTGGGGGGGGGGAATTTTTTTTGGCAATCAAAATAATGAAACTAATACCCTGTAAAATTCCCCCCCACGAAAGTGATCTTTTTTTTTTTTTAGTTTAATAATCGATACTTTATCCCTGGGGGGCACCACTTTCGCCCCAACATAGCTGGGGGAGAAATTCGCTACGTGTTTTTCCTTATTAATTTAATGTTATTATATAATTTTTAGCCATTTAACTCATCACTTTAATATTTTTCTTTTTTTTGACCTTTCATCCACCCACGCAGCCGTGTGACCCAAAATTAGTGGGGGGCATTAGAGCCAAAGTTTTTTCATTGCATTTTTTACTATTTTAACCGGCCACAAGCCATAAAAGAGATAAATCGCGTTTTGGGGGGTCAGCTCTTGGTCTATTGGGTTAAAATTCAAGTATAATTCTTATATTTTCATTAACAATTCTGCAATTACATGGACAGGTAAGTGTTGTTAAGTAAATTAATACTGAATAAAAAGTGGATAGGTTAGGAAAAAAATGATAAAATATAATATAATAGTTAATAAAAATTGACAAATATTTATAATCATTGATTTATCGATAGTTCATCAACTATATATGGCGCGTTTTCGACAGGAGGCACCCGTTGACCTGAAGTGATCCTGTGACCGCGCGCTCTCCGCCCTCTATCTCGAAAACGGTTCACCGTATAAAAAAAATTTTTAAACAAAATTTGTAGAGAATTTTGTATTCTACAATATTGATAATAAATACAAATAGCAAAAAACCCATAGGAAATGAGATATTTACAAAAAAAGGGCAAAAAAACGATTTTTGTGACCTTGGACCTTGAAATTTAATAGTTGCGTACACCCTACCATATGTAAGTTTTGAGACAACTTTTAGGATGTCAATATACAAGTATTTACAGATTTACAGCCGGGTATCTCGAATTCCGAGGTGAACTTACTATAATGACTGGACTATTATCTTGAGAATTATTTTACTCAAATCTTGAAAATGTCCACTTACATCCCTTTGCTTCTCACTGCCACATATGATGTAAGTTGGATCCTGTGCAGATCCTAGATTCAAAGAATAAGCGCTATGCCATACTGCTAAAATAATTACAGATGTTAAGAATATTTCACCCACAAATAAAAATTTCACGATCCAACATCAGTTCTTAGATGTAAGAAAAATTTTGCAAGTGCCAAAAAAAAAAAAAGCATTGCTTTACCTATCTCGTATTAATCTATGTCATTATGACTCATATTCTTTGTATTTTAAATAATTCGATAGCATCTCGAGGAAAACCATTTTGACTACAAGCATTGATCAAGCGTCCTTTGTGTTTGAGTAAAGTACAAAACTTGATCTCCGAAAGTTTCTTCCTTTCTCAATTATTATTAGAGGGTACATCTAACATAATAAGGTTTCTGGAAAATTTCCGGCCTGGCCATTAAAAAGAAATATTTGGTGCAAAGCAGGGGAGAAGAGAGAAAGCAAAGGCGGAGGCTCTACCTGTGGCCTTGCATCTACTACTGGGATGCCCCAGGCCGTGAGCCCTCCCTACCTAACAACCTAACTCAAAAGTCAAAAAAGAAAAGAAAACGAAAGAATAAGAAAAAAAATGGATGAGTTATAGGGTTGCTGGGTACATAAGAAGAGTCATCGCCAAAAACTCGCCAAGAGAAAGAATCAAGTTCAGTGGAGCAAATTCGCTTTTTTACGATGGAATAATCACCACATTTCGTGATAGCCTTGTTGACCCGAAAAACAATCTTTAATTTGTTGAAGAGTAAAAGTTTTAAGCATACAAGAAAGGAATATCATTAAGTCGCTTCAACAGAGACTTCATAAATTTGCAAAGGGAAAAAACAAATCTAAGAAACATTTACAATATTTTATTCATAATCAAATCAAAAAGGTTGTAGGGTTTGTTTTTTAGACTACTTTTACCCTACACGTATTTCTTTTAAATTGTCTAGAAATTTTTTCTCAAATGTAATTTTCATTTAAAATATTCATTTTGAAGTGTTTGCAATAAACAGCCATGCTTTAAATAAAGTCAATGAGCGTCAAAAAAAAAAAAAAAAGAAAGAAAAAAAGAAAAAGAAAGAAAAAGAAAAGAAAAAAAAGTCAGTTTTTCTACGACTCTCTAAAATCACTGAAATGATTCATCGGTAATTTAACACAAATTAAAGTATAAACTAATAATTTAAAGTGCACTAAGTTTTAATTTTTTTTTTTGTCACTAATCGATGAAAAATTGGTACTTCATTTCCTGCTATTAAGTATCAAGACAAATTAGAATAAATCGCTTCTGGCTTCTCAAAAGGAACAGAAATTTAAACTATCTCCGCGAAATGTAGCCAGCGCCCGAACAAAAGTTAAAGTGGTGCACAAGTCCTGGTATTACAAGAACAGTACATTTTCAAAGTACTTTTTGCATACTAGAGTCAAACACTTATACTAACATAATGTATGCTAATCCGACTAATATATGCACTAAAATTGTTAAAATGTGAATTGTGCTGACAATAAAAAAAGGAGGGGGGGGGGTAGAAAGAAATCTATGCTGCTTTGGTGGTTCTAAAATTATGGTCCCCAGCTTCACGGGCCCGTGGGACCATGCGTTAATCGGACCCCTACAATTTTAATCGAGTCATAGACACATGATACAGTAGACTCCCTCCATCCAATTCCCCATTGGTTCCCTCCATTTTAATTTTTACGAAATAACAACATGGGCAAAAATGAAACACACAAAACACACACCTCTTCTTAAGTCAATTCTTTTTTCTTTAAACACGTGAATCAATCAGTTTTATCATTTATCTGTCGATCGTTAACTTGGAACTTTTGGTCAGGGGCAAAGCCACTTTACTTTTAGCAGTGAGGGGGATGTTGTCCTCCTCCCCTTATACGAACCTCCTTAAGCGAACCTGCTGTGGAAGAACACAATTCGTTTATGAGCATTGGCATACCCAGGGAAGGGACCCGGGGAGGGGGGCATCTCCCTCTCAAAATGCTCTACCGTGCATAACTCTTCTTGCAGATCAAAGAGAGCCTAAAATTGAGCTTTTAAGCCTTAAATTTCGGAAAACTTCCGGGGCGAACCTCCGGTCTTTGAGCACTTCCCTAATGATCAATTTCGAACAATTTTCGGTAAGAAGCCTCCCTCCCCCTCTCTTCCCTCTCCCTCAGTTAACTTAGCCAAACATAGCTCATTAACAATGTTTTTAGCAGAGAAATCACTCTAATATCCTACACTTTCCCCAAACATCACAAAAATGGCTTAAATTGCATTTTTAACCTAAATGTTGAAAAATTTCAGGGGAGACTCACGGATTCCCCTCCCTTCCTCTAACGTCACAAAACATAGCCTATAAGTGCATTTCAAGCCTTCTATTTTGAACAATACCCCCTCTCTATAACTTCTGTACATATAACCTAAAATTGTGTTTATAAAACTACAACATCAAGGAGTTTTTGGGAAACATCTTCTGAGCTCCGTCCAACCCTTTTCCTAACGTCATCAAAGTTTGCCTAAAGCGCGTTTTTAGGACTTCAGTTGAAAAAAAAAAATCGTGGGAGGGTCCTCGAACCTCATAGTTTCCCAAACGTTACTATTTAAAGTAGCGTGAAATTGTGCCTTTGAAATTTCTACTTTGAAAACTTTCCGAGATAACTCCCAAAACTCCCTCCTCTCACCTTATGTCTCCGAAGATAACCTAAAATTGCATTTTAAAAACTTAAATTAAAAAAAAATTCCGGGAGAAGCTATCTACCCACCTAATTATAACCAAAGACCTCTTAAAATTTACTTCAATTTTGAAAGAAATTTGCGAGGATACCTCCAACTCCCTTTTCCGCAACATTACTAAATATTGCCTAAATTTATGATTTCTAATGTCAGTTTCAAATATTCACATTCTGCTCTTGATACTTATAAACTCTTCCAGTATCAACACTTCATCATTTCTGTCTTCTATTCAAAAAAGAAATATTTTAATTAAATTAATCATTCGTGTACTTTGAAGTTATTTATCCCTCATAAAAATACCCAGAATCAAAAACAGGAGTGAATTGGTATTCTTTAATAACTAATTATTAATGAATAATTAGAATTTATCAATAATTATTGTAATATACACTGTAAAAAAAATCCGGAAACGTTTCTGAGTATATCGTGCAGCTGTGGTTCATGAAAGTTTCAAAAACGTTTCTGAGTATTTCGGAATCCTATTTCTGTAATTTTCAGAAACGTTTCTGAGTATTTCGGAATCCTCTTTCCGTAATTTCCAGAAATGTTTCTGAGTATTCTGTGCAGCTGTGGTTCATGAAAGTTTCGAAAACGTTTCCGAGTATTTCGGAATTCTCCAAACAATTTTCAAAAACGTTTCCGAGAATTTCGGAATCCTTTTTCGTGATTTTTTCTAAAATATAATTCTTTATTATAGTATTGCATACCATATCAGTTTCAATTCTTTCATATCTAAGAGCAATAATACAAGCAATTTTAGAATCATTCGTGGATTTTCTTTTTTTTTTTTTTTTGAATTTCTAATGACAAATAGCATGGTTAACAGCATAACATATGCACAATTATAAATTTTTGAAAAATTATGAAATAATCTAGTAGTTTCATTCCTAATCACAAAATCGTCGGGGAATTGGAGGGGGGGGGGGTACCTTCTGAAAAGTGGGGATTGTTTGTTAAACAATCTTAAACTTCAGTTTTTCTCTCAATATTTTCAAGACAAAACTATCAACATATTGTATTTTTAATGCAGAACTTAAAAACATATCTTGTATCAAACTTGATAGCTTTTATCTTTGGATAAAATCTGACAGGACTTACCTACCCTTCGCGTTCCGGAATTCGTTCACCTCAAGTCAATTTCTCTGACGAACAAAGTGTACCGAAAAGTACCAACAGAGAAATTGATGAATTTAAATATGACACCAAGTCCCCCTGCTGGAACCATTCGGGTTGATTCTTCTGTTCTTGCCCTTTTCCAGCTCATCACAAATATAAATACTTATTCAAAATAGGTTACTGATTTTATTTTTACAGTGTGCGCAAAATGCAATATATATTTTATTTATCAAAACATTGAACTCTATTACATGATTATTCCGTTTCATATATACGAGAATCCCCCCCCCCACCATAAGAGTGATGGTGCACCCATAAAATGCTATAAAGCGCCCCCCTCCCCTTAAAAAAGCAACCCCCTGAAAATGTCAATGGCACAGTCTGCGTGGTGAACGCCCCTCGTCTTCTCCCCATATGTACATTGTATATTAATAACATAGTTTTTTAAAAATGATCACTTTTAAAACAATGACATGAAATAATATTACTTTTTATTTTGGCATGTAAATGCAGCTGTTCCATTTTTGCCACTGACTCATTCCTCCTGACTGTCCTACATTAAACTAGTATGCATGCAGTAGGTACTGTCCTGAGGAAGACAAATTATAGGGACTTGTTTCTTAATTTAGCCGAGGTAAAAAACCCCTACTTTTAATTTTAGGTTTAAGCTCTTGTTTATTGCATATAGTTTAGCATATGGTGCGTTTGGCCCAATGTAATGCATATATTAGAGCTTAAACACTCTCTATTTAGTAAGTAGTTTAATATCTTTTGGTCTTTTGACCATATTTATCGAATCTTCCACGGCTGATGAGCTCCGAATTCAACCTTTCAACTTTATTCTAATAATTGCTACTTTTAATTTTCTTTTTCTCATTGCTATTCATTGCTTGTGTATTTCATATATATACAAAAATATATTATTGAGAAATAATTCTTGTTTGTTATATTTGCAGCTTCTTTCCCTTAAGGGCAGGTACATTGCAACTAAAATAAATCGTACTAATGAAGCTCTGCTGAGATAAATAATATTTCATGTATAATATAAATTATAAATCAAAGTATCATATACATTATAAATCAAAGTATCATATAAATTATAAGTCAAATACTTTAATATGGTGTAAAAATACAAAATTATTTATTTTATTAAGCCTTTTTTTTTTTTTTTTGCTTTTGGTAAAATTGAGGCTCGTAAAAAGAAAAAAATGAAGACACTTTTAAATACATATATGAATCTATTTGTTAAAGAATTTAATACACATTTAACTAATTTAAAGCGTTTCGCTAATGCAAATATTTAAAGAGATATCGTCATTTAGATAATACTGAAGCACTATGTTCCTAATTACAAGAGATAGTTTTTTTTTTTTTTTTTTACTTCATACAATCTAGCTACACTGTTTACAAGAGAATGAAAACATGCAACCTTAAAGACGAACTATCAAACCTGACAATTTGCATATTATAACATTTAATTCATAATGCTTGATACATAAATGTTCAGCCAAATATTAACTGAGATTGACACTTAAAAACAAAGTACAAAAAAAAACTCATTTAAAGTTTTTTATAATCTTCAATTCATAAATTTTACAGAATAAACCTGGGACACACTTGCACTTTAAATATGTGTTCTATGTAATGTAAAATATTTTCAAATTGCAATAGTTCACAACGAAAAAATGATACTGAGGAAAATAGTTTTTTTTAACGAGATTTATATGAACTAAATCACTTTAAAGTAATAGAGTTGCAAAGCGACTTACCTATTCGTCGGTGGTGGTCTTTTGCAGGCTTTGGTCACCAAAAAGGTGATTTTTATGACAGAATAAAATTCTGCCTACAAAAATTACCCATTTGTTAGAAAGAAGAAAAGTATCCAAGAAAAAAGTAAATTACCTACACAAGTTATGCGACGCAACGAATTTACATGGCGTCCTCTCGGCAGTTATTTGGTTTTTAATTTCAGTTTGTATTCCTTCCGCGAGCATGCGTCGAGAAGTTGCACTTCGTACTTAAAAATAAGTGGCATAGCTTCAAATTCAATCTCATGACGATACATTAGCAAGAAAATATAAAACTTTAAAATTATGTTCAGTGAATTCATGCGAGGAACAAAACTTCTACTAATGGCCTTGATGAGTGTTACTTCGCACATGAGTCATCACTTCCTCTTACTTTTCTAGAGAGAAGAACAACTTATTACTTTAGATCAGAAAAACTCATTTGACAGGAGGATTTTGTTTATTCCAAAGAATTTTTCTCTGAGACAAAAAAAAAAAAAAAAAATTACCGATTTTTTTTCTTGCGCAATAAGATTCTTTGTTTTCATTGCGTGCTTTCACGAGTTTCAGTTTGGATTTGGTGCTGGACTATAAAATTACCGTGTGAGCTGCGCAGGCGTCGACTCTTACTTTCTTGTTAAACGGGAAAGGTATTTGATAAGAGCAGAAAACTGCTGAGGGCGTACGAATCTGTTTATTACGGAAAGCTTTTTTGTATATTCAGAGAGCTTTCCGAGATTTTTTACAGTGTATAATGAAGTCAATTTAATTAGTGATTTAATGAAAATAACCAATGTGACGCTCTATTTGAGCTAAGACCTCCCCCCTTTAAACAGAATCCTGGCATTGTTTATGAAGATGATAAACTTTGCATCACGAACACGAACTAAATGGTTTCAAAAAAAGAAAAAGAGAAAAGTTCGAAGTAAACAAGAATGCGACCACCTAGATATTATTTTCATGTTGAAACGTGTTTACAAAATTACTGTGGGCCTTCATCTGAAAACCTGCACCCATGGGAAACTGTAAACTTTTGCAAAATGAAGTCAATTTAATTAGTGATTTATGGGAAAAAAACCCCCAATGATGGTATATTTGAGGGAAGACCCCCCCCCCCTTAAACAAAATCTTGGCTACGCCATTGTTTATGAAAATAATAAACTTTGCATCACGAACACGAACCAAATGGTTTCAAAAAAGAAAAGGCCGAAGCAAACGAGAATGCGACCACCTAGATATTATTTTCATGTTGAAATGTTGACCATGGGAAACGTAAACTTTTGCAATGCTTCGGTGGACTTTGATTAAAAAATACATCGTGGGGGGGGGGGGGGGGCATGAAAAGATTTTGGACTTTTCTGAGGAAATTTTTTTTTTTTTTTTCAACTTTCTCACATTTCGCAAGGATCTCTTTTAGTCTCTAGCCTTTCCAAAGAAGGCAGTTATACCTAGCGCTAAAAGAAATGGCAACCCTATCTACAGATGTGCAATACCAAAGGTACAATCACAGCATCCCTCCTACGTCTGCTCAGTCAATTGTGACATACTATAAACAACTTTGTGGAGAAATTCAAAAAATATTTAAAACGCGAAAGCGAACTCTATAATCTAATCACTTTTTCCAAACATATAATCAGCTGAGTTGTGCGTTACCACCCCCTCATTTGGTATCGAAAGCATTTCCTCTAATCTAAACTTTTTTATGGCATTGCGAAATATAACGATGGGGTAATAAAATCGTTTCTAGAAATTTATTATTTTTCTGTTTCGGAAATGTTAAAGGAATGTTTGAAAATAAAATTAGACGAAAGGGATCCTTGCTAGTCGAGGTGAAAAGTGGTCAACCGAATCGCCAATCGTTTATTCGTATGAACAACAAACAGTGCAGCCAGAAAAAAAAATCGGGGGAGATATGGATGAATTTTAGTGGGGGAAGGGGGAAGTGTATTGTTGATTGTTGGCTTCAGTCATTTTCTACGGTTAAAAAAAAAAAACTCTCTCTGTCTTTCGGAGGGATATATCTTCAGACGTCCCCCCCCCGGATAGGGCACTGGTTACCCAGAAGTTTTTGGTAAGCTTTCGTTGTCGACCTAATAAAAAGGAATTAAGAATTTAAGGGTGCAAAAATTTGAAGGGAGTAAAATTTTTGTTTCTCATCATCTCATCTAACAGATGATTACATTCTGTGGCAACAAAAAAAAACCCTTTAAAAATGCTTCTGACCAATGGCGGACAGTCCCACCGCCCATCGCCCCGCAGGCCAGTGCGCCCTCCCGCCTGTGTGCTTTCGAAACTGTGCGCCTTCGTTTATTCTATTTATTCATTTGGTTTTTGCGCTCTCAAACCTGTGCAACTTCGCTTCTTTCCTTCTTTTTTTTTACGCCTCTGAACCTGTGCGTCCTTTTTTTTTTTCCCCCCGCCGTTACACCTGGGCGCCTTCGGTTTTTTTACGCCTTGAACCTGAGCGCTTTCGTTTCTTTTTTTTTTTTTTTTTTCCGTTCCCTCAAGCCTGTGCGACATTTTTTTTTTTTTTTGCCCTTGAACCTGAGCTCCTTCAGTTTTTTTTTATTTTTATTTTTTTAAGCCTCTCTTATTTTTTATTATTTGCACCTTCAAACGTGGTGTACGTTTTCGTTTTCGTTCTTTTTTTTTATTGAGTCCTGGCATTTTTTACGCACTTAAAACTTCGCTCCCTCTTTTTATATTTTTTGTACTCTCAAAACTACGCCCCCCGTTTTTTTTTTTTTTTTTTTTTGCCCCCTTGAACCTAAGCGCACTCTTTCCTTCTTTCTTTCTATTTTTTGCCTCCCTTAAGGCTGGGCACCTTTTTCTTTTTTTCCTTTTCTTTTTCGCCTTTGGACCTGTGCTCCTTGGGGGATTTTTCCCGCCCTCAAACCTGTGCATTCTCGTTTTTTTTTTTTTTTTTTTTTTTTTTTTTTTTTTTTTTTTTTTTTTTTTTGAGGGGGGGAGGGCTTGAAACTGAGCTCCTTCGTTATTTATTTATTTATTTATTTGTGCCTTCAAACCTTTTGTTTCATATTTTATTTTATTTGCGACCTCAAACGTATGCGTCGTTTTCTTTTCTTTTTTTTTTTCGCCCTGAAGTCTGTGGGCCTTTGCCTTTTCCGTGCCCTTAAACCTGTGCGATTTCATTTGTTTCGCCCTAAAAACGTGCACTCTCGTTTTTTTATTATTTATTTATTTATTTTTATTTATTTATTTATTTATTTTTTTGCGTAATTGAACCTGAACGCCTTTGGTTCTCTTCTTTTTTTTTCAGCGCCCCCAAGGCTAGGCACCTCCGCTTTTCTTCTTTTTTTTCTTTTCTTTTTGCTCCTTCAAACCTGTGCGCCCCTTCGTTTTTTTTTTTTTTCCTTTCTTTCTCTTTGCCCCGAATCATTTTCTCTTCATTTTATTTAATTTGCTCCCTCGGGAGTGCGCGCCTTCGTTTTATTTTCTTTCTTCCCCCTTTTTTTGCGCTCTCAAACCTGTGTACCTTCCGGGGGAGGGTGCACCCAGGGCCGTCCCGAAGGGGGGGGTGAGCGGGACAACCGCCCCGGGCGCCACGAAATGAGGACGGAACACGATGACGTTTACACGAAATGAGGGGCGCCCTGCGGTGCCTCTTTTCGTATAAAATACCCCGATTGTATAAAATTAGGGGCGCCTTACGGCGCCCCCTCATTTTAGGTAACATAGATACGCAGCCACAGACACACAAAATAAAGAATCATTGCAATGGTTCTCTATTTTGCTCTATGGCACTAAAATATTCCTGTCTCTCAGTCCCCAAAGCATTCGTTTCCTTTCTATCATTGAAACAGATACAATTTCTGAGAACATAACTGTTTAGAATCAAGCAAAAGGCACTTCTCTTTTGTCTAGTTCTCGCCAAATTTGCTTGAGTTCTGCCCCTGCATGCAGTGACGTAACGAGAGAAATTTTTTAAGGGGTCACTTTGAAAAAAAAAAATGTTTTTTTTTTTAATGATCGGATAGGAAAGAATGTCAAAAGGTGTCCAGTCAAAATTTCGTAACTTTTAGTTTTAAAAACGCAATTTTAGCCTTAAAACGCGATTATAGGTCATGTTTATTGACGTTAGGGTAAGGGAGTTCAGAGACTGTTTCCGATCGATTATTTTTTTAAATAGATTAAAATCAATTCCTTCTCTCCCTGAAGTTTTCGAAATTGAAGTTTCAAAAACGCAGCTTTAGACAAACTTGGAAGATTTGATGGATAGGAATATCTGGAGTATCTCCCAGGAAAATTGTTAAAATTATGGTCAAAAAATTAAAGCAGTGTTTTACTTTCAGGAGCTATCCCACTGAAATTTTTTATAAGTGTTGTTTGAAAAACCCATTGCTTGTATATATTAAAGAAAGGCGGCATGTGGGCGAATATTTTCTTAAACTCAATTCTTAAAAGCAATTTGTAAGGCCATATTTTGTAATATTAGGGCCAGTGAATTTTTCGAAATTATAGCTCCAAAAACGCAATTCTGAGCGATTTTCGGTGTTGTTGAGTGTTTGTGGGTTTCTCCCTAAAACTTACAAATATTTTATGCAAAAGAATAACATCTTTGTTTATAACATATAAGAAAGCTGATTTTAAATTGGTACAAGTAAAACCAAAAAACTCTTGAAAAGAATCATTGGATCAGTTCAGATGGAAATTTAATTTTGATGTAATTTACTTCGAAAAATACATTTTCTCTTTATAATCAGCAAATTATATTCGTGTTCTTAGTTTGATCAATATGAATAACCAATTCAATTTTAATTGTTTGTTTTTTATCTAGTGGGATAACATTTTACTAGATAAATATTTGGATTTTTAACATTTTCGTTTTTCGAAAAATATTTGGAGCATTAATGTTTTACCAATATCAAAAACAGATTCATTGCTTGTGTTTTAATTTGTATTATGCATAGCCCTTTGATTGTTCTGTTTATCAATGTGTAAAATATTCAAGTATGTACTATGCACTGATGCTGTAACTAACTTGATTTTTCTGTGTGTATAGGGGGGGGGGGCGCCAGGAAACTTTCGCCCCGGGCGCCGTCAGGTCTTTGGACGGCCCTGGGTGCACCCTCGAACCTGCGCGCCTTCGGGGCTTTTTTCCGTCTTCAAACCTGAGCGCCTTCGTTTTTTTTTTCTTTTTATTTATTTATTTATTTTATTTCTTTTTTTAATTTTTAATTTTTATTTATTTATTTATTAACTTTTTTTTCGCGCTCTTAAACCTGTGCACCCTCGGTGTTTCGCGCCCTTGAACCTAAGCACCTTTGATTCTTTCTCTTTTTTTTGAGCAATCACGATTGCTTATTGTTCTCATTTGACTGTTTTGAATTCCTATCATTTTATTTTCCCACCAGCACCCTCTGCCAACACCGACGCCGCGTCGGCCGGCCTCACGATGCTGCTCCTCTTGCGAAAACCGTCTCCAGGTTGCATCCATATCCTACACACGCCTAGACACACTCATGCCTCCACACAGACACAAACACATATGCCTACATACACACACGAACGCCTATACACACGCGCGTACACACACAGCACTGCATACACAACACGCACACACATGCATACATACACACATACACCCACACACATGCGCCTACACAAACGCACACACACTCGTGATTGCGAAAAACATAATTTGAATTCAAGATGCCAAAAATTCAAATTATTTATTTTTATTTATTTATTTTTTTGAGCAATCACGATTGCTTTTTGTTCTCATTTGACTGTTTTGAATTTCTATCATTTTATTTTCCCACCACCTCCCTCTGCCAGCACCACCGTCGCGTCGACCGGCCTCGATGCTGCTCCTCTTGCGAAAACCGTCTCCAGGTTGCGTCCATATCCTACACACACATACGCATACACACACACGCCTACACGCACATACACACACTCATGCCTGGGCACAGACACAAACACACACTCCAACACACACACATACACACTCACGCCTGCACACAGACACAAACACATATGCCTACATACACACACACATGAACGCCTACACACACACGCGCATTCATACACACACACGCTCGTGATTGCGAAAAGCATAATTTGAATTCAAGATGCCAAAAATGCAAATTAATATAATTTTTTTGCCCCTTCGAACCTTTTTTCCTTCATTTTATTTTGTTTTGTTTTATTTGTTCATTTGAACGTGTGCGTCTCGTTTTTTTTTTTTTTTTTAATTTATTTATTTTTTTTTAACGCTCTAAAACCTGTGTGCCTTCGATGTCTTTGTGCCCTCGAACGTGTTCGTCTTGGGTTTTTTTTTTCTTTCTTTCATCTCTTTTTTTCTGCCCTCGAACCTGTTCACTGTTCGCCTTCATTTTCTTTGCGTCCCCAAACTTGTGAGCCTTCGGGTCTTTTTTTTTTTTTTTGCTCCCTCAAGCCCGTGCGCCTTCGGTTCCCCCCCCCTCCCCCGAGCTTTTTTTTTCGTTTCATTTTTTCTTTTATTTTATTTATTTATTTATTTATTTTGTTTGCTCCCTCGAACATGTGCTCCTTCATTTATTTTTTCTTTTTTGCTCTCAAACCTGTGTGCCTTAGAGGGGTGTTAAATACGTTTTAAAAAATGTGTGACATCATAGGTGTCAGCCCCTAAGTTAAGTCACCAACACATTGCATTTCATCCCATTACCTAACATCGGATATTGTCGCATATCAAGGCTTTCAATTAATAAGCGTAATAAGGTTTTAGTAATGCAAAAAAAGTTTTTTAAATATACTATGATTCTCTGCTTTAGAGACTACGATAAGTAGAATAAGCAACGAATGTATAAAGAGTTATTAAAGTAACATTTATAAATTATGACTTAAACATGAGCAGAATCTAAGGAATGTCTACCATAAAGTCTATAGACAGCGATCTTTGAAATCAAATAAAGATTTCCTCAAATGCTTCAAGTGAATCCGGATATTCTTGGGTTCATTATTCAATACTAAGTATCTCTTCCCATTAAATAGACTAGGCTTCGAAAAGGAATACTAAGAAGGAATGCCACTTATCTGCGCCGCGCGCCGTATCAAATACAAGGAATGAACAGCAATTATTCACACGTCTAATGATAAGAGTTAAACTTCGGCAATCCGATTCGGTTTCTAAACCAAAATAATTATATCCGATTGCGCAGGTATAACATTTGTATTAAGTACGTTTTCCTTAAAGACAGAGAGAGAGGAATAAGTTCACAAAGTAAGAGAGACGTAGTTAGTAAGAGCAGAGCTGCGGAGTCGAAGGAAAACTGACCGACTGCGGCTCTGGCTCATACTCATCCGGGAATTTTAGAGCCTCCGACTCTTTTCATTTAAAATCAATTAATGAAAAAATTTCTCCTAAAATTATTATTCTGATTCAGCAAGCACTGGCAGAGTTGCGGGCTTTGTGAGAAAATAACCGACTCCGACACTTGAAATTTCAAACCTTCGACTCCCGACTCCAACTCCTTTACACCAAAAACAGAACAACTCCAACTTTTTGACTCCGACTCTGACTTCATAGCCCTGGTTAAAAGTATTTCGACCAAGATCATCCATCTAAATATTTGTTCAAGCACCACTTCAACAATTATACTTTTTGATCTAGCGATGAATAGCTCCATTATTAGTTCATTTTTTGATAATTCTACCACTGTTGTAATATTCTGAGTTTTACATAAATAATATTTTTACAAAAAAGAAAGTTGTCAAGAAAATGTAGAAATGCGTGCTTTTTGACAAAGAAAAAAGAATAGTCATCATATTTTTTGTTTCTGAGATTAAATTAAGTGTATCAAGTTTAAAATATTTTTCGAATATTTTATGATTTTTTTAACAAATACTTTGCTCGCTATTATGTATGAACAAGTAAGGGGTCTGAAGAAAAGTGTGCAGGCCCACTGAACCCTCAAACTCTAATAAAAATTTCCAGATGAACATAAATATCTTACTTCTCCTTTTTTTTTTCAATTTATTAATTAAATAAAGTGATGTGCTAAGTAATATGTGTTGGGTTTCAGTTTTTTCGCATAGCAAAGGTGTTTTAGTTAAAATTTAAGTATAGTTCATTGTTATTATTATTATTATATTTTTTTTTTTTTTTTGTAAAATGTTTCTTTGGTTTCTTGGGTCAGGGCCCCTTAGTGATGTAGGCTCCCTTGCACTGCGGGGTCTGCGAGTACATAGATCTAGGTCCGTGAGATAGCCTGTTGGGAAAAAAAGAAAGAAAAAATCTCATAATACTCTCTCGAAATCACTATTGGTATTATTTTTTATTTAACTATTTGTTGTTGTTGCTTTGTGTGTGTGTGTTTTAGACAGTTATCTATCTTGTCATAAGTTTACGCCCATTGAAGAGAAGCATTAAAAATATATATATATATATATATATATATATATAAAAGTTTAGTTATTCAAACTATTTGATTTAGCGTAAGCTAAAACTATACACTATTTTCCGTTTTTAACGTTCTTCGCCTTTGATGATTTGCAGCGGTTTGATGTGTTTTCCCCCCTTTTCACCAGAAAAGTCATATTTGAGAAATTTACTGACGATAAAAAGTCCGAATGGTCCAGCAGTACTAACATCGACAGAGAAAAAGAAAAAAAAAAGATTTAATTTTTGACATCCAAGCCGTATGCCTGATCCTCAACTGCTTTCTGTCTCAATAGAGATCCAGCAGGTGATCTCTTTTTGCACTTCCGATTGAAATACCGAGAGTGAAACGGATTGACGCAAGTTACTTCCTTTCCAACTTCCGATGCAGAATACTGCCTACTATGTAGTCTCCGAACAAAAGAGAAGTCAAGAAATATATCGCGGATCTAAATCCTCTTCATAAACTCTCCCCTTTTTCATTTTCATTAATTGCTCAGAAGTAAGATTTCCACCAAGTTGAAATCCATCCGTAGGCGAACCGTCGCCAAGATCAGAAACCGGACTTCAGAGAGTACCGAAGAGGGGAGGGAAGCTATTTAAAAGACGCGGGCTTCGCCGGCCCCGCATTCAAACATTGTGTCCGACTCCAGTGGTGAAGATGCGTCCGCTAGTGGTTACGTTCGCAGGTTTCTTGTTGATTGCCGGCTCCGTGTGGGCTGAGGATGAGGAGTTTTCCCACACCGAAACTGTGTTTGCCGTTACCCGCTGCCGAGCGGCCTGCCTTGATGAGGTATGTGCATCTTTGAAGTGATGACAGAGATAAATGAGGGTTTTAAGCATCACCGGAGAAAATTGTGGATGTTTTCTACATTAATTACATAGTATCCATCTGAGCTGGATAATATCGAGATCGAAAGTGATAACCATCTTTTATGCAACAATTCAGGAAGATGATTTCAGGGTAAAAGGAGAATTATCTTTACGTTTTGCATGTGACGTTTTATGGAAATCGAATAGCTTAAGTTTAGGTTCTTAAAAACTAAATTTCGTTTAGAAGTAAATTTTCTTTTTACTTTATTGATTTGTGGCAACATGATTAATGTCCTTTTGACTAGAATGAAAAAATGTCGTGAATTAAGCAAAAATTGTCCGAAACTTAGCTGCATGTTCTTGAAAATTTGGGCTTTTTCCGCGTCGTTTATTCCTTTTAATCAAAAAGTTAGCAAGAAGTATTTTGATTATCTTTTATCCAAATGCATCTTTACTCTTAGTTTGCATGCATTTTCTTTTCTTCTGATCTGTACGCTAGCATATTATTTATAATAATGTATTTATTCTGATTTTAAAATACGTTTAATTTTGAAAACTAATTATAACATATTAGTGTTCCTTAAAACTTTTTAGTGTTTCTGAGTTTTAAAAAATGTTAATTTTTAACTAATGTAATCTATGTTTCGGAAATTAATATAATCATCCCGTATTCCAGATGATAATTGTATCCATTATCTTTTTCTTACGCGAAAAATTATTGTTATTGCTTTGACATATTTCGAATTTTAATTTTACTTAAGTAATTTCTAGTTGTTGCTCAATATGAATCGTTGAGTAAATATATCCTTATTCCTAGTTTGTATCTTCTTGCTTTCTTTTTAATCTGAATATCAGAATCGTAAGTTATAGCATAACAAATATTTTTTTGATTATGTATTTATTCTGAATTTCTGAATTTAAACTGAGTTTAATTTGAAAAACTAACTATAACATATTGGTATTCCGCAAAACTTTTTTCTACTTTTAAGGGCTTCAAAAAGTTAATTTTTAAGACATGATTTTTTTTTCGGAAATCCCCTTATTCCCGCACATTATTGTATTCCATTATCCCGTATTATCTTTCAAAAGTTATTGTTATCGATTTGATATATTTCGAAATTGATTTTTACTTAATTAATTCGTGGCTTTCGTTCAATATGAATCGTTAAGTAAATGTATCTTATTTTTAGTTAGTATCTTTTAGCTTTTCTTTTAATCCGAATATCAGAATTGTAACTTATAACATGGCCAGGATATTCTTGATAATGTATTTTTCTGAATTTCTGATTTTAAAATGAGTTTAATTTAAAAAACAAATTATATCATATTGTATTCCGCAAAACTTTTTTCTACGTTTAAGTATTTCAAAAATGTTGATTTTAAAGTAATGTAATTTTTGTTTCAGACGTTAATACAACTATCCCTTATTCCGTATTGTATCCTGTTATCCCGTATTATCTTTCCAAAATTATTGTTATCGCGTTGACACATTTCGAATTTTATTTTTAATTTATTAATTTGTGGCTGCCGTTTAATATAAATCGCTAAGTAAATGTATCCTGATTCTTAGTCTATCTTTTTTTTTCTTTTCTTTTAATCTGAACGCGTAAATTATAAATTACAACTAAAAACAACTTACATAATTGGTCTTCTTTAAAGCATAACCAAGTTTATTCCCAGTAATATATTTACGCCACTTTCTGAATGCATTTAATATTAAAAACTAACTCTAGCATATTGTTTTTCATCTATACTTTTTCCTACGTATCTGAAGTTTTTTTTTTTTTTTTTTGTTAATTTGTTATTGATGTAAAATTTTATTTGAAATTTGTTCCCTACGTTTCTGAGTTCTAAAAAAATGTAAATTTTTAATTAATTTAATATTTGTTTCGGAAATTAATATAACTATCCCATATTCCTGTCTATTATTGCATCCCGTTATACTGTATTATCTCTCTAAGATTTTTGTTATCACTTCAACGTATTTCACATTTTTCGCTTCTTTTAATGTGTCTTTCCTTTACAAATTACTAGTATTCATAAATAATGCCATAGTATTCTGTTGAATGTGCCTTTAAATCTAAGAGAAGCACTAGTCAACTGCTGTCTGTTACTAAATTCTTAATTTAAATTCTTAAAAATCTTCAGAGAGAAAAACATTTTTGCCACACAAGAAAATCAGATAGGAATTTTCTGTAACTTTAAGACTTAATAAATTATTCTATTATCAAAAATATCTCTTACATTTTGCATTTATTATCTTACATGAAAGTGATGCAAAACGCTCATTTATTCTTTGTCAATTTAACTGTCTTAAAATCAAAGTTATATTTGTTTTTGCTGTCATACGTTTTGACGATTGTGAAAAATGCCAAAATATATCTGTTGGAATCATTTTACAGTGGCCGTCGCTTATATGAATCACGTTCGTTCCAAGCAGTTTTGATTCCAAAAAGTGGCTGATTCAATAAAGCGACTAATTCACTAAAACTAGATTTTCTTCTGTTTTTGACGGTTTGATTCATTCAAACTGTGGATTCAATTAACCACTGATTCAATAAACCGGCGTCCACTGTACTATGTTGTTTCTCCTTATTCTCATTCAAGGAGTATTCCGGTTACACAACTGTTGGTTTTACTAAAAGTTTTGGAGTTTCATTTATTTATGTTACTTTAATTACTCATGTTAACTCATAACAGAGGACTTGCGGTCTCATAGGCCGATCAAATGTTCGCTCTACCACCCCTAATACTCGCTTAGTCCGATTGATATGTTTTAACCTTATAGCTTCATGTTTTGAGACCTAGAACATCCCCCTCTCTCATTAACATTTTTGGCATGTACATCTGTTTGAAATTTAATTGAATACTTTCATAGCGGTCTACATAGACATCACCTTCTCTACCTTTCAGTGTTACAATTTTCGGCAGTAGTACACATGGTCTCACGTTAGGTCCACGAACATGGATTCATTTATCTGATCCTTGTTATGCGGGAAAGATGCAAAATATTCTAGATGAAGTTGGTAGTTGTTTGGAATGTTTGCAAAAGTTAGGCAATGAATGTTCTAGGGATGATGAGGACTAACTTATTCCTGAAAATAAGACGTGAGGTTAGTTAATGTGCAAATAGTTAAGGTACAGTCAAAATTTTTCCATAATGTGCTATATTCAGTTTTCTGGTATTAAATTTTTTAGCAAAAATTAAATAACTGAAATAAAATCATTAATAAATAAGAGATTCGTATTTATTATTAGTAGTAAAATCATTGCTGCATCATACGATTTATCTCGAAAAATCCTATGGCCCCAGCAAAATTAACTCGGAAAAGGTTTATTTCAATTTAAAAAATTCAAAAATGCCCGCGAGTCTTTGAGACCTCCCGTTCCCTGATATGTCCTACTTATTTTATCTCCCCTGTTATGGGTTAAAACAATAAATAGCTAATACAAAGAAAAATAAGTGCCTACTGAATTGTTATTAAAATTTTATGAATTTTAAAATTTGAAAGTAATTTAAATACATGTCCTATTACGAAGTGTTTTTGTACTCCTTTATGTCGATGGCATTGTTTAATATCAATTATGTTATGAGTTATAATCCCATGAAGTTGAGTTTACTAGTTTCCTTTAATCATACAGGTTTTTTCGAATAGCAATAGCAATAATAATCTAGCATCTATCAATTTAAATGAATTATCAAGAAAGTAATTAAATTTTTTTTTGTTACTATACATACCTATACTCTTAAATACCGATAGTATTTTGTACTTTAATTTAAATGAAGTTAAATGTGCAACGATTTTTTTACTGCATGTAATTTGTCGGATAACAATAATCTAACGTAAAAATTTATTTAAATATATTTCTTGTTACTACGTGCTTTTATTCCTTCATGTCGAGAATATTGTTTACTCTCAGTGACATTTTGTATTTTAATTCGCATGAAGTTGAATTTACGAGTTTTTTTACTGCAGGCAATTTTTGTCGGATAATATGTCTAAGGCGAATTTCAGTATAATAAATTTCGTTTTTAAAAGTTCATTACGAAACTAAAATTTAATTCAATCGTGTTATAAGTTTTTATATTTTTTATTAAAAAAAAAGTCGAGGACTTTTGAGTCGAGGAATCTTTCTGGTTTTGAGAAAATGTGTTCATTTGTTTCAAGTTAAAATGTTTTGGCTTAAGACTTAGCATAAATGATAATACCAACAAAAAAAAACAACATATAACTATTAGTTAATTAACTAATTAATTTTAAAAAATTGAAAAAAAATTAACAAGAAGTTCAAAAATAAGTAGAACCCAAAAATCTTTCTTTCCAACAGTATCAAAGAAAGATTCTGGGATGTGAAAAAAGGAGGGGGGAGAAAACGGTAAAAGATCAGTAGTATAAACAATAGTGCGAAAAACTTGATACATGCGTTTATTTATTTTTAATTATATTTATTTATTTATTTTTACTTTATTTTGTGATTGATTGATTGATTTTTTGAAAAATAAGGTTAACATTTATAAAATAAAAAAAATAAAAAAAATAAAACTACTTGGATCATGAAGATCCGAGACATCCTTCGGACTCTAAAAATGTACAAATCATCGTAACGATTCTTTGCGATGTACCAGGTTTCAATAATTCAAAAATTCATGAAATTATAGATGAAATCGCAAAAACTAACTAAATCAGATACATCATTTTGTACTATGACTTATTATATTTCTTAGTAAAAAAAAAAAAAAAACAGCTAAATAATTGAAGCAGTTAAGTCTTGCAATAGAGCCGTGTAAATAGATCACAAAATTATGATAGAAATATGGTCAGTACAAAAAATTTAATTGTGCTCCGCACGCAATCAATAAACAGAAAAGCAGAAAATCATTTTTTTTTTTTCAAATTCAAATTCCCATAGTCATTAATCACCACTTTCAATGCATAATACAGTAAGAGCAAATCGTAATCTTTGTTCTTTAATGAACATTTTTTTTATCGTTAGTAGAAAAATTGGGGAGGGGGGGGAGAGAGAGAGAGACAGAGAAAGGTAGCACTTAGTATGCACGGAAACGTGAAATATTAGATTGGATTGCAGAAGAAGCTGAAAACTGCGCTTTCGCAAAAACGAACTACGAAAAATATCGTTAATACGACATTTGCTTTTTAGACGACATTAAACTAATTTTTCGGATGTATTACAGTGTACTTATTCCGGATTAATAACATAACGTGTTAATGGGCGTCCTAATGCAAAATTTTAAGGGGGGGCTCAGATATTTTCCCCATGGCTTAGCAGGATATTTTCCCCATGGAAACCAATTTCAGTAAAGATTAGAAAAAATAAAATTTGACATTTTTAATAAATTTTTCATTAATGACCGGAAAAGAAAAGTTCTTACGTTTTTGCAAAGAAAAACAGTATTAAATTCAAGGAAGTTTCTGTGTGTAAGGGAGGGGGGACTTAAGCCCCCACTTGCCCACCCCTGTGGGCGCCAATGAACATATTCCGTTAACATGATCACAGCCACAGCTACAATGAAAATCTTCGTCATCACGAAATTTTCTTTTGGAACGATGTTATATTAATTTCAATATAATGAAACGATTACGTTTTTAATTACATAAAAATAAAAAAAAACTTATTTGACTTGTTTCCACTTTACTGACAGTTTTAATTATACGACCTTAAAAGTAAATAAATTCAACGTTTATTAACTCTTTTCTTTCCTTTTATTTTGTAAATTTCCTATATTTTACACTTTTCTTTTTTTTTAAATAAACTTTCTTAACTCTTTGATACAGTATTATGTCTTGTCGCATATGTGTGTGTCGCATGTCTCGCGTCATGCGACAGCGCATGATAACTCGGGTTAAAGCGCATGAGAACATGGGAAACAGGGAATAAAGTAATCATTTTCTGATAAGGGACAAAAAGGGATTTTTCTTCCAAGTTCTCGGTTACTTTTGTTATATGCGCCGTAAGATGTACGAGTAACTTCATTACGTGACACATAACTCCACATAATCAAAATCACATCACGTATATTTAAGCATAACCTATTATTAGAAAAACTTTTAACACGTTAATCACATTGCGCGTAATTTAATCATATACTATTTTGACTTTACTGGCCCGTTTATGAAATGCTGCTGCAAAAATCACCTGATGAGTTTTGCCTGTTTTTCCTTTATTTATTTTGACTATTTAAAATTGTAGATTTTAATATTAGGAAAGCGTAATTACGAACGATTTTTTTAGCATTTGTATATGATTTTTAAATTTTGCACAACATTTTAGGACATCTCAGAAGGTCTCAAGGCTTAGTAATGCAATTTTGCGAATTACTACACACACACACACACACATAATAGTATCAGCACATTTGGTATCGCACTCCATTTTCCTTTTTTCTTTTCTTATTGATACATTACCTAAAATATGAGCTTGTTTGTGCATCTCAAATTGCTACGGTGATTAACTTCACTAATTAAATATCAGTAGGAAGACGGGAGTACATTTTGTAGCAATTTCTTTCTCATTTTCCCCTCTTGGCTCAGGGCATGGCCAGGATGGCCCTAACTACGCCTTTGGTAATGAACTCCAAGACTCAAACCACCCTTGGTAATAAACTCCAAGCCCACTTCTGACTTCTAGAACTAAATTATAGAAAGATCGGAAAGAGAGAGGGGAGAGAGAGCTGGAGGCGGGAGTGTTGTGTTCTCAAGTTCCTCCGGTTCTCCCTCTCCAGTCTCCTCCTCTGTCACATTGTCCATTGGCATGACAGAGCTTTAGATGGAAAGTAGGGCGAAACCCTCAACATAGCCTCACAGATTAGGTCTTCTCTCTGAATAAAAAGTTTCTTTTTTTCATTTCTTATTCTCAGAAATAGCTTGTCAGTATTTTTTTTTTTTTTTAATATGGCTGATCAGAAGTGTTGAGATTACTTCAAGGTCACTTACCTCGATAAAAGAGAACAAAAAATCACTTTCTATTCAGAAATTCATAACGACACACTAAAAAGAAAGTTTTGCGAGAAAATTTATTCTTGCTCTTCAATTTCTTTGCGAAAAAATGTTTAAGTACCCCCCCCCCCATCCCTCTCCCATACCCACAGATTTAAGCATGGCAATTTTATGTTTAATTTTGCTGATAAAAGTTCAAACTTGAATAAATAATACATAGTCCTAAAAACCGTAATGTTTAATGTTAGAAACTTTTCTTTTCTTGAATTCTGAATTTAAAATGATGAGCGTAATTTGACTTTTGAAACCCAAATTAAAAGACAGTAAACCCTTAACTATCCGAAATACTTTAAAACGGAACCTCGTTTGAGCGAAGTCGGTTACCTTAAGTTTATTATTATTATTATTATTTTGGTAACGAAAAAACAACTTTTTGTGAACGTCGGAGGTTGCCATTCAAACTACAGGTATCGAATTTATTCTTTCATTTTTTATCACTTCTGCTTTCTTTCCTTCCTTCCTTTCTTTTTTTTTTTCAGACCTATCAGTAAATTTCTGGAACACTTAACAATTCTAGTTTTAAAATGTTATTAAACTCGAAAGCAATCGAATTGGAAAGTAAACGATTGTATTATTTAGTATCTATTTTAGTTGGGTAATTTTGTTTACAATGAAAAAACGAAAAATTAGGTTAATTGCATTATTAATACGACATTGAAAATGTGTTAACTGTATTATGTGTTATTACATCTGCATTGCCGTTTCGGACTTAGTGATATTTATTAAACAAATATATTATTTACAATTATGGTAATATAATTAAAGACACTACATTTTAGCAGTTATTTTGCAAAGTTGTACACTTTTAAATCCAAAGTCTCTGTGGTCTTTCAGCAGACATTTTTAAGTGCTCTCTTTTATCCGGAATTTTAATTTGCTGCAGGAGCTCCGAGGGAGAAAAAAAAAAGAAAAAAAAAAAAGAAAACAGAACACAGATAACAATCGTTTAACATTCGTTAAACTAAACTGTATGTAAGAGACCAGTTTAACCCACATTTTTTTTTCAGTTGCATTGTAGTTGTGATGATTAAACAAACGAATGCCTCTTCTTTGACCCTTTAAAAATTAAGGGACCAAATTGAAATAGTGGAGTTGATACCCCCCCCCCTTCCTCCAGAACCAACGAAAACAAAAAATAACCAACTGCAGAAGTCATGCTACTAAAACTTCAAATAGCACAGTGAAATGCCTTACAAAACAATTCAAAATGAAATAATAATTTCCAAAGCAGAATGATTTACATGAACCAGGTGCAATTCTGTAAAAGTTCCTATTAAATAGATGATAGAGAGAGAGAAAAGTTAGAAAAAAAAATTTATAGCAAAAATGTTTAAAATTACTTCGTACCTTTCTTCAAAATATTTATTTAACAAATAAATGAACGCAATAATGGAAGAAGTAGTTTTAAAAGGAAACAAACTTTTAAGCCTCTACTACTATACTAACAAAGTACAATTTACCTAGACAAAGTCAACAAGAGAATAGCCATTTTATTTATTTATTTATATTTTTACACCTTGCTAATAGGCTCCGGCTATCGTAGTAGATAAGGGTCAGTTTTCAACACCACAATAGAACAATTTCGGGTATGAAAAGAGGTATGTAGACTGACTGCCTGTGTTGGATGGAGTGTGTGTGCGTTCCCCATTCTCCATAAACAAGAGAGTCACCCTAGAAAACTCCTCCCTCATATATTTCGTCCTCCCTGAGTGATGGATTGAGCTGTGGAGTTCATAGAGATAAAACGCCGTGATTCGCCCAGTGGGCGGATTGACGAAGAAATATAAACGAAGAAAAAACGTACCACCCCACCATTATTTTTGTTAATATAATAGGATCTTTACGGTTGCAAGTGAGTTGAAAAAAAAAAAACAAATCTCATATGGGAGGGAAAAAATAAGGAGCTCAAGTTTAAGTAAAACTACTCTTAAAAACTAAGCATTTTATGTATTTCATGCACACTACAGTAACGTTCATTTCTAATCTATGATTTGATCTTCGCTTTTGTTTTATAGCACTACAAATAAATAAATTGGTATAAATAATAAAATGCGTTAATGAAGCATTCAGTAATTAATCTTTATTCATGATAAGTGTTATTTTTAGTTCAACCATTCCAAATTATAAAATATATACTTTGAGAAATAATAATGAGACCTTAATGTAAGTAAGTGGTAATTATTCATTAAGGACTCATCCTTATTTATCTTCCCTTCATTATCGAGCTCAAATTTTAAATTTGGTTTTGGTATAAAATTGTCATTTTTAATGCCCCCATTCCAAATTATAAAATACATACTTTTAGAAATAATAATAAGGCATTAATAAAAGTAAGTGTTAATGATTTATTAATAGTTCTTCTTTATTTATCTTCTCTTTATTATTGAGCTTAAATTTAAATTTTGCTTCTAGAATCAAGCTTTTTGACGCATGAAATTATCAAATACATACTTAAGGAAGTAATTATAAAACATTGTACAAAACTAACACTCTCAAAGCAGGGGAACGTGGGTTGAAGTGAAAAGGTGAAATATTTACTCGGTTTTTAGCGCTACCTATCTGGTAATGTTTCAACTATGTAGTTACACATATTGTCTATTCCAGTCAGAGAAAATTTACTTCTGAAGATCAAAGCATACGATTAAACGAGCAATTTTCAAAACTTGATTGTCATATTGTAATATTTTGTTGTGAATCAAAAATTATTTTTTCAGAATAAAATGATGAGGAGTTCTTGTTATTAACATTTTAAATAATAAGTAAAACCTAGTACTTGGTGCGGTATTTATTGGTTTAATACTAAGATTATTTTTCTTTTAATTGTTTTATACAGTTAGTCAAGTGTTTGCGGGGCAAAGTGAAATACATTCCGCTTAATTATTCAATCGTTTATTAAATCACTCACGCATTCATTTATTAATTTACTCATTTTCATTACTTCATTTAATAAAATTCACTTTTCATTCACTTATTTTCTTATTCATTTACTTTTTTACTCACTCATTTATTTTTTCTTATGCATTAATTAATTAATTTATTTATTTATTCGTTCATTGCTTCATAATCGATTAATTGATCAGAAATATTTTTAACAACCAAACAGACAATTTCTCATTGAAAAAAAAAATTTTTTTTCACTCTGCCCCTTGAAAAAAAAGTGAAAATTCTCCACTTTAGGGGGGGGGGGATTAATATACTCATCGCTTTTATATACCTTTGCTTTAAGATCTTAGAACTGATTCGTTTATTTGTACATATGCCGTCTTACTATCTATCTATCTCTCTCCCTTTATGTGTACATATATATTATACGCACCTTAAGTTAAATTCCTAGTTTCCAGTATCATTTCTCTTTCTGTCTTTAAAAAAGAGCTTCCAAATTTAGCTGTTTATATTTCGTGTGTAAAACCAGATTCTTATGCATGAGTTGCATTTTCCTACTATCACTCCATTAGCGCATTAAGAGCTCAGCAACATTTTTCTTACGACGTAATCAAAACACTGCACTTTTTATTTCCAAATAATTGTAACTTTTTAAAGTATCTCAATGATCGAAAGTTTAAAAAAAATCCAGTTTCAGGTGCTTTTTAAACACGCTTCATTTTTCATCACCTTATCGTTTACGGCAGCAGCAATCATCTTTGAACGTGACAGAATTCCTGATCCCTCCGCAGATTCTTTGGATAGGGATCTCCCGCGAGATTCCCTGCTTCTCAGTGCACGAAACCATCTGTTCGTTATCCCTGGCGTGGGATTTTGGGGAAAAAAAGGTCTCAGTGATAAAATGATAAAAGGAGGTCGGAGAAGGTTAATAATGCTGCCCCTTCCCAAATTTCGTCGTTAAACCATTTTTCCTCCCTGCTATAGCTCTGTCATTCGCTACATGCAGATGTAGTCCTTAAACAATACAGAAATCACTTAATACGAGCATAATATGTTAATAAAGGATCACGAGGTGTTGTGAATAATTCATCAGCAGAAGGGCTTTTTAGTTGGATATACCGGCACGATTTATACAAAATAACGACTATTGACTTAATCAACACACACTAACATTAATTACAATTTGATTGTATTAAGTCCGACGACGGTTAGTGCGAAATGACGAATTATTCGAGCAATTCGTATACCAGCGTTAGTTTGATAGTAACCCCCGATAGCAGAAACAGCGCAACGCTGTGACGTGACGTACGTCACAGATTTTTGAGAAAGTTTGCAGACTATTTCTTAATCGGGGGAGAAAAAATTTAAAACTTTTAAAGAAAAACAAATATGAAATTTCAGTTAATGAAGCTTTGAACCGCATTTTTTGGAACATAATCAAACACACGTAGCATATACTTGTATTAGCATCTGATTTTTTACAATTTCTCATCGCCGATTTAGATTTTGCGATTAATCTACTGTCGGTTTATATTGCAGACTATTTTTTTTTATATTCTGCGTTGCATACTGCTGAAAAAAGTTCTGCTACCAGGATAGTAACTAACATCAATTTGAAGCTCAGTTACTGCCAGTTGACGAAGAAATACGGACAATTTTCAAGCCAAATTTTGGTTCACTGTTAAATACATTATACATTACGAGTATGGTTTGTACGAGATCATTACAAATACGAACAATTCATAAGCAAGCAAAAGTTCGATATAAAATAGCGTTAACGTCCAGCTCAGAAAAGGCAAGATCATAACTAAAAAAGAAAAAGAAAATCATAGATTAATTTTGATTTCACCTTTACTTACAGTAGAAGCGTCGTGAATCTGATATGCAGAGGCGCCCCGAACTTAAATTTTAGGGACGGGGGAAATTTTCAACTTGCCGAATGAAACTCCGAATTTTACCTAATGATAAACTATGCTGCCGTGCGAAGCGCAAAAGCCGTATCTGCACTTTTCATCAAAATTGAGTTACGGTCACCAGGTGGTTCTTTGTCACATATTTCACCTAAATACAACGTTTTATAGTCATTCGTCAATGGTAAACATTTTTTTTTTTAATCTAAAAAGGTTGCATCCGCATCAAACAAATGAAAGCGCAAAAATGTAAATAGCCATTTCTCGTTTTGAGCTCGGCTGCAGATACGGCTTCTGCGCTTAGCACGGCTGTATGGGGCTTGCATCAATAGTATAGATAATTATTTTCTTTAATTACAATTTTGCTGAATCGTCTGACCAAATTCACCGAATAAGAAAATTTTTGGAGTGTCACAGTGACCTCCCGTGTTTTCAGTTCAAATGATATTAGGCATTTCATTTTGTTTCATTAATACCTAGTATTGCCCTGATTTTACAAATGAAGACAGACATGAATAAGTGCTCGTCACATCTTTTTTTTTTCATAATAACAATAAAATAATAATAAAAATAATAAAAATGGTAATGATATTGTTAGTAAGCATTGATGAGCTGTATGAGAGCGAAACGAGCAGGGGACGGAGCCCCTGGTTCACAAAGAGACGCGGTAAAAAATTTTTAATCTATCTAAAAATTGCTTTTTTTTAAACACAAACTGTAAAATGTCTCTAAGAACTCTAACCCGTGCAGTATTTTACAATAGTTTGTATTGTATTAAAGTGAGAGAATCGTTTATAAAATTGACATAAGAAAAATAAGTTTCTCAGCTACAATTTGTCTTTAATATAAATAACGTACATTTCTTTAAATAGAAACATTCAATAGAAGGGAAAAAAAAGATTCTTTTAACCCTTTCACGGAGAAAAATTTCAAACTCACACAGCCGACTTTATTTAACAGATGTGTTGATTATTTAACAGCTCTGCCCACAGTAATAATTACCGTAAAATGTCTGTGAGAATTGTATCCCACGAAGTTTTCTATGGTATTTTCTCTTAATTATTAAGGTGAGATGCACATGAAGAGCTTCAGCTCAATTACGCAATTTCGCCACTTTTAATTTTAATAATTATAAGTTGAATCTTTTTAGTCAATGCTCTTATGCAAAATACTCTTTTATTTTCAGTTCAGCCATATCATCCGTAACGAAGAGACTTGCAAAAAAGAAACTGAATGTTTCATGGTAAGCAAACATTTCCTTATTTTATGGGCTACAGGGGATTGTTTCCTGAAAACAAAGAAGTTATCAAATAAAAAAGAAACGTGTGCTTAATGTGCCCTAACGCTCATTAAAAACACGTAACGACTACTTGTTCGGTACATCATTACTGTATGTTATGAACAATGATCTTGAAATAGTGATTTCATAAAATGCTTTGGGGGGAGGGGGGGTCGTTAAAAAAAATCCTAGCAGGCTTCACGGAATGCAGAGATCCTTATTACTGCCAAAGCAGTTTTTAAAACTCTCATCAAATATTTTTATTTTATTTTATTTTATTCTAAACTGCATTTCAAGTGTCATAACTTAATGATTGCTTTATTTCTTAAGATTGCTTTGAAAATTTTCTTTGCGATTAGCTTTTTATGAATAAATAAAAGAAGGCGCATACGATGCAGTAATTAAAAAATCGTGGTTTGAATATGAACAGAAGTTAGAAATAGCTGTTTAAGAGATTTCTTTTTTCCCCCCATTCTTTTATTTTATTTTATTTATTACTTTTTTTTAATGGTGAAATTGAGAAAAGGAACACATTGATCGAAATTTTAAGGTTACTGGCGGTCAGTTGAACTTACTGGCGGTTTGATCGAAATTTTATGGTTCAATTATTTTTTACTTAAAAACTCCAACTATTGTTTCTATCTGAAAAGTATTTCCATGTGTAACATTAAGTCCAAAATATATACGTCCATAGTTCTAGTCAAATTTAGAAGAGGAATAACGAACAAAAAATGGCAAATTTATTTTTTGTGTTCTTGCGCTGCATGGGAGTTCACGGAAGCTCAGATCCTGTACTTTGGTTTTTCAAGGATTTATTACATTTGATATTAGACAAAGTTCAGACTGTTTACGTATTACAAAAGTTCAGGAACATATAGGAAACTGAACTGACGCTGTAGAGTGAAAAGTTTTTTTTTTTTTTTTTTATTAGAAATTAAGCCATGAAATTAGTTTTGCTGTACACGTCAGTTATAGAAAGAAACAAAAGCTAAACATTAAAAAAGACATCAGGCCCTTATATTCAGCGTTACTGAACGAAAATTTTACGCCCAATAAAATTTTTATTTGATTTCTCCACTATTTTCCCTTTTTAATCCTGATTAAACTCCTATCCCCCTCCCAATTGACGATACTACAGTTGCAATCATTTTTTTTTTAAAGTCACTTATAGTCATTTCCCTAGTAAAACTTATTTTCAGAGGAATGCGTAATGACCTAGTCATTAGCAAGAAAATCTTTTCGTAAAACATAGATGAAAACTTAGTGAGAAAAACTGTTTTCGGTATCCAATTACGTTCAAGACTTCTCTTGTTCTTTTTTAGTGCTGGGAGACATGCAAAATGCTGAACGAGAACTACAAACTGTGGGGACCTATGTGTGCAATTAGAGATATTTGTGTGAGTACAATTTATAAATAAATTTTATTGAATCAATCAAAACTTTCTTACTAAAGAGATTATTTATTCGTCATATAGTACTAGGGTAGACTGACCAGTGAATGAACACTTGAGCAAATTTTCACTTTCAAAAATTCATAGCATCGTTAAGTATTGCAGTATTTGTCACATGACAGCGAAATCGTATTAATTGATGTATGCAGATATTTTTTAAAAACTTGTGAGAATTTTCATGGTTCTGCATTATGGCTTTTTGGAGGGTTGAAATGGAAAAAAGTGCTCCGATCCAGTAATTGAACACCCCGACCAGTTAACAAACATAACATGGTAAAGTCGTTTTCTCTCTGGAAATGGGTACAAGGGAAGCACTACTGTCAATTCACTTAAGAAAAAAGTTTTAAAACCTTACATTTTCACAAAAAATACGAGGTGTTCATTCACTGGGTGGTGTTCATTCACTGGCCGGTCTACCCTATTTATATTTGATATTAAAAGCTGCAATTTACAAAGCGAAGTTAATTCGTTATAATTAAATGATGGATGTTTCATCATGATTGTTGGAGATTATTCATAAAAGCACAGATTTGAATCCTTAACACAGATGAGAGTTGATTTACAATTAACCCTGCGACGGTTAATTATCTATGAGGATGAAATAGTTTAACAACTCAAAATGATGTTCATACGAGTAAAAGTAAAGAAGTTTGTCCCTTGTCAAATGGCATGTGCTAAATACCGGAGTTAAGCTAAATGAAAGCCTCATTTTAAGTCTACACTCCGTCTCACTATTGTTAGCCCTCGGCACACAAAATACAAAAATCAATTATTTCACTTCCACGTCGTGGAGAAATTGTAAAAAATTAAGGTGCTTCAAGAAGAAAACTTGTTTTGACAATGCTTAGATTTAGTTTTTAAGTAGATTCATCCGAAGATGAATACCAACAATCGTGAGGTGGATTGTATATTTTGATAACAAACATTTTATTCAAAAGCATAATGTTTATTTAAAAAAAATGAGCTAATTTGACTGTTCAAAAAACAACGTCCTTCGGGAACGTTAATTATGTTTTGTTTCAATTTCAGGATAAAAATTTTATGATAGAAAATATTGTAAAGTAAAAAAAATAAATTGTCAGCGTTAATAACTTGAGACGCATGTCTACTGAGGGAGCATTTTGATTTTTAAGTGGGAATCCGAGAATGAGTAATTTGTTGTTTTTTTACATTAACAACCAGTTTTACTTTATTTTGATTAATAATATCTTTGAATTTTAATATGCTTCAGAACTTTTTTAAACCAAGTTAATAGTCATGTGAATGATCCTCGTGTTTTCGAATAATATGAGTTATGTATTACTATAGAAGAGGGTAAAGGGCGTAAAGATTTTAGACATGGTTTGATAGAGCATGGCCAAATAAAGTTTGGAAACAACTGGTCTAGTTGAAGCAGTGCTATACTTTTAAAGCAAGAAAGTACGGGGCATCAAGATTTTAGGCATGGTTAGCTCATGGGCCGCCGAGAGCCAAGGCAGGCTCCTGGTCAATTTGGTCGCCGGGCCCCCCCTCCCCCCATAAAACGCATAAAATTAATGCTACTCCGGTTCCTAGTCGGACCCCTAAAAGGTCCGGGCTCCTAGTTTCCGACTAGGCTGACATGGCCTCTCGTTGGGCCTGTGTTCGGTAGAGCATAGCCGAATAAAGTTTGCGAACCATTAATCTAGTTGAAGCAGTGCTATACTTTTGAAATAAAATGATGATTAAATGAAAATTTATACGACAAATTGGGATCATGCATAAATTAATGAAATAGTTTCATTTTAATGAGACGAAATGTACGATATTTTGGAAATGATGGATATCATTGTTTCCAATCATTATCAATCCATTCCTTCTAATATTTCAAGTACAGTACAACATCACTTATCCGGACTAACTAGGACCAAAAGCAATCCCGATAAACGAAAACCCAGATAATCCGGCAAATGTGGGTAATAAGCAAAACAAATCCTTAGATACGTCAACGCATTTTTTATTACAGTCAAAACAATATTTTTAAAGAAAATTACATAGGATCATTTTGCGCTAGAACTTTATCATTAATAGTTCAGCTGCAGTGGTGTCGAACTGACGCTTCAAAGTACTCCGTGATGTCAGATTACTATATTTTATAATTTGTTGATTGAACGTTGTGAAATTGTGCAATTTTTCATCTGCATGGATACAAGAAACTTCCATCTGTTTGTTATTTGAATTATGCACCTCCTCCATGTAACATGTTGCATTATTAACGTAAAACATCCCTCTGGCTCAAAAGCAAGTAAATATTGTAACAAAACTTTGTAATCACATCTGGCATAAACACAGCTATGTTCTCGGTTTCAGACTCTCGGCAAAAGCGCGTCTTTTCCTATGGGGTCAAGTCGGGGTTGAACTGTCCCTGTGGCCCCATTTGCCCCGAGTCATTTTGGACATCTAAAACTGGTAAACTGCAAACGCGGTAGGCACGGGGGGCTTCGGGGTGCAATGCAATGCAATGTCAGATTACTATAATTTATAGTACTATATATGCAGGAATTGTACAGTTAATCGAAGTAATAAATGAACGTTTAGCGTACTTATAGTTCCGTTCTTGTTACCGTAATTTAAAATTATGATTTAAGTCAGTTTTCCTAAAACTACAAATTTAATCGGTATAAATCGGAGATCCGGATAAACGGGAGCCGAATAAACGAAGTTCTACAGTACTACGATCTGCTACTTCTCTTTTTCAATAGCTCCCGCGCAATTTTCAAACGTTTGATTTTTTCCATTACATTAAATACCCTAGTTTAGATATTAGTATACATATTTTTTCTCTCAGTGGAAGAATATAATTCCTAGAATGTGGTGGGGTGAATAATTTGTCGGAAGCAAGTTAAAAGTTTACGTGACATTTTGGCATAATTTCGATGTTTCAAATCGGGAGATCACTAACTTTTTACAAAATGACAATCTAGTTTGAATATTCATGTACAGTAATTGGCTCATTATTCATAAAGATGCTATTACCCCTCGCTTCATGCAATGCGCAGATTTAAGATACTAATAAAGAATTCATGTTTGGGAGCGGCATTACTTTCATGAATCGGTCTTTAATCTTATTTTTATTGCTTTCCTTTCTTTTATTTTCTGTGGTGATTTAAAGATGGAAACCATTTTTCGACTGAATTACAATACAAAGTTACCATCCTCCTTTATTTATGCTAATTTTTCGACGATATCAAACACCTCTTTCATTCACCTGCTAACTCTTTCATTGCAGCGGAAATGAGTAATGTCGACATTTGTCAGCTATTAGAAAAATTTATCTTTGTCTTCTTTCATAGTTAACTAAGTTCTTTCACTCCTAAAGATAAGCGCAACTCTTTTTAAATATTAAGAGGTATTTTGGATATTTATTGTTAGTTTTATTTCCTACCTTTTTCTTAATCTCGATCATTTCCTCTTTTTTCCTTTAGAAACAATGCTAAAATTTTAAGCTACGTTTTGCCATTTAAAACAGCGTGCAGCATGTTAAGCATTCTCAGACTTGAGCATGAATATGGTGAGCATTAGTTATGAACCCGGTAACAGGAACAGAGCGACGTGCGTCTCAGATTCTTGGGAAAGTCTGCAGACTATTTCTATGTAATGGACGAAACAATCTACAATTTCAGTTTTTGGAGATGTGTACCGTATTTTCTGAGATATAATCAAACACAGAGCACAGGTAGCATGTAGTATTTTTGTTAGTAGTATCTTATTTTCAATTATTCCTCAGTGCCGATATAGATTTTACGATTTATCTAATGTCAGTTTTGTTTTCAGACTTTTTCTTTTAATCTGCGTTGCAGAATGCTGAAAAAAATTCCGTTAACGGGGATGTGAAGTCGAAACATGCAATTTATTAGCATATATAAAGCAACAACTGGAGTAAGTCGCTTTTTTGTGGCCTGAGTTTCGTTCAACAGAAGATGCTTTTGCTGAGGTTTTACCAGTCCATGTTGACCCAACCATGTTTAAACCTGTTTTGATTAAGCCAGAGCTGCTGGGTATTAGGTTGTGGGTTAGTTTAATACCACTTTTTCGGTGCCTAACGGATAAAAATGTGCTGATATTTTTTCCAATATTTAAGTCTAACAGTATTACTGTCTAACAGTATTACTTAAGTCCAACAGTACAAGCTACCACCCAATTTCTTTCTGTTTCAAATTTTTCAAGCATGCTCCGTCAAACTACATCTGAAAAAATTACGTTGTCGTCCTCTTTTACAAGCTGTATATTGGCATCGTTTTAAGGATTTGTGTCTTCTTGCCACCGTTTAAAAACTATTGCTTCTTTGAGAAACTGAGCATTGACTATCCCGTTCTGGAACTGAAATTTGTAGGCATAAATTTTCGCATAACAAAACGCGTTTCAAACAAATTGTTGTAGTGGAACCCCGATGTTACGTTTTCTGTCGAACCAGGGACATAAAAAACTTACCAAGCTGGAAAACGTAAAATCGGGGGTGGGGTTAAAAGTCTAAGCATATTGTTTAAAAAATGACACCTAATGAATTAGAGGAAAAAATGAACAATCAAAAGAGCAAAAGAATGTCAAAATCGCTCCAAGCAGCTAAAAATCTTAAAAAAAAAACAGTTTGTGTGAGTTTTGTAGGTGAAAAACGATTTTGATTTGTTCTGAAAAAGTGTAAAGTAAAATATGGAGTGTTTTAACATTATCAGTATAGCCTTTCTCATACCAGCTGAAAATGAAGTAGGAAGCGGGATTACATACAAAACGGGCAACGTAAAATCGGAATTCCACTGTATAACATTTAGAAACTTCAATCATAAATTAAGGTGAAAATTTCTTCAACAGTAAAATTCCACTGTATAACATTTAGAAACTTCAATCATAAATTAAGGGGAAAATTTCTTCAACAGTAAAACATAAGCATTTGGGATTTTCTAAGAGCAGATCAATCCCCCATGTTTACCCTAGAGAAAGTCTACATAAATTGACCATCCACCACGTTTGGAATGGGACAACACAGTTTTTAGAATGATCATCTCGTTGTCCCCAAGTAAAAATCATCAGTACGATGAACGTCCCATTATATGGAAGAAAAAAAACCCTATTACAGTCTTAAAAATTGTAAGCTTTCATATTCAAAGCAATTTTCATAACAATTTTCGTAAACGATATGATTATAGCGAATGACATTTTGTCCTGAATTCAGGAAAATAATTGGTTAAGCAATTATCTTTTCAAAATTTCACAATAATCATTACTTTCGTAGAAAAAAAAGCAAAGTATTATGACTCGCAAGTATAGACAAAAAGCGAGCGATAGGCATTATTCTCTTCAACTCGTAAAAATACCACGAATGTTTAGTTTCTCTTTTTATTATTATTTTTTATTTTCGCTTCCCTTCTCATCCCTCGTTTTTTTTTCCTCCCTAAAAACAACTCAGTTTTTTCGACATCCGTGAATTCGATAACATTATTTAGAGACTGGATGTAGCTCGTAACGATGTAGGAATCGTTGGCTTGTCGCGACTGCCATTAGTCGTACTGTTGCCACTAATAACAGATTTTATGTCTTTTTGATTCGCTACTAATGGCTCTTCACGATAGGCTTGGTTGTAGACAACCGACTTTAAATGCATGCTTACTACATTGCCATAGGTGAAACGATAGTGCGGTTTGGTTATCGGTTCAATTCGTTTTTATGAGGTGCTTTAATGCAGGAAAACGTCCTTTTACTTTGTAAATTTTTAATCGAGTATTTTTATGACATTTAAACCTGGTTTCATGAATAATAACTCTTGTAGTAAGAAATACTACTTTTTCAATAGTAATTATTACTTCTTGGCTTATAGCAAAACTTGGCGCCACATGCTCAAGAAGAAAAAACAAAACAAAAATAAACACGTGTTTTTAAAAAGGCAAACTTCTTTCTTAGGGCTGATGAAAAATTCAGAGATAATAACCAAGGGCTCTTAATAATGCAGTACAAAGTGGAATATACAACCAACCAATCTTTGAATACAACCATAGTCGGTATTTAATTGAGGTCTCGCTGAATTAAAAATAATATTAATAATAATAATAAAAATAGTTGCCCTGAAATAAACTGGCACAATAATTATTGTATTCGAGAAACTTGATAAATGCATTTCAGTACCAATCTTTAAATGTCAAACATTTGGGGAGAGTCTGTGTGACTACTCATATATGACAATATTACGTGGTCCTATCCTGATCCCCTCTCCTCTTTACAGGGCCGCCGAGAGCCAAGGCGGGCCCATTGTCAGTCTTGATGCCAGCCCCCCCCCCCCCCCAAAAGTTATAAAATTTAGACTACTCCGGTTCCGAGTCGAGCCCCCTCTAGGGCAGGGATCCTAGTTTTCGACTAGATGGACAAGGCCTCTCGTCGGCCCTGCCTTTTTATTATGCAGCACACAGTTTGTGAATACATTTACTTGAATTTTTAAACGCGTTGATTTGTTCAGTATCCTCGACAGTTTATTTTTTTTCTCTCATATTTATTGAGAAAATTATACGTATAAAATTAAATTATTAAATACGTAGGGTCTGGTGGGGTAAAGTGGTCATAAAATCGTAGGTTTTCAACTTAGGTGGATAATAAATACAATAAATTCTTTAAATACTTCAACTTTTTTTGTTATTATTTTACATTGCATTATTAAAGAACACGTACATTGAATTTCAGGAAAAAAAATATTGATTTAAGTAGTTTTATAACATTTTCATTTCCCTTTGTATTTATGACCACTTTACCCCATGGGGAGGGGGGGGGAAGTGGTCATAGCATGGGGTAAAGTGGTCATAGTCAAAAACAGCTGCAAAACTGTTACAAATAACTCTATTATTTGTATATTTCGGTTATTTTTATAGTTACAAGTATATGTACGAGTATATGCGGGTATGCACGAGTATATACGTGTCGTGTAAACATGAGTAAACATGTTCATATATGAATAAATACATGTATACATCAGATACATGCATGCATGTGCCTACTCAAGTATATTCGTGTATACACGAGCATATAAGCATGTATACGTGATTGCCTACAGAAGTGTATACGTGTCTATACGAGTATATACGAGTCACGTGTATATGCGAGTATATACGCGCAAAACGAACATCATTTGCGTGTTTGCACATGTATCTCGAGTATATAGGTGCATACCTGATTTTCTGAGTATATACGTGTATAGTCGACGTATATACGCATATATAAGTGCACATAGATACAATACTGGCCATTAAAATTGCTACACCAAGAAGAAATTGCCAGAATGAAGCTAAATTTTACACACGTGATATTAAAATTGACATTAGAAAGTGATTACAAAATTAAAGCAAATTGATCATTTATGGTTGGAAAAATCTCGAATAAATGGAGGTTTAAGTACCCTGTTAAGCCATCTCTAGCGTGAATGTACGATGTACTTGAAGCGAAACAATCGGGTATTGAGACATAACAGTCTCCTACGATATCCTGCGTCACCTCGTACCACAGTTGCTGTAAACGTGCCACTCCTTCGATCAAACTCATACGTGTTAGCACTCACGACGGGGCTCCTAGGAACCATTTTTTAACATGACAATGCTCGGTCAAACACAGCAAGGGTGTAAAGGCATAATCTTCCGCATAATCACTTTCTCTGGTCTGCGTGATGCTCTGGTCTGCGATTTGTGACTTGTCACAAATTGAGCATATCTGGGATCACTTGAGACGGTAAATTGGACAGCCTGTAAGTTTTATCAAATTAGTGGCGCGTTTACAGCAACTGTGGTACGAGAAGACGTAAGACATTGTACGAAACTGCTGTACATCAATGCACGACCGTATCGGTTCTTAAATTCCAACTAGAGGTGGCGCAACAGGGTACTTAAACCTCCATTCATGTGAGATTTTTCCATTAATAAATATCATTTTGCTTTCATTTTGTAATCGTTTTCTAGTGTCAATGTTGCCATCACGTGTGCACAATTTTGTTTCATTCAGACTATTCCTTCTTGGTATAGCAATTTTAACGGCCAGTAGTGTACTTACATACATATACGGGTATACACGAGTTAATTCGTGGATATATCCAGTGCGTGTTTGGTACGTGTCTACTCATGTATATATATGTGAAAGCAAGAGTATATACGTATGCTTACGTGTAAACACGATTCTATACTTGTTAGACGTATATACGTACATTTACGTGTAAACACCAGTACATGTATCCACGTATATCTACGAGTATATCCGATAATATACATGTATGCTCACATAGTGACTGCAAAATCTTGGGCAAAATCTAAGTGGTGTGAAAAGGGAAGATAAGAAGCAAAGAATCATAGCGCTACATGCACACAAAGCCAGAAATCGATGGAATGAAAACAGGTCACAAATTTGTTACACAAAGATGATTTTACCCGATATTTTAGTTCCTAAGAAATATTTATACAGTTGTTAAAAAGTAAGGCCTGTAGTAGCTCTAATACACGCATCGCAACAAAGGCGCAGCGACTGATGAAAGTTTTTCAAGAGTCTCGTAATTGCAACAGAGTGATTGCGACGCATGTATTACAGATGCCGGGCGCAAGTTTCATCAATCACTTTAAAACTTTCTTAAGTCGTTGTGTAAAATTGTCTTTTTTGTAATAAATTTGTGATCTGTTTTGCATTCATTAGTTTCTGGCTTTGCGCGCATGTAGCGCGTCAGCGTTGAGTTTGTGGCCATATGTTTCTTATGATTCTTACTTCTTATCCTCCTCTCTAACACCTTTTAAAAATTTGCCCAAGAGTTTAAATTCACCCTGCATACATGTATATCATATGCTAGTATGTAAGTGTCAGCTCGAGTACGTACGTGTATATACGTCGTGTCTACCTGAGTATATAAGTGTTCGTATATGTACGAGTATAAGCGGGTATATACGTGTATAGTCGAATGTATATCTGTATAGATAAAAAATACTACGAGATACCCAAATACGTGTTTATTGGTGCATTTATGTGAATACGTATATTTACGTGCTTACACGAGTATATGCGTATGCATGCGCATATACTCATATATTTAACCTTGTTTACTGTAAAAACAATACATATTAAGTGAAATTAATATTTAATTTATACCTGCCTTATACTTAAAGATTAAGTGATTTTAAAAGAACAATATTCGTTAAGCCTAATATTATGACCACTTTACCCCATCTTACTAAAATTGTTCTAAAAAATTATTCAAAATAGATTCAGCTAACTGCTAATGAGTATGAGTTCTTGAGACATGTAGGAAGCTTCCTGCGCAGTCAATCTGTTCATAATTCTAACAAACAAAATTTCCCAAGGAAGTTAAAAAAGGTGTTTATATTTTAAAAAAATTTATAATCACTCAAAATATTTTTTTACCAAATAAAATTTTGCCAGTTGTAAAATTTTGTATTCAAAATGTAGTTTCTAACTGCACTACTCTAAAATGAAATTTTCACATTCATTCGAACATTTATTTCTAAGGTATAGCCCTTTATTTGAATTATGACTACTTTACCCCCATTGACCACTTTCCTCCACCAGACCCTATTAAATTAATTCGTACAGCTAAAAACCATTTTGAGACTTTTACTTATAATAGATTCGAACTACTATGGTGACAGCACTGCTTGTTCTTTGTACTTCAAAATATAAATCAACACAAAAATATCTTTTTTTATTTCTGTAAAGAATTCTGAAATTAGTATTTGAGAAAAAAAAATCTGAAACAATATTATAATTCGGATAATAATTAATGTGGAAGGGCTTTAATATGGATTTGCAAAACTTCAGCTAAAACCACACAATATTTTCATTGCGATGCTTTAAAAAATCATCTTTTAAGGGTAGTAAACCAGTGCTGACTTTTTCATCTTTGGAAATACTCAGAAATCCTAAGAACACCACCATTTTTCGTAAGGAGTTACTCAGAAAACGTATTATAAGTCATAATGTTATAACAAATAATATATATTTTCTCTTTCAAATACATTGACGTTTATTTTCATTGCTTGATGAAACTCGAGTAGTAAACGGACATGTTAAAAATATTGACGGTTCTCTTGGGAATATCATCCACTCTAATAGTCAAAAAGTAATTGAATTCAGTAGTTAGATTAATTTGAGCAGACTTCTGAATTCATTTTTAGTTTCGAAAATAGGGTATTCTTTTTTTTTAGTTAGTGCTCATTGTATTACGCCCTTATCAAAATTGTGCTTCTATTCTTTTGAAGAAGACTTGTCGATGACACCAATTTCGATTGGCACCTTTGTTGTTCTCCTATTATGAATAATAGTTTAATAATTAGGAGAGTTTCGTCGTCCGTTGCCCCCCCCCCCGTCTAAGAATGTATATACCTTTAGTTTAAAAAAAAGAATATAGTACACATGATGCAGCGAGAAGCAAAAGGATATAGGTGGAAAAATTAAAAATTTGGTGAATCAGTACAAACGGTAGGAGAATCTCTTCTCTCTTTCAGGGCAAGAGATGGTGCTAGTAGCTGTGGTGCAACTACACAGCATGATTTAGAAAAAAAAGAAAAATGAAAGCCTACCTGGGATCTGAACTTTAAACGCGTTTTACTCGAAAATTTAAAACGTTCACTTACATCCCTTTGCTTCTCATTGCTTCATATGAATGAGCACAAATTTTATGTTTTTCAATTTATAAACTTATTTAAAAAGTATATATACCGATATAATTTGAAAAATCAAATCATATGCTTTAAAAATGAAGTATTTTCTCGTAATGCAAATTATGTTTCCTATGCCAACAGAAAACTAAGTAATCGAATCAATGTTTAATACAAATTGCTTAGAACCTCATTAATTTATCCTTTCGCAATTACTTTTGTCAGTCAACTCAGCGCAACGACCAAGGAAAAAAAAGACCCCCCCCCCCCTCAAAAAAAAAAAAAAAAAAACTCAAATGAAGTAACACATCAGGTGAACATTCCTAATCGTCAGTCAGAATCCTCGTCACTTCGACATCCGTAAGAATTTTCAGTCAGATACATTTTATCAATATATTTAATTAAGCATTTAATTGTTAGTTACGCTGCATGATGAAAGACGTCACGTGCACCAAGTATTTTGCCTTCCTAAATCATCTGGTTTCCATTCATAATAAACAAAATGAAGAAGAAGAAAAATGTGCATTGAAGAATGATGTCTCATATACATACAACATCACTCCCTAGGACTAAAGTTTTCCATCATCCTGTTTTTTGAACATTAAATCAGGGTTCCAATCAGCCTAAAGAACAGAATCTTTCCACAGCAACTTGTAGAATGTTACTTAAGATCGAAAGACTATGCATCATTCCATCCCCTTCCCTGGAGGCAGTTATTAATCAAAATGTTAATAGCCGAATGTGTGTTTTCTTTACTTACCGCGAAGATAATTTATGGTAACGCAAAAGAACATACGAATTTGTGCCCTCTCCCAATGTACCCTCTCCTTCGGCGCAAAGACTCATCATTATTTGCCTAATTTGCAACTTGGGATAATTGTAGTTGTAGTTCGTTAAAGCGACCCCCATATAGCGATTTTGGTTTTTATTTTTAAGCTGTAAGAACGATCGCTATAACCAGACCTATTATAGAATACGGCCGAAATCAAAACCGGGTTTTTTGTCTTCAAGTTTGAAAAAAGGATGTTTCTTATAGAGTAGAAAAATCCGATGGGCCACTATTATTGGAAATTATGAAATGACTTGGGCATCTCTCTCTAAGAAAGTGCTATGAAACTGTACACACCGCACAACTTTGGGGGAAACATTTATTTGTCCTGACCTTAAACGACATTTGTGTGTGTGTGTGGGTGTGTGTTGTATTATTACTGTTATACTTGGGGACAACGCCCCCTGCTCACTTCGCTCGTTAATCCCCGCTCGCCACGTACAGCGGCTCAGAGTCGCCTGCAGAGGGTAACAATTGATGAGTTTAAACCAGGGTTGCCAACCTTGGAGGAACCATCTGTGGTGATTTTGAGGAGCAATTTAAAATTTAGCGGAGCAGTTCGGTATTTTGTATAAAAATCAATAAAAATAACTAAAACCACGTATCTGAAATTGTTTTACAGCTTTAACAATAATTTTAAGCTCTACTATATAGAAATCATTTTTTAATTAATAAAACAGCTTTCAACACTATTTCAATTTTTGAGTATAAGCATCTTTAATTTTTAACACTGTAAAAAAATTTAGTGTATCTCAACACCAAAAGTGGTGGCAACTACTTTACACCAAGTATAGTGTAGTGAAACACCAGATAATTTTTGGTGTTATCAAAAACCAGGAAGAATTCTTGGTGTCTGACAGCACCAAAAATTCGTCTTGGTGTTTTTAACACCAATAATTATCTGTGGTGTTTCACTACACGAAACTTGGTGTAAAGTAGTTGCCACCGTTTTTGGTGTTGAGATACACTAAAATTTTTTTGCAGTGAACATATTATACAAGTTTTAATTTCCTAATTGATTATTAAATATATATATATATATATATATATATATATATATATATATATATATATATATATATATATATATACATATATATATATATATATATATATATATATATAAATATATATATATATATATATATATATATATATATGCAATTTCTTGTATATGAAGATTCAACTTTTTATTTTTTATACGAGGAATGCACATTTATGTCTATAAATTGTTCAAAAAAGTAACTTTTAAAATACGAAAAGAAACTAAAATTATTTGTATATTAGAACAACAAAATTAATTTTTTTCAAAAAAAAAAAACAGTATAAAATGGAACATTTTTAAGATTTCAATCAAATTTGTCCAGGAAGATTTCTTAATCAGTCTTAAAAGTCTCGTACATATAAACACAAATTACACATAAAAACAGTAGAATATAAAAATTTCAAAAACCACGATAGAGTTTCTCGCTTCCCAAAAAAGTTTTATATTATAAAAAAAAAAAAGAAAGAAAAAAGTGTTTTCTAGGCCTTACCGTTTTCTAGGCCTTACCGTTAACAATATAGACTAGCTGCGTAGCCCGGCGTTGTACGGCTACTTAAAAAATGAAAGAGATGTCCAGTTGATGTTTTTGTAGTACTCTAACATCAGTTTCTAACGCGTTAAGGAATAAATAAATGCAGGGTATGCAAAACACCAGCAAAACATATTTTTGGCAAAAATCTCACTAACGTCAATAATAGTTATCAATGATACAAGTTATGAGTACTTTCAATAACCACGAAATATGAAAATATATGCATTATCAACTATAATCTGTTCTCACGTTAAACGGAATTGCATCTGATAGACTATATCTGAAATATTTATGTACAATAACAATCAGTTTTTATCATCAAATGACACATATTGCTTGGTCGATTACGTGAAACTAAAGCATCAGGACTCATTAAGTACCAATAATTGCATTCCTTTAATACCAAGTCAACAGCTTCCAACCAAGCTTTAGTTAAAATCATTAAAATCAACTTTTTTGTTCTGGAACTCTGTTTCATTTAAAGAAATCTAAACAATCTTAATTTAACGTGTTCTTTTTAACTATACAAAATGTATTGCTAAAGTAAAAACAGCAGGGAAAAAAAGAGTTATTATAATTCTAAAACTCACCCATATGAAGGGAAGAAGTCCAACAAAATAAACATAATTAGACGCATCTTCTAAATTTACCAAGATATGAGGCTAGTTATGGTAAATTTACACTACAAAATTTACGCTACAATAAATAAACATAACTAAAGAAAAATATGTTCTATATGCTGAAAAGAGTTAACAGCGTTGGTTATTAAAAATAAGAAAGACAGACGATAAATGAAGCTTATGCTTGAATAGAGCAACCGGTTAGTCCGATTGATTGTTTTAATGACGTCAGTCCTACTGAAATATTTTTAAAAATATTATTTGTTAACACATATGTAAAATGGCAACAGAAAGAAATTAAAATCACTGCTTAGAATAAAAGAGAAACGAAGCTAGTTTTTAAAATATAATTCTATACAAAAAAATTGCTTTAAAAATAGTTTCAGGATATATATTACACTCTGTCGCAAAAAAATATATGCACCTAGAAGAATTAGATCCACAATCATGAAACTCGGCACAAATGCAGTTTGGTAGCTGATATGCAAATGATTAAAATTTCAGCGCCAATGAAAAAAGGCTAAGCGCGCTATGAGCATATGAGTTGCACAGGTGGGAGAGTTTAAAAGCATGAGTACTTGTGCCGTAGGGCTATTCAATCGAATCTGTTGACTTCGGTAGACTATTGTGACTTAAGATGCCTCTAAGACGTAACCGGCTGCAGTACGAACAGCTGACGGAGTTTGATAGGGGCCGTATTATAGGCCTCAGAGAAGCAGGTTGGTCAAACAGGATTATCAGCCGCCACCTCGGTCGGAGTGATATGGTATTTTCGATTTAGAGTCACAACTGACTACAACTGTATTTATGTCGAGGACTGCATACTAAGTGCCTTGCCTCCATTATTTTTTATACCGATAGATGGCAGCACCATCACCGGATCGAACAGTTAATGAGAATTTAGAACTAGACCAGGAGCTAATAGCTACCTGGTGCTAGCATCCCCAGAGGTATCGTTTCACTTGGAGGACATTGAGACCACGAGCATATTTAACGTCGCCCAGTCCCCTTTAATGACGACGGTGGATCTTCGACCATCGAGGTTCGAACTCAGGACCCTCCGGCCCCGAATCCAACACTCTACCGATCGGGTTACCACGGCCCGAGTGATATGGTAGTTGCTCGGTGTTGGCAACAGTGGATCATGGAAGGGAGAGGCTACGTTGCGGAGGGTCAGGGCTTCCCAGGAACACAAATGGACGCGAGGATCGTGCAAACAGAAGAGCGGCCACGTCGGCACCAACAACGTCGCTAGCATCGATTCAACGTCACTTACCTCCTTCCAGGCATCCGGTGGTATCAAAGGAAAGCATTAGGAGACGACTGGCTGAAGTTGGCTTAAGGAGCCGACGTCCATTAAGACGCTTGCCACTGACCCCACATTACAGGCAGTGTCGACTGGATTTTTGCCGACCTCGGGCAGCTTGTAGTGTAACAGACTGGAGGCGTCTGATCTTCAGCGATGAATCCCAATTCAGTCTCAGTGCTGATGATCACCGTACACGTGTGTGGAGGCGCACCAGTCACTGCTCCGATCCGGCATACAGTCATTTCACAAAGTGTGACAGTGTGGGGAGCGATTTCTTAGGACATACGATCAACTCTAGTTGTTCTTCAAGGCACTTTGACAGCTCGCAGATACATGGACAGCATTTTAACGCCGATTGTTCTGCCCATGCTACCAAGTCGCCCAGATGCCATTTATCAGCAGGACAATGCTCGTCCACATACTGCGCGACTCTCTCAATATTGTCTTCAGGGATATGACGTACTCCCATGGCCTGCCAGGCCACCGGACCTTTCGCCAATAGAGTATGTCTGGGACGTGCTGGGAAGGCAACTGCAGCCATCCCGGGATACAGGGGAATTAACGACGCAGTTGCAAAGATTATGGCATGATCTTCCACAGGGGGCATAAGTGACCTAATTGATTCGATGCCACGTCGTGTTTCGGCTTGTATAGCTGCCAGAGGTGGCTTTACTACTTACTGATTTGTAACCTTTTGCATGCTGTAACTGCTTAATAAAATTATCTTTTATTCTGAATTTTTAATCATCTTCTTGTCTCCTTATAAACTACTTGCCTGCCAGGTTTCGTGAGTGTAACTCAATTTCTTCTGGGTGCATATATTTTTTTGCGACAGAGTGTATATCAGAGTAAAAGAGAAATGAAGCTAACTTAAATTACAATTCTAAAAAGACAAAACAGTTGTTTTAAGATTTGGATAGCAGCCAAAAAATTGCGCTCTTAAAACAATTATTATTAGAATTTTATTTTCTAACCCATACGTTGAATGGCAACAGAAAAGAAATAAAAATTCTCGATAACGTGTTGTTAATTGACGTTTCAATTCATAACTCCGCTAATTAAAGCAGTACAATTACGAGATTGATCTCATTGTTTTCTTTGGAGAATTTTAAATCGATCGGTACCTCGTTCGGCTCTCGAATTGCAACGATTCTCGAAAAGATTGAACTTCAGACTTACAGACAGACGCGAGCAGATTTTAATAGTATAGATTTTCTGGCAGTATATTTCCTACAATGTGAAATTTTTTAAGGGAAACGTAAGAAGTTATCTTTATCTATACTTTCTTCGTGATTTCTTCCAAAGTTATTTGTCAAATCTTTTTAAAGGAATTACAATTTATTACTATACAGCTCAAATATGGCATTAACCATATTTGACCTGAGTTTTATTTTGAATTTAAAGCAAAAAGTTTTTTTTTTCAAACTTATTTCGCCTTTGGCCAATAAAAAGATTAGATGCATAACGTAGATGTTTTAAAGCATTCTATTATATATAACAGCTTTTATATACGTATACCGTCGCGCCTGTTTAGAACTAAGTCGAAAGGATCCATTTAAAAATTTCGATTTTGCCGTAATTACGTTTTCAATATAATGAACGAATAACAGAGTAAAACGTAAACGATAATGAACATCAAGCTTTTTTTGAAAACATTAAACATTTTTAGACACTTTTGTATGCATATAGAAAAATGCATTTCAGAGCAGAAAACCTTAAGTTATTCATTTTGCATATAAGTAGAAAATTGTGATTTACGGTCAAATGTTACACTCGGTGGAGCATACAGATTTCACTTGGAATCACACACAGAAAGAGTTAATTTTTTTTTAATGCCTATATTTTTTTTTAAAATAACGTTTGAGCTTTTTTAATTTTATATTCTCTGGAGTCCTGTATATCAATGAGCTAAATGTTGGGCTGCAAAAAAAAAAAAAAAAAAAAAAAAAAAAAAACATATATTAGATATTATACCGACGGTTCAAAAAAATACTGCGTAATTTCAAAGTAAAAATCACCCCCTTTCTTCGGGAATTGCTAAGGTTCGTTATACTGTAATTTATGGATTAAATTTTTTTAAAGGAAAGCACGTGTTCAGACAGGAAAAACAGTATGTAAATACGTTATTAAAGTCGTAACAAAAACAGTGGCGAAATTAAGTAGTATAACTCCGACAAAAAATTTATTTTATTTCTTGTGAAAAATAAAAAATAAAAATTAAATTTCGTTTCTCTGTTGAAAACTGTTGCAGAATAATATATGTTCATAATCCACAGTATTTATTCGGTTATCTCTTGTCAATAAATATTTCAAATACTTTTCAGCAGAAAATTTTTCACTTTTTCAACCTTCTATGCAGCCACCGCTGATGATAAGCGAGAGGCCTCTTGATTCAGTCATCAGTTGATTTTATTTCCCCCCCTCCCTACGGGATTTGGGGGGGGGGAAATAAAATCAACTGATGACTGATATATATATAAAAAAATATATATATATTTTTTTTATGTACTTATTTATAGAATAAATATTTTGCCTAAATGAATGCTTTGTTCTATTTTCGTTGTTTCCTTTTCGCTGCATGGGACCATCCGTAAATTACGTAAAGCGCTAGAGAGAAAAAGTAATAGTTAATTTTAAGACAAAAATTGAAAAGTATTTGGTGTTAACTAAGCAATTTTTTGATTTTATTGGGAGAGAAAGTTTCAAAAGAAACTAAGTTTTAAAACTACAGATTTGTCACAAAAACATCAATAACTTGATGCTGTAAACATATTTGCGTAAAAAAATTTAAAAAAAAAAAAAAAACATAAATTTCCAAAAAATTGCTTTAGAAAAAGTGCTAAATGAATCTCTCTCTCTCTCTCATTCTTATAAATGTGAAAGGATTTTTTTTTTTAATGCTCAAATCAATTAGAAAGAAATCGGCTTTTACGTGAAAAATCAATTTAGAAAATACAAGTTCATTAAAAAATTTTAATGCGAAGCTTGAGATTAATGTCTAAATTTATTCCGAAATAGTGACATTTTTTTGCCCATTTTAGTAAAAACAGAGAAACAAAAGTAAAAGTTTTTGAGTTAAAAGAAGAATGTTGAGGCTTTTCATCAAGGACAGCTACTAATTTCTGTTGGCAGTCCTAACTCCACATCCACTTAAAATGTTCAACTAAAACTTTGTGGCTTGGTTAACCTGCGGCTCAAGATATGTTTAAGAAAAGATAATGGATATCGTTAAATGTTCATCATAACGCTTGGTAGTCCAATAACTAATGTTAAAGCGTGTTATAATTTATTTGATAACAGCACTACTACTTGCGATAGTTATTACCTTGATTAGTAATTGTAATGTCAAACGCTGATAACGTCAATTAATATGCGCATCTTAAAGGAGAGGAAATAATAATAACCATTAAGATAATTATTGTAATAGTAGTAAATGCAATCACTTTATACAACTTTCAATGAGATGAGGAATATCGTCCCGAATCTCTGTAATGACAATATAAAACTATTATAGTTGTTTTACTTGCGTCGAAATACGTATAATCCAAAAGAAAATACATTTTTATTGCTATTCTTTTGCACAGCTATGAAAATCATATATAGAAAGCATAGGCTGTTTGACCTAGATATATTTTATCATAAGTATTGTGATAGGCATCACACACACATACGTGGTATCGAGGAGAAGAATCAAATGTTCTTATTTTCTCTTTTTTACACCCACTTTCTTGTTTTAAATGATGTATTGCGATTTGTCATAAGTTTGATTATTGTTAAAAGTCAATTCTCCTCCCCTCCCCCAACCCTTCCCAATAGTGGATTTTAGGGGGGAGGGGCACAGGGGCTGGTGTCCTCCCAAAAGAAATAAAATTAATTTTACAATCCCGTTAAATGTTCTTTAATTTATTTGTAACTAGCAGAAATCAAATTCTTTAAAATCAGGAACTAGAGTCCCGTCTCTTGTGAGAGCCCGGCTTGGAATCCGAGTAGCATAATTTTTTTGTAAGTTTTAAGGGGAAGGAGACTCCGGAGAGCAAAGTGACAGAGAACCCGCCTTTTCTCTCGGCGGCCCTGTGCACATGATATTTAAATTTGGATATTACAATAGACTTTACAAATAAGCAATGAACTCTTTAAACCAATTAACTTATAGCTTTACTAGAGATTTACATTGTATCAAATCTGAACCCATATAAATTATTTGAGATTTTGAGCTTCAAAAGGTAAATTGAATTTTATCTATTTTGTTTTTAGAGCCCAGGATGCGCCTTTGCTTGCAAATCTATTGAGTCATATTCAGATTACGGTAAGTGAATTTTAATTTCCTATTTTAGAAAACTGATGTATCGTTGTAGACGTTCCATGTGCTCTAATGAATATAATAAGTACAGTTGGTTAAATATAAAAGCATGATTTAAAAGGATTGACTGTGTAGGGTACTTGAAGCTGTTCCATGGGTGTCCATAAATGGAGGAAGAGGGGGGCTCGAGACCCCCTCTAATCATTAGTACCTCATATTTTTTGAAAATTTGAACATAAATATAAAAACTTTTTACAAAAGCCAATAATGAATGACTTATTCGAAATTCTTTCACTGTAAAAAATATCAATAATTTTAAATGACACTAAATTTGCTTTCAGAATTATGGCAAAGTATTTTAGGTATCAGATTTTCACTCTCTTCTAAAGAAAACAAAAATATGAATCCCTTTGCTTGAGGTTGGAAGTATCATGTCGAAAAATTGAGAGAAAAACTTTTAGGAAGGAGAGGAATATTACTTTTACGCACTTTATAACCAGAAGATATTAAACAGAAAGTTATTTTTCATTATAAAACAGTGAAGTTTTCTTAGTCCTCCTCTAAAATTGCACATATGGATGCCCATGAGTTGTTCGAATGTGTGACTTCATCCGGATTTCTAAACTTTCGTGTATCATTAAACTGACTTGCAGTGTTTTCAACACACTCTTGACTTCTCAGAGTCAAACATCGTTTTAAGACATAAGATTAAATCTGAAGATTGAAATTTTTAGTTAATCATCAGCGGCCGATAGACACTTTTAGTTCAGTAAGCACTTTTTTTGAGTCATTAGTAGCCATTTTAGTCAGGACTCTTACTTTTTTTAGTGAAAGCAAAGAGGTACTACACTAAAAAGTATGTTGTTTAATAAAGTATTGGCATATGGGACCCAATTGCATTGTCATTCATTTGCATTTCTTTCTATATTCCCCTACTCCCAAGCAAGGGCGCCCATATGCAAAATTGTAAGGGAGACTCAGATATTTGCCCCATGGTTTAGCAGGATATTTTCCCCATGGATGCAAATTTTAGATTTATTAAAATTTGACATTTTTCATAACTTATTCATTAACGGCTGAAGAAATGTTTTTACATTTTTGCAAAAAAAAAAGTACTAAAAGCAAGAAAATTCTAAATTCTAGGGGGGGGGGCTTGAGCCCCTACTTGCCTCCCCCCATATAGGCGCCCTTGCTCCCAAGGTACGTTTGACCCCGCTGCGTTTGCACTAGCTAGTTTTTGAGGGCGTGGAGTAATTGATTTAAGATTAAACCTGAAGATTGAAATTTTTAGTTAATCACCAGCGGCCGATAGACACTTTTAGTTCAGTAAGCACTTTTTTTGAGTCATTAGTAGCCATTTTAGTCAGGACTCTTACTTTTTTTAATAAAAGCAAAGAGGTACTACAGTAAAAAATAAGTTGTGGAATAAAGTATTGGCATGAAACAAGTAATGACTTTTTTATTCGTTGGCAATATGGGATGCACTATTTCGGAACTCGTTATATATCGTTTTTATGTCACAAACTAAGTGTGAGAAAATAGATATGGATGAAGTAAGTCACTCCGTTAAAACTTAGTTGTGGCCAGTTGGGTTTATTTAGTCTTCAAAGTAAGACATTTAGTCGCCAGGCGGCAAGTCGCAAGTTAGTGTGCTAAAAGTTTCACTGAGTGCTACATACAGCGATAGCGACAAAGATTGAATGAATGAGTTTTTAATCTTGAATTATTCTGTGATAGCAATGGTAAGTATACTGCGCGAGCGTTGAAATGCTGTGAGGGAGATTTCGTTGCCATCCTTTTTTGCCAATATGAAAGAAGTCAACAAGACCAGTGGCACGAGGCTCTTCAAACGTTGGCCAGGGTGTGGATGTAATTGATCAGAACATTTCTTACAATTCCCTAGTGGTTTGAATCCCACTTTAAGCAATAAGTTCCCCTAAAATGCATAGGGCCACTTACTTAGAGTTCCTTTCGATGAAGTAATCACTAATGAACTAAAATGTATGTCACTCTTAATCAAGATTCTGTTAAAGAAGGGGATGCTACAAGTGCTAAAATAAAAATAATTCCGTGTTACCAAAAGCAAAGTAAAAAAAGACTTTGTTTAAATATCTTTCTCCATTTGGCTATTTCAACAGAATTTTTGCGACAAAGTATATCGAGAACTCAATAATTATTTTTGCGAAAAGTTAATTTAGTTCTTCAAACTCTCGATAGTTTTATAAGTGGTAAGCTAAACAGTGAACAAAGGATTGAATAATTAAGAACAAGAAAAGAAAAGGGAAAAGAAAAGAAAAAAGAGGGAGAAAAAAAGATTAAAATACGCATAGCACAGTATAAGTATGACGGAACAAATGTGATTCTTTACTTCAAAAGTACTATAATAAGTTTCATTTGAAATTTTATATGAAAATTATCATTATTTTCCTTGTCAAAGTAATGGAAAGTATTTTGTAATGCTTTTGTTCGAAAACAAGTCATAGGCGGCTTCTACGGAGGGGGGGATTGCCCCCTCACTTCCTAATGCAAAGGGGCTTTGCCCACTCACTTTTTAGAGTTAAAAATTAATTATCGACTGAAAAGTGATTATTTTACGATGTGGATTGATTTATTTCACGAAAATAAAAACGACAAATTACAAATAAATGCTTTTATCATATTACTTTATAAGAATAGAACTTTGAATTGGAATGGGAAAAATCGGATCGGTTGTCATCCGTCCTAATTTTTGAGGCCACGTTTCTTATTTTTACAAGTTTTTTAATCAGCTAAAGTTAAAATTCAATAATTTAGCCCAACTTTCCAAAAAAAAAAAAAAATCAGCTTCAGGATCGCCGTCCCCTTACCATCCCTTACTTCTTTAGTCTCCCCCCCCCCCCCCTCCCATTTTTTTGTTGCACCAGCCGTCTATGAAACAAGTCATCTCCAATTTTAATTATTTTTTAAATCAAACAGGAAATATCACATTCCCACAGAAGTGATGAAATCGTAGGTAAACAGCCAGCCATATTGTGCGGGGGAAAAAAAAGCTAAATATGTCACATCACATGGATATTAAAAAATTTAGTTTTTTGTCTCTCCTGTAAAATTAGTTTTGATGGGGAGATGACAGGTTTTTGAACTCATCGATTCATATATATATATATATATATATATATATATGTGTGTGTGTGTGTGTGTGTGCGTTATACATATTACTTATTTATTTGTTTATTGATTTGTTTATTTACTTATTTACTTCTTTTTACAAGGATAATTAAAAGTTTTAAAAACAATTCACTACTAATTACAACAAAATAAGTTCAAATTAAGATTAACCACAACATTTTAATTTTATAGGAAAATCCAATCCTTCAGTTGTGAATCTGAAAAGTGTATATGACCCTGAGCGCAACTATGTAAACATTGAATGGATCACTGAACAAGATATACAGAGCGAAGGAGCAATTTTGTATGTTTTGCTTCTTAAAGATTCAAATCAATTTTGGCGTGTTATATCTCAGGTAAACATGAAGGTTTTTATCGCAAAAAAAGTAAAGATTGAAAAAAAAAAAAAAAAAAAGCTGCTTGTCAAAATATTTGACACTTTAATCACTTCGTTTAAGACAGATTTTCAGCTCGGAAAACTTCAGAATAACTAAGAGCTAAATTATAGTACTAGCTGCGGGTCATTCCTACGGAAATAATACCAACAGGGGCACTCCGATAAGAAGTCACTCTGACCTCCCAAAAGTTTCTTTTTTCGTTAAATTAGGAGACCATATTGCATCTCAGTAAGGTTTTTTCTCTTATTATTTCAAAATTAGTATATATATATACATATATATATATATATATATATATATATATATATATATATATATATATATATATATATATATATATATATATATATATATATATATATATATATATATATATATATATATATATATATATATATATATATATATATATTGATTCCTAATGTTCTTTCTCATTAGATGACATTGTATATATTTGTGTGCGTGCTCGTATTTTATCATTCTGTAAAATTTGGGATTTCATTTGATAAACTGTAACATTACCACCTCCCGAGAATTATAACTCTGGGTGCCCCTGATTACAAAATATGCACGACTTTTTAATTTTTTTTAAAAATCAATTTTAATAATTTTCACAATTTTCACCTACTAATAAGATTTGTTTTCATTGATTCCCCATTAATTTTTGTACGAGGCAGTGAGAAGCAAAGGCATGTAAGTGGACATTTTCAAGTTTCGAGCAAATTGCGTTTAAAGATTAGGCCTTAGTTAGGCTTTCATTGAAAAGTTTTTCTAAACCATGCTGTACAGCAGCACTTACCAGGGTTACCTGTGCTATCTCTTACCCCAAGGCAGAGGAGAAGTTCACCTACCATTTGTACTGGTTATCCCGAAATTTTTAATTTTGCCACTTACATCCCTTTGCTTCTCACTGCTTCATATGTAATTTATGAAGGATTATTAAATATTTTGACCCCTTCGTGTGGGGAAACATAGTGAACAAATAAGAATTTTAAAAAATCGTTCTAATCACAAAGAAAAAATAGTTATGCCGTCAAGGTCAGAGATAAGGAAGATCAAGAAGGGCCATCGCAAGGAATAATTTCTGTAAAAAGAATTCAGTTATGCCTGTAAATGAGTGAAGAGTGATGTACTTATCTTTCATTTTACAAAGCAAAAACAAAAATTCAATGACTTAGGGTAGGGCGGGGCTAGTTGAGCAATTTTTCACTTGAACGGATATTGCTCCGCAACAATAAATCTCAATCGATTGTTATGCAACCTATTGGATTAGCAATGTATCCCTTTTCAAAAGTGTCCATAGAAATTTGTTGCTAATAGCACACGTTGAAGAACTACAGCTGTCGGAATGCAAAAAGTCAAATTTGCTCAACGTACCCCATAGATGGGGCAAGTTGAGCAAGGGTATGGGACACGTTGAGCACTTATAATGTCTAGCCAAACCATAGGATAAATGATAACCAGAGATGAAATAAAATTTCTGTTTGACAATCAACTCTTTATTTGTAGTCTTTAAGTGATAAATTAACAAAACTTAAAAGTTTTTTTTTTTTTTTTTTTTTTGAATTAGTAACTGAAATGGTTCTGGTCGATGGATAGTTCCGGATTTCGTTTTAAAAACTTTGTATTCCAATCTTTTCCGGCTATCTTATTTGGAGTCCAGGCGGATGGAATTTTAATGTTAAATTTAACAGCACACTCGTAGGCAAGACGACGAACGTCTTTTGGAGAATATCCATAATAGATTGATATCATTTGCAGCAAGTATTTTTTTTTATAGAGTCCTCTTGTTGGGAAGAAAAAACTTGCCTCGATTTTGCATAACCCATAGATGAATCACCATCTTTTAATTTCTTCAAAAATCTTGTCAAAGTGACCCGTTTGATATCGAATTATTTTGCGGCGGCATTCACACTTTTTCCCTCACCATTGACAGCCTTTGCAGCATTATTCAAGTCGTTCGTAGTGTTAGAAAATCGTGTAGTTTTTTTCTTTTTTTAATAAGTCCGTATCCTAACAAAAGCAAAAAATATATTGCTACTTTTGTTTTAAGTCGCGGGGGTCATTTGAGCAATACTTGCTCAACTAACCCCAAGCCAAAATGTTAAAATAAAAGTCAGATTACGAAAAAACGATACGAATTGTACCCAGAATCACCATACATATCAAAAGTACAGAAAATTTATGAAAGAAAAAAACTTGCCTGACAGAAAACAGATAAATTAGGACTAATACAGACGAAAACTTGCGGCAAATGAGTTTTTCACTTTTTTGCCACAAAATAAATAATGTGCACGCATACTTCACTTATTTGTCGAGCTGCAATTGAAGATTGCGCGATGAGTTCCCCTCCCATAACCCTTTCTTTCCGCCATTTGATGTCTAACAAAAGGTGAATAGCTTTCGAGATATATTGATCGCTCAACGCGCCCTTATGCTCAACTAGACCCGCCCTACCCTAATTATAGTCCAGTCCAGACAATGGACTAAAATTAAATATACCCTTCACAGGAGCAAAATTGCAACAAAAACTTCTTCAATTATTTTATATCAACAGTCGTTAATGAACAACATGTCTAAAATCCAACAAATTCAAACATACTGCCGCAAAATGTTTGAATACCATTTTCACAAGTTATAGTAAGTTGTTTACTCAATAATTGTAAAAACAAACTGGAAAATACTAACATAGATAAGCTTGCCAGCGACCGGGATTAGCTAGGACAATCCTGTGATTTTAATGTTGTTCTGAATTGTAATGCTTAAAGTTGCAAAAATGCCAGAGATTTTCATAATTCTTGGTCTGATCAGTATTTTGCTCTTAAATTTTAGACATATATTAACCATTGTGTTTGTAATTTTTTCTTATAGCCTTACATTGCTTGAAACAAGCGTTGATTGAATTAGCAAACTATCCTTTCACTAATCAGTGAAGACTGAACATTGGATTTTACTGAATTTTTTTGAGGACTTGTTGCTCCTTAGATTCTTTTTTAAGCTTAGTTATTTGGCATTGTGTCGTGTGTTTGTTGCTCTTGTGTGGTCAGAGCAGCGCTAATATTTCTGACGCCCTTAAGCAGCATTTATAGGCAGAACCCGCACCCCCCCCCTTCTCCCAAATGAATTTTAAGAGTTCGTTACTTCTGGCTTTCATGTTGACCGATTTTGTCTGATTTTAGATAGCTTGACGGGATATTATTAGCTTACCAATGAATTGGGACAATATTGCCCACGTTCAAACAAATTTATTAGCTAATTTGAAGGTCTGGGAGCAATAACATGGTAACCCACACTTCATGCAAAATCAAAAGGTAGAAACGTTGTTAAAAACAGTACTGTTGGGTTACCACCTTTTGATATTGCATGAAGTCCTGGGTTACCATGTTATTGCTTCCACCATTCAAATTTGCGGTGATCCCAAAAAGTGGTAACCCAGCAGTACTGTTTTTAACAACGTTTCTACCTTTTGATTTTGCATGAAGTGTGGGTTACTATGTTATTGCTCCCAGCCCTTCATTTAATGTTTTACGTTCTATTTCAATCTTTTGTTGAAGGAAACTTAAAATATTAACATTTTTTTTCATGGTTTTTAATTTTAGAAAGTAAACATAGATTCTAAAACAAATGCTTATTCTTTTGATTTCTCAATCACAAAATTTATAAAACTTTTTTCTCCAGACAACATCTCACATTTTGAAAGTCAGAAAGGCTTACCTTGACCAAGACACCATTATTCGTTTGCTTGGTGTGAATTCAACAGAAGTAGTCTCCGACACTGCAGTCTCCTTCTTGGATAGTTTGTTGCTGGCACCTATGGCTCCTGCTGCATATATGCAAAGCAGCAACACCACATGGAAGCCACACATGCAATCTATTGAGCTCTTTGACTCATTCAATAAACTTCTCCAAGCAACCATTAGCTGGCCAAAAATGAATGGTTTTGAACCTCTGAAATACGAAGTTTTGTGGAACGTTATTGACTCGTTGGACATTACCGGTCATTTATACATAACAACTAACACGGCTGTTATTACGCTTTGGCAAGACTCTATTTATTCAATTCAGGTAAGACTTTCTTGTTTGTATGTTCAATATGTAGTTTGTTTTCGATGCTTCATAGATTAAAACCAATATTTTTGCTTAATGCAATCCACCATTCTTATTGCAGACAGTGTTTAAGATCCGAAAATTTTAAGTTCCTAAATATTTTGCTAAAAACACAGGAAAATTCCTTCCTTTCCGGAAAACAGTTCCGTGGTGCCCTCAAAGAGCGATGGCGCACCCCTGAAAATGCTACGGAATACCCCCCAAAAACAGAGGTCATGACTCTCCCTGAAATTTCAATGTCGCAATCTGCGCCATGCCCTCCTCTCTTGTGGGCACTCTTCAAGTGCATTTTCAAGGAAAAGAAATGTGCTAATACATTTGAAGGATTGTATCACTTACAAACAGGGTGCATACAGGGCAGCGGAGTCGGAGCTGGACTGATTTTGGGGTAAAGGATTCGGAGTCAGGAGCAGGGGCGTGCACAGAAATTCTGGGGCCCGTCACAAATGACTTTTACGGGGCAACCTCCATATTGTTTACCCAAAATTCCTGCATATATTTCACCCCTTATTAAAAAAAATATCGGACCCCTTTCAGGCTCAGGCCTGGGCCAATATATGTCCGTTCTCACTCCCCCTCCGTGCACACTCCTGGTCGGGAGTCGAAGGTTTAAAGTCCCAAGGGTCAGAGTCGGCTATTTCTCCCCAAAGTCGGCAACTCTGCCAGTGCTGCAGAGTCGGAGTCCAGAGGTTCTAAAATTTCTGCAGTCGGGGTCGGTCATTTTCCGTCCAACTCCGCAGTCCTGCTGAATTTCGTGATGAAAATTCAAAGTCATTAAATAAAGTTATTTGATACATGACGTGGATAAATCTACAGGAAAAAGGCACATATTTGCAATGAAGTCGGCAAATTACTTTGGATTGGTTCAATTTTAAAGTCTGCACAGAGAAAAGCATTTTACCATTTTTAAATGATAGTGTAGTCAGCGTAATATGAAAGTGTAATATGATAGTGTAGTATAAAAAATAGGATGAAACAATTACAGCAGAAATTTCCTAAACATGCCAACTTTCTTTCAAAATGTATCAACTGCTATAAATACTTTCGTTTTCCGACTTGCGGTTAGTCGAGCTATCTTTGCAAAAATTGCCACATTTGAAATTTTCACTGTGCTTGAGGGCATACCATATATTACGGATGTATGGTATGCCCTTTTCTCGTTTTCGAGAAAACGTTGTCGAGATCGTTGTCGAGATGGACAGAATCTATCACGAGAAAATGTACGAAGTTCGTTTCTATGGTGGTAGATGGGCTCAGACTTCACGGCGGGTGCTTTTCTCGTGAAGGACAGATAGTAGTAAATATATTGCGCAATGTTTTGAGCTGTTTCATAGTAAAATTTTTTCGAAAATGCATAAAAGATGGCGTAAGGAGTTCTAATAATATTGCAACAAGAAAAAAAGTTAATTAAAATAATTAATAAAATACTGAAAACTAAAAAAAAAAAAAAAAATTGAAAGCAGAGTTTTGCGAAGGAAAATGTGTGTTCTCCGTGTACCCCTTCTCCATCCAATAACTTTTGTACGCATAGTTCGATTTTCATAAACTATTTTTACTTCCTTTTACAAACGAGCTGATGTGTGCATCACATGACTTCTTTTTACTCCAATTTAATGTCATTTCCTCATTATTGGCAATTTTAATGTGATTCAATTGTTTACTCTCTAAATATCACCAACAGTGGCCATATTGAAACCAAATTTAATTAAAAAAAAAAAAAAAAACATCGCAAAATTTGTCGCCAAGTTGGCGACAAAACTTGGCGACCAAAAGACTGGCAATGTATCGCCAAGTGTCCGACAAATTATAACACCACTTGAGTTTACATCGAAATTAATAATGATTTTCAACCAAAAAGGGTCAAAAGACCCCCTTAGGAGCATCCGAATGCAACCAAAATTGAAGGTGCACAACTAGGCCCCACTAGGAGTCTACGTACCAATTTTCATCTTTCTAGGGCATACCGTTTTTGAGTTATGCGAGATACACAGGACCGTCGCCATAGGGGAGGGGGTGAGGGGGGGTGTCTCACCCTCCCAGCGATTTCATCCAGTCGGCGTTTTCAATGTTTCGGAATTTCAAAGCTTTAATTGACGGGAATTTAAAATAAAAGTTAGCATATTCATGCAAAGTTATACATCTAACCTTTTGATACTTTGCGCAAGAGAAAATAATGAATGGGATCTCCGTTTACATTCATTTTTATTTTGCTCACACTATGCCGATTGCTTAGTTTGCGACAACTCATTTTGCCGAGAGAATAGGCGTCCACTCAGAAAATTCGGCTAGAGTCGGCATTTTTGCTTTTTACGTTGTTTCCGTATTCTAAATCTTTGAGTAAAGTAGTATGTAGTTTGACCATGAGCACATTTTCACCTTTTAGAGTGCATCCTGTGATCACCGACGATTATTCATGTGAAAAACATCCCCGACTGCTTAATTGCACAATTTACCGACATTTACTTGAACAAATATTATTTTGCCGACACTGTATCCAGGGTCACCCCGAAATTAATTTTTTGGGGAAAATTCTCAATTTTCCGAATGATAAAATACGGATATGCAATGCACACATGAATAGGTACATTCAGTAATGTAAAAATGCAATAATGTCTTAAAATTTGCCGAATCATCAGATACATTTTGCCGAGTAAGGCTTTTATGGAAGCTCTGGGGATCTCCCAATGGGCGCTGCCTTCCTGTACTCAGTCGGCAATTTCAGCTACAATTGTCAATTTTTACTTATAGAGTTAATTCTGAATTCAATATATCTTTGATAAAAGTTAAATTTAAGTGTGCACACATTTACATTTTCTCATTTTAACAAACTTACTATGCTAAGCATGTGTTCTAATGAGTGTTTATTCTGTAAATTTTAAAAAGAAAATTTAATCTTTAAAACATATTATTTAGAAATAGCCGGGAATCTGTATCACACATTAAGATTACGTGTGAGCAGCCGAGAAGTACGATTCAAATAGTTTTTCAAAATAAAAATATTTAATTATTATAAAGAAACCCACGGAAAGTCTCAGTTTAAAAACACTACATTAATAAAAAAGATAGCTTTGGGCAGTCGGCAATCGACACATTTATAAAATTGAATCATCAGTAAAAAAAATCCACAGCAAAGTGGGAGAAATGGAAGAAATACATGGGGCTCTGAAATGATAGAAAAATTAAAATAGAGAGAAAGAGATTTTATTACAATACAAAGTCACATTGGTGCATAGTTTAAGTGTTTGATTTTGAAACCAACTTCTGAATGCACATTCAGCACCATTTCCACTTTTTCTAGGCTAACGAGTAAAAACCAAAATAGTATTCTACTCGCAGGGGTTATCCCTATTTGTCGACCACACAAGTGTATTGTGTAACTAAAGCAAGACATTTGTCCGCCAATTGTAGCACTCAGAAATGCCGTCGTGGAGACGGCAGTCACGTTGGGGCTAGGGGGTGAGATTAGAAACGTTGGACCTTCAGGGATTTTCTGTTAAAAACCTTTCTCTGGAAGTTGGAGCTCGAGGGAACATTTGAGAAGAGCTGTTGATGTGTGCTTTAGGACGGAGGACGGTCTGTCCGGGTCCCCGAACCCCTGCTGTGTGAACTTTATGCCTGAAGAAGGAAGAACAAGGTTATTCGTTATTGGCGTTTGGAGCTTTGATGAGATACAAGTGGCATGGAGTTTGGCAGAAGACTTGAGACTTGGGTGACAATCCTACACAGAGTTATTTTATTCATTATGCATTGCACAAAAAAAAAAAAAAAAGACTAGTTAAAGTTTTGAACGTTATTCGCATGTGAACGATCAATAATTGTTATTGTGGCAAGTAAGGAAAAATCTGAAAAAGTATTTGACTTTTGACTTAAATTTGAGAAAAAAACGCTTATTGAAATGCAGCAGAAAAGGTAAGATTACTTTAACGTTATATTTTCAAAAAGCATTATTTTAAACCCCCCCCCTTTTTTATAGATATATCTTCCGTTAAATATTGAAAAATAAAAGAGTTCTAAGAAGGTTGCTGGGATGAAAAATTGGGTATTAAAGATTTCAAAAAGCAAACGAAAAAGAAAGAAAAAAAAAAAAAAAGAATAAATAAGATTTTTTTTTTTTTTTTTTTTGTGCTGTAAAATTTCAGAAGAAAATGCTGTCTTAAAATATTATTTAGGAATATTCAAACTTGTACATCATTAAAATTACCAAACCAAAGGCGGCTGAATACGTTTCAAACATTTTCTTAACCAATAAAGAAAAGAAAATAGCCAAAGCGTTATAGAATTACATAACAAGTTTTAATTTAAAAAAAAAAAGGATAGATAAATAAACATGATAGCATCCTAGGGACCGCCAGTACAAAAGTAAGGAAGATGTTTAAATAGAGGAAAAGATTCAAAATCTTGTCAAGAAAAGTCACACCAGCAACGCAGTAACTCTAATGAGTGTTTAGCAGTAAAAAATTAACGTAAAATGAAAGTTATCAAGAGATTCAGGATTTCTGATTTTTTAATAAAGAGAAAAAAGTTAACTTAGGTATCACTGAAAAATACCACCTGTATTCCAAATGTTAAACGTTTAACCCTACCTCAATCTAAAATATAAAAGCTTTAAATTATCTTTGTCTGTAAGTCCAAAATGTGAACAGATTGTTTTAAGGTTGCATAATTTTGTACTTTAAACAATTAAAACATTAGAGTGAAAATTGAAAATTTCGTTGTGAAAAACTAAACTGCTAAAATGTTTTTGAAAAAGAAAATCTGGGGGGTCTTCCACCTTTTTTTTCTTTTAATAATAAAATGACTTAGGGAAGTAGCTTAGGAGGGAGGGACGGAGGAATCTCAGAACCTTACCAGTTCTTTTTTGTCTTATGGTAATGAATTGTAGTCAGAGTTGCGTTTCTAGAAAATTACTGCAAGAGGGCCCTATGACATCAATGAAGATCGTATGAAACTTCGTTTTTTGGCATTAAATTTCAAAAAGCTGGCGGGAGAGAGCCTCTGAACTTTGTTTACCACAGATGGCCTACAATCGCATTTTCAAGGCCTCAATTTTCAAAAAATTTCGAGAGAAATCACTTCATATCACCTTTTCTTAACATCACCAATAGTCGTTTAACGTTTAAAACTGTATGCTTAGACTAAAATTCAAAAAACGTTTGGGGAAACAAACACTCCGATCCTCCTTTCTCAAATCCTGTGGCGTAGCCAAGATTCTAATTCGGAAGAGGCTCAGGTTCTTAGGTTCTTACATCAAAGAGATTATCACGTTAATTATTTTTCTTTGAATCACTAAATAGGTTTCATTATAGATTATGCTAATTATTTATATCTGCTAGTTATTAATTAATAGTTAGTAGTTTAATACACCAGTACACTCCTATTTGGTAGTCTGGGTAAAATAAAAGGTGATAAATAACCTTAATATTTATGCATGAGTAATGTGATTAAAATATATTCTTAACTAGGGGACAGAAATGCTGAAATGCTTTCTCCTTCAGTATTTCTGAATATGGTGTTCGGGAACTGTCCTGCTAAAAGCATTGTAAAGGCTATGTTTGGCTGCGTCAGATGAGGGAGAGGAGTGGAAGGTCTTATCGAAAATTGTTTGAAATTTAAGCTCCGAAAACCCCTTTTTTGAAAACATTACAGAACTGTTTGGGAATCGGGGGCTCGCCCCCGAAAATCTTCCGACATTAAAAGCCGAAAAACAAGGTTTTAGGCTCTCTTTGATCTCCAAGAAGGGTTATGCACTCTTTTGGATCCGCGATTGGACACCAGACTTAAATTTTCCAAGCGTTTCGGGGCTCCTCGGCCCCTCTCCCCTGACTACGCCACTACCCAAATCCATCAAAGCTGTCGCTACAGAGTTTCTTTCTTTTTTTTCAAAACCTATGCTCTTAAAATTTTTCCTTGGGGCAGCCCCCGAACATCATCGCAAGACGCGTAAAAATACTTTTTTCGAACTTCATTCTCAGAAAAAAAATTTGGGAGAGTCTATGAACCCCCAGGGCCGAACCTAGCAGGTGTGCAGCGTGTGCACCGCACAAGGGCGGCCAAAGCAAGAGCGGCCGCAGGCCGCATCATATAGTTCTTTTAATCAAGCAAAAATTCCTCAAGAATTTCTCACAAGATAACTTATAATAAGTCAAATAAATATGCTGAATTTTAAATGTTTAATTATCAGGGTAAGTGCCGATGTTGGTTCATTTGTCCATTAATATCTACTCTTTACGCACATGCTTCATTTGGCTGCAAAATTTGTGACAGAACCGGTAATCATGCATGGATACAGGGGAGGGGAGATGAGGGAAATGGCCCTCTCCTGAAGCATGAAAGGGAGCCTTCTAAAAGGAACACTCAGAGCCCAGGGCGGCCACTAATGTTTACCCCCAAAGCTTTTAGAGACCTAAACAATGAAGACATATTTTTTACATTATATTTTTAAAAAGCTATACTGATTAGATACTCTTGCAAGCATTTCAAACAACTAATTCTGTTTTCAACCATCGCGGATGCGTGGAGAGACAGTGGAAAATTGCGACTCCCCTGAGAGTCAAACATATATGAATGACAAACTAAAATTTTGTAATTTTCCCCTTTTACAGCATTTTTTTCGAATTAAAATCACGAATGAACTGCTCAGTTTCAGAACAGGGCTCTTGCCCCGGGTACTAAATTTAAACGTAGCTCCAAAACGAAGATCCAAAAAGATGCCATGACCTCCTTGATGAGACTAAAGAAGGCTTAAAGTTGCATTTTTAGGACGTTAATTTCGGAAAATTTTGCTGTTTGAACCACTGATCTTAAGGACCCAATTAAATCTCTGATTCACACCTTCCACCTTAGCTTAATCAAACATAGCCTGAAAATATTGGCTTTAAAATCCAAAATGTGTTTTCAGAGGACAGCCCTTCTTAATGTCATCAAAAATTGCTTAATGACATTTTTCGCATTTCTTTTTCGAAATTTTTCCGATGGAGGGCCCCGAAATCCCTTCCCAAACATTACTACCAAAGATAGTCTCAATTAGCGTCTTTAGAAAGGCCCCTAATCCCACCCCCTCAGTTTGAAATTGTCTCAGTTTCAAAAAACAGTTCGTGAGAGCACACTGAACCCCCGCCCGCTCTTTGTCTCATCGTTATCAAACAATGCGTAAAATACGATTTTTTAAAAAACCCTGGAGGAGAACGGCATGGCTTATGTTACTTTTTACGGCGCTAGGGCATATACCCATCAATCGTCGAAGTGTGATGCACAAAAGTCTATAGTTGTGTTTTTCAGACATTAATATCGAAAAATATCCGAAAGATCCGCCAAAGCTTCCCAGTTTTAATATCATCCATATAATTGTGCTCTTAGAAATATCCACTTGGGAGCCCCAAAACCCTTCCTTCCCAAAAATTGCTTAAATGGATTTTAGTTCCGAAAAATATTTCGGTTAGGAATATTTTCACGTTTCCCAATCGTTTTCAAATATTGCCAAAAATGGGTTTTTGAAACAATAGTGCCGAGAAATTACCGGAGGAAAGTCGCCAGATCCCCTACCGTCACCAAAAACAGCCTAAATTTGCGTTTTAAACTTCAATTTCGAAAACTTTCTATAGGAGGTGATTGAATCTCCCTCCCTCTAGCAACGTCAACAAAGATAACACAAAACTGCTGGTTTAAATCTTCAGTTTCGGAAAATTTTCGGGAAGAGCGCCGATCTTTCCTAAGCTACGGTCACAAAAAATAGCTTCGAATTGATTTCAATTTTAAAGGAATTTTTGGAGAGAACTCCAACATTACTTTTCAAATGAAGTCTCGAAAAAGTTCCTAAAATTGCGATATTTGACGTCAATTTCGAAAATTTCTCCATGCACTTTGAATATACCCGACTCTTTTCTCTTTGCAACCAAACACAACCAAAGATTACTAAAACTATTTTTCGTACGCCAATTTTGATAATTTTCTGGGAGCAATCCCCTCTCCCCTGATTCCCCCTCCTCCGTCCTTTCTCTGATGTCACCGAAGATAGACTATAAAATGCGTTTTTACGACTAGTAAATTTTGGTATGTGTTACTTTCTTCAAAGATATAAATTGTACCTTAGGAGTCTATTACTATAAAACTTTTCTTCCTTTTTATAAGTTCATCATTCTTGTTTTTTTTTTCTTTTTTAAATTAGAACTTGATATAGAAATTTGAAGAAATATTTATATGGACGTAAAAGATTAGTCAAAATATGCAAATTACTATTGAGGGGCGGCACATTAGATCTTTGCACACGGGCGGCCGACACCCTAGGATCGGCCCTGTGAACCCCACTCTTTCCCACAACACTAAAAAGATGTCATTCCTCTCTCCTTTCCTTAATATCACTAACGGTAGTCTATAATTGCCTTTCTGGAACTTCACAAAATTGCCCAGGGAGTGCCCCTGAGCCCCAGCGGGAGCAAACATGATTCCCGAGCCTGCTCTCCACCAACATCGTCAAAGATTGTCTAAAGTTTCATTTTTAGAATCTTCAGGGGCAGAAACCCCCGAACACCGCTATTTCTTGCGTAACACTATTAACACAATATAATTAGCACGAATTATTTTGCAAACTCCCTTTCTCCGCATACAAGCGATTCTTCTGATTTGTATACTTAAAATCCCTATTTGTGCGCCATGGAAAGGTTCAACTAGAATCAAGGTACTCAAAAATACCAAAACGGATGATTACCATGAGGTTTTTCCCCCAAAATTTATATACAACATAATTAATTCACCATTATATTACAAAACTTATTGAGTAGAAAATGTTCTTATGTGTTAAATATTATATGGATAAAGTATTTTTTTTTTTTTTCGAATTTCCTCAGAATGTCTCATATAAAATTCCTTGTAATTCCTCATTGCCGTTCTCTCTAGCTAATCTGCCACTGTCCACTGGAGATCTGTAAATACCAACCCTCAGTGCCGGATCTAGAGGGAGGGGGAGACGGGGTTTTGCCCCAGGCGGCGACTTCTAGGGGGCGGCAAATTCATACTATTTTTATGTTTTTTCTTTGAAACTCTATTTTAAAACTTGATGAAAGATGGATAGGGGTGGCAGTTTCGAGATTTGCTCCGCCTCGGAAAAAAATGTAGATCCAGCACTGCCTACCCTCTCCCCTAAAGTGTCCTTAAATGGCCTAAAACTGCGTTTTTAAAACTTTAATTTCGAAAAACTACCGGGGGAGGGCCCCCGAACCCCCCCCCCCCCAATTAATTCCTTCGCGACAGTAAAGATGGCATAAAATCTTTGCTTTTAGACATTTTTACGGAAGAACTCTCGAAACTACCCTTTCTAGAAAAAAGTCCAAAATTGATTCCAGCGAAAAAGATAATGAGAATGAACTCGCGATCCTCTTGCTTCTTATAAACCAAAGCATAAAGTCACGTTTTTAGTACGCCAATTTTGGAATTTTTCCGGAGGACAGCAGTCTATGAAATTAATGCATCCCCTTAGCATTACTGAAGTTTGTCTACAATTGCATGTTCCAGACTTCAATGTGTAACGAATTCTGGTCAGAGGCCCTGAATTTATATATATATATATATATATATATACACACACACACACATAAAATGTGTGTGCATATGTATCTGTCGAGTCGGCAAAATGTTAGGAGTCAGTCGGCAAAATCAGTTTCAACACCCCCCCCCAAACGTAAAACAGGAAATAAAAAGGAAGTATTGTATTCGCAAAAAAAAAAAAAATTTCACTCAAAAATCGGCCTTAATTTCCATTTTGCTCACCCCCGAATGAATGTTGAGTTTTTTTTCGACCGGACCACACGTGGATATATGCCCAGGAACGTTCAGACACCCGAAATATCCATTTTGACAACCCCCGAGTTAATTACAATGAATTTCCTCGTGACGTCCGTATATATGTATGTATGTGCGTATGTATCTCGCATAACTCAAAAACGGTATGTCCTAGAAATTTGAAATTTGGTACACAGACTCCTAGTGGGGTCTAGTTGTGCACCTTCCCTTTTCATTGCATTCGGATGTTCCTAAGGAGGTCTTTTGCCCCTTTTTGGGGAAAAATCATTGTTAATTTCGATGTAAACTCAAGTTGTGTTATAATTTGTCGGACAGTTGACGATATATCGCCAGTCTTTTGGTCGCCAACTTGGCGACAAATTTGGCGATTTTTTTTTTAGATTTGGTTTCAATTTGGCCACTGTTGGTGACATTTGGAGAGTAAACTATTGAATCACATTAAAATTGCCAATAATGGGGAAATGACATGAAATTGGAGTAAAAGGAAGTCATGTAATGCACACATCAGCTCGTTCGTTGGGAAGATCTCGGAAAGTACACCTCAGTGATTTATGAATCGAACCCACAAACTTTCCTATGCTATATAGCAACCTATAATAGCATATAGCTTAAAGCATTATGCTATAAGGTAGCCTCATAGCTAGGGCTGCAAAAGAAGAAAAAAATCGGGATTTTTCCTACACGATTTCAAAATTTTAATGCTTTTTACTATTGTAAATGCAAATTGCACATTTTTTTTTCTGAAAAAACAATTAAACCAAGTAGACTGTTTTGCTAGACTTAACTGACAATGTTTTTACTTCCTTTTGCAAAAAAGTAGCATAGTATTCGCGAAAAAATTTTCACTCAAAATTCGGCCTTAATTTCCATTTTGCTCACCCCCGAATTAACGTTGAGTTTTTTTTTTTTTTTTTTCAACCCGACCACGTGTGGATAAGTACCTAAGAACGTATAGACACCCAAAATATCCATTTTGACATTCCCCGAGTTAATTACAACGACTTTTCTAATGACCTCCGTATGTACGTATGCATGTATGTGCGTATGTATGTCGCATAACTCAAGAATGGTATGTCCTAGAAAGTTGAAATTTGGTACGTAGACTCCTAGTGGGGTCTAGATGTGCACCTCCCTATTTGGTTGCATCTGATGCAAACTCTGATGCAAAAAAAAAAAAAAAAACGTTATCAACGAAGATATAAATGCAATTTCTCGTATACTTAATATTGACAAAAGTTAAAAATGGTTTGATTGAACTAAAATGAAGTGAATTCATAACGCGAGAAAACTGTAACGCTCTTATTTTTGATATAAATTATCATAGATAAGTAAATCTTTACTAACACAATGAACTTGATAATGAGTCTTATTCGTTATTGTATTTCGTTACGAGTAAAAAATAAAAGCGAAAATTCGTTTGGAATAAAATTTTTAAGGATTTGTTTTAGCAATGGTTAAATAAATAATTCTTCAGGGAGAAAGAATTTTACATTTGATTAAACATTGGTTTCTTTTAGTAGTGTTGAACAGGAATCGTTTTTACTTAATAGTTATTTTTTAAATTTATTCAAATTTTAAATTTCACATAAAAAATCAATAAAAAATCAATTCTGGTTAAAAAAAATGAGAATTCATTGAAACGTGATGCATAATCGTTCGGCAAGAATGATTTTTACATCATATTTACATTAATTTATATGCTTTCTTTTCACAAAAGTAAGTTTTTCTCAAAAACTGCTTCAACTCTTAAAAAGTTATATTTGGGTAATGGTATATTGGAGCCTACTGCCTAAGTTAATAGTGAAAGCTGCTATAAGAATATCGTTGTCAACATAGGGAAAGTATGCTCGTGTAATTCCAAGCTAACTTCTCCTTAACTAATCATTGTTTTCCTTTTCTCTTAGGTTAAGTGCTTCTCTGCCTTCTCAGAAAAACTTATAACTCAAAGTGAATTTTTGATAATTGATACTCATTCTCAACAATATGCTGAAAGTTCAGCTTCTGTTTCACCATGTTTCAAGGGTAAATATACTATGCTAAATTACTTGTAACTGCGGTAGAAACAATTGCAAAATATCTTAAACGAAATTATATATGCACCACCCAAATTCAAAAAAAAAAAAAAAAAAAAAAAAAAAATAGAATATCAGAACTGTTTACATGAAACTTGTCAATATGTCAGGTAAAACGAATGCATGCTAATCAAACAAAGTAAAACATGTTATTGAGGAATCGGTAAAACAATTTCAACAACTTAAAGGTAATAAATATTTTAACAATTTAAGGGTCGTTAACACATTTGAAAATTATGTTGATTTTTTAGATGGGTCAAAAAATTAGAATAATCAATTCATTTAATGGTGAATTTTAAAAGTAACGAATATATTTGCATACTTGTTAACTGCGTAGGTTGCGTCAAGTATAAAGATTGGTGCCAGGACAATTTTATGTTCTTCTTTTGCTGAAAACGGGTCGTCAACGTGATAATCGGGAAACAAGGATGTTGCTTATTGTATCATTGTTTAAAGTTAGAAAGAAACAGTTAATCTTAGATTAAAAGAACATTTCTTTATCTACGTTCTCGAAAATTATAAAATAATATAGAAGGACCGACCAAAGAAAAAATAACCGAAATAAATGAGGTAGAAAGCTTGCAACAACTGGTAGAGATGAACACAAATTAAAGTGAGTCGTCCGAAATAGTCGTTTTAAAAATGCCTCTTACATTCATAAGTGTTGGAAAGAATCTTTTTTTATCCTGTCCAAGCCAACTACACTTGGACAATTGCATCAAATGGAATTGCAATTGCAGGTTCTCGAAATAAAACCAAAGATCAACATGAAGTAGAGACGTGCACAATTCTCTTGGAGCAAAGAAAAGCTCACTTGGGTGCAACAAGACTCAAAAAGTATTTCATACAGTGATGAATCTTTATTAGAAATATCTGTTGAAGAAAGAGGTGTTCTGGTTTGGCATTGGAAAAGCGAAGCACTTGAGAAATCTTGTTTAAGACGTTCTCTCAAATTCAGACGTCCTATGGCGATACATAAGATTTGCTGGAACTGGGCAATTGTATGTATCTTTAAAAATGTGTGAATTCCGCTGTTTATCAAGATATACTGGATTACTGCATGATACTCTTTGCTGAGGCTCAGCAGGAACACATTCAGTGACACATTTATCTTTTATCAAGATTCCGCTTCGTGTCACATCTCGAGATAGACTCATAGATTTTAAGCAGAAAGAGGGATTTTGGTATTAAACTGGCCAAACAAATCTACCGATCTCAATACCATCGAAAATTTGTGGAATCGTTAAATTTAATGAAAAAGTTCGACCTAAGACCTACTAACAAAATTGAACTCATTGCCGCATTGAAGAGGGTATGGAAACAGTATCAGTAGCCTTGAATGTAAACAGCTGGTGGAATTTATATCTGAAAGGATTAAAGACGTGGTTCTTGCAAAAAAATGATGCGACAAATATTGATATTGTTTAGTTTTAAAATGTTTTTCCCATTTTAATTTTAATATTCTTTTTTTTTTTTTATTTGACTTAATGTAGAGTATCATCACTATAAACTTTTGAAGAATTATATCTATGATAACTTTTAATTGCGTTTATGTGAAATGTTATGTGCACAATGAAGTCTAAGAAAGGAGACACGTTCTTTTCTCTTATAATTTGTTAGATTAAGCTTTTCCGCCTAAAAATAAAACTATTCTACTTTTTTGAATTTGAGTCGCATATATATTAATATATTACAAAGTTTTAAATGTTTTCCACTTTTTCTTAATTGCTGTACAAATATTGAAAAAACAGCATGTATCGCGGCATGACGGGGCAAAACTTTAAGCTCTAACATTGTAAACTAGTTAACTTCCTAAAAGAGCGTATTTTAGCGCCATCCAACTGGTGCAAAGAATTTAAACTTTTCAAATTCCATTGAAAGCTTTTCATTTTCCATATAATTTGAAAACCAAAGTAAACCCATGAAACTAAACCCCCCCATGAATGGAAGGGGACGATCACCTTTCGAAATAAACTTAGATCATTAACATGGGCCTCATGGTCTAAGGAAATAAAGCATGAGTTTGCCCCCGCCCTTCCCCATCTTTTGAAACGTTTTTATGTACACAAAACATATGTAGGGATAATTAGAGAGCAGATCTAGCTTCAAGTTTAGAAGGAGATCATTATTACAATGAGGCAAACATCGGGTGCATTGCGTCCGGAGAGAATTAAAAACGTCGCGTGAACGCAATATTGAAGCAGAAATAAAATTTCCGCTGAATAAGTGTAAAGAATTGGTTTGCAATATAATGTATTGAGATTCTGGATGTACGCAATATATAAGAAAATTCTCAGTAATTTATTTAAGCAAGATGAATTTAGAAAAAAGCATAACACAACAGCATTCATTAGAATCTGAAGCCCTTCTGACAAATTTTTCAAACATTAAAGTCACGTTCATTGGCTCATATTTACAACTATATAATTAAATACTACTTAACGATATAATTAAATACTAAGGGCTAAACTATTACCCGATTCAGAGACTAATTCTATTTCGAAAACTTTTCGAAATCGATGTCTTAAAAATGCGATTGTAGACCATATTTTCTAACAAAGGAGGGAGGGATGAGGTTTGAAGGAGGGAATGAAGTTTTAGGGACTCTCCATTGGCATTTTTTTAAAACTTAGGCTCTAAACACGCATTTCTACACGATATTTGAACACATTAGAAAAATGGAGTGTGAAGTCCTTCTGACAAATTTTTCAAACATTAAAGTCACGTTCATTGGCTCATATTTACAACTATATAATTAAATACTACTTAACGATATAATTAAATACTAAGGGCTAAACTATTACCCGATTCAGAGACTAATTCTATTTCGAAAACTTTTCGAAATCGATGTCTTAAAAATGCGATTGTAGACCATATTTTCTAACAAAGGAGGGAGGGATGAGGTTTGAAGGAGGGAATGAAGTTTTAGGGACTCTCCATTGGCATTTTTTTTAAAACTTAGGCTCTAAACACGCATTTCTACACGATATTTGAACACATTAGAAAAATGGAGTGTGAGGATTTTTTTCCTAGAAATTTTCAAAATTGAAGAGTTAAAAACGAAATGTTAGACGATTTTTAATCAAGTTAAGAGGAGGTACTCTAATACCAGAAATTTCTCGAAACTTAAGTGCAAAATACGTAATTGTAGGCCATATTTGACGACGTTAAGGAAGAAATAGGGATCACGAACTCCTCCCAGAATTTTTCCGACATTAAAGTCTTACAAACGCAATTGTAGATAATTTCTGATAAAGTTAGAGAAAGGGAAGTCCTAAGTGAACCATCTTTGAGAACAATCAGGAAATAGAGTTTCAGTACTTGACAGTTTAAAAAAAGAGACAAAATTGAAATTTGAGTCTGCTGTACATAATTCTAGTCCATTTTTGATGACTTTAAGGGACGGGATACTGTTTCTGGATATATATATATATATATATATATATATATATATATATATATATATACTTTTTTTTGGAATTGAAGTCTTAAATTGTAATCCATCTTTGATGATATTAAGGGAAGGGATGGGGTTCAGGATTCTCACCCGGAATGTAGATTTTGTTACGTAGCTTGGTCCCACGATTATTCTCCCGCAGCGAGAGAGAAAAAAAAATGTTTTAAAAATTTGTTAACAATAAACAATTGCATCTTCTCGGAAAGAAACGAGCAGAGGAAAAAACAGAGAGAGAGAGAGAGAGAGAGAGAGAGAAAGAAATATTTGAGTCATTGGATTCAAAACTAGTGCATAAAATAGTAAAAATTTATATCATTATATATTCCGAAAAACGAACGTCTACTGTACAACGTAACTGGCAAAGGAAGCTTATCAATGCTATTTTTCAAAGCAAAAGTCATTCAAAGCTGATCAGTTTCTAAAATACAACCCCATTGACTTCGCCTTGATTCAGAAGGAAAATAAGAAATTTAAATTATCAAAATTAAAGATCTTTTTTTGAAGGTTACTGACTGCATATAAAATTTTCTTTCAACTAATTAGCATTTTTCATCCTTTACTGTGCATTTGTGTTACTTAAATGAACAACTTCTATTCTAGGTGAACCAATTGTAGGGCAAACTATTTGCCACATCGTGGTTTTAGTTATGGCTATAGTTGGAGTTCCTTTAGTATTATTATTCATCAAGCGCAAGTTCCTCAACTACAGAAAAAGTTACTATAAATCTGTTAAAACTTTGAGTGGTAAGTGATTTCCTAGAATATATATAGTCTATTTATGTAAAATATATAGTAAATAAATATATATAATAAATGTCTTTGGAAAAATTGGGGCGGAAAATAAATTTTTACTTAATTTATGTAGAGAATAGTTAAATAAAACCAATTTATGTTGATTTCAATCAAATTTCAGATTCAAAACAAATTAATGATCTAAAAGTTGCAGATACATGTTCTGACAATGCAGGATTTCATGTAAATATATCTTTGTGATACAAAATAGAAGTAAACAAGATTTTTCCTAACTTACTGTCTATGCTTTTTGGGAAGAAATTCACCGCCACCCCCTGAAACGTACATGTGCAATTTTTTTTAAGAACTGTTTTCTTAATGTATTCATTATTCTAAAGTACATGCATGCGATCTGCCGCACAACCTGATATGTACGCGGGATTTTTAAAATCTTTAATGGCAATGGCAATATTTCATTACATCTTATTTTCAATATTATTAAACTAAAACAACCACGCATGATTCTACTGCGTGGAGGTGCCCAACCCCTGCACCAGAAAGCGAATTCTCGCTGCACTAGTGAAACTTGATATATATATCTCAAATGAACCACATGAAAAAGAAATATGAATAAGAAAATACTACGTAGTTCATATTTTTTCTGCAAAGGTGATTGCTTCTTGGATTCTTTACCAATTGCAATCCTCATCAACAAGTTGCTACATTTGATAGGGAAACCTTTCGTACTACTGTTGAACATACTGTAAATGCTTTGAACAGGTGATTCAAGCAAATGAAAAGCACAATGAGCACATTCTGTGCTAAAATGAAGTTTTTTTCTAAACATTGTATTTTCTTCTTGTGTCCATTTCTCATCAGGTGCTAAAAATATGAACAAGTGATTTCTTACTGCAGATTTCTTTCCTCATTTTCCATGTTAAGTACACCAAGTTTTAATGACTTATTTCTGTTGGAATAGGCTCCACGTGCGTCTAAACAGGGCCTGATTACTGAATAGGCCAACTAGGCCCTGGTCTAGGGCCCCCGATATTTAGGGGTCCCTAAATGGCTGAAATTACTCAAGGCAATGGCTAAAATTGTTTCATCCAACGGCTAAAGAAAAAAGTTGGAATACAGGGGGCCCCCAAAAAGTATTTGACCTAGGTCCCAACGATATCTTAATCGGGCCCTGGGTCTAAATATAGTAACTTTAACTATAATCAACCTGTACTTATGTTTACCGAATACGTCACAATACTTACGATACTCATTGAAAAATATTTCAAAAATCCATTTCCGTGTTTGCATGTTGTGAAATCTAATTTTTGACGCATATTTCTATTAATTTCCTTAAATGAAAATTTCTTTTTGCCATTCGCTTTTCACGCATTACATGCAATTGGTATGGAACTCCATTCATTTCTAATCAATATTAAAGACTTTTATATAAAAAAAATCTTGTTTTCATGCAATCAATTCTCCTCACTGTATAAGTTTTACAATACTTCATTAATTTACTCGGTGTCAGGGCAGGATTTGGTTCTTGAACCTTTCTGTGCTAAAGTAAAAAATTGCATCCCTTTTAAACCACGGGAAGAAATATCTTACTGAAAGTAAACGGTCTTTTATGCTTTTATTAGCAAACAAACAAAATACGGCAAGATAACTCGGCAATTAATGTAAATAATTTAAATAATTTTTCACTTAATTCATCGATATTAAGGATAACGGAGTATGGGGGCTTTCCCCAAGAAATACTTCAAAATTAGATTCCTTAAAATGCAATTGTAGCCAACCTTTCATGATTTTAGAGGAAAAGATGAGGTTTGTGATTCTGCAGGGAAATTTTCCAAAACTGTTGTTGTAAAACAAATTTGACGATTATTCATGATGTATTAGGGGAGTCGGGAAATTTCCAAAGGAATGTTTCTAAGAGCACAATTTTAGGCCACTTTTGGGGGCGTAAAAAGAGCGGATTAGGTTCAGGGATCCACTAAGCCGCCTTCCCCCACCCCACACACACCGACCACTATTTCCATTTCTTCTACTATCTATATTTTAAAAACATGTATCGGAAACTCTCCCCTAGTTTTCTATGAAGAGATTTTTAATTTTCATCCTTACATTTTTATTTTTTTGAATCGCAAATATTTTCATTATTTTAGTCTAAAATTGTATTGTGATGTGATACATGCGGTAATTTTTTCCACTTTATTTCATTTATTTATTTTTTTTATTATTATCATGCATCCGGAATCACTCCATGAAGTCTTGTTTTGCTTTTATTTTTTACCTCAAGCATTTAAAAACTACTAATGTAACCTTTCATTACACTATTTTACACATCTCTGTGTATTTCTCTTCTCTCTCTCTCTTCATTTTAACTTTCCTGTATGAAAAATATTTCGGCAGTGCGTGTATTTTTCTCCACTTAGCTGTGTTATTTTCATGTTGATATTTTAATTTAAAAAAAAAAGAAAGAAAAGAAAAGAAATAGAAATGTCAGTGGCTCCTTCGGAAGAAGCCAATTTTTTTTCCTTGCTGTAGCTTACCATGAGTTTCAAAAACGCACTGAATACCGAATGAATAATGAACAGATATTTTGTCGTTAAAGGATGTCTGAAACATACATCTCGGCGGCACTTCGCTTGGTTATCGTACAATACAGAGATTATATCATAATACATATTACGAAATAATATTCTAAATCTGCATTTTCTTAAAATATACAGAAAACTCTTTTTGTCATTTTTATTCATTTGCTCCTTTTTTTTTTACTTTTACCGTCGGTGGACTCGTTTTCTGAATAACTGGGGTGAGTGGTTCACCCTCCGCTCCGGGTCACGACCCTACCGATGATTCTTATTCTTTTAAAATGATTTTCAAGTCTGTAATAAGCCAAAGTTACAAAGGAACTAACATTTTTTGTTTCATACATGTTGTGACACGTTCCTTACTTTGATTTAGTTATTTTTCACCTCTCAATTTTTTGCTTAGTGCCGGGGTACGGACTGACGAAGTGTTCGTCTGGCCTTGTCCGTGTTAAACCCATACTTACTTTCAAGTCTCTTAATTTAAATCTGAAATTACATGTTATGAATACACTTGAAAGTGGAATTTCATGTATTAAATTTTTTTCTTCACTTAAAGTTCAACTAAGTGAATACATAAAAATATCACATTTTTTCCCATTATAAAGCATTAAAAACATTAAAGGTAACCTTATAAAGAAATATATATATATATATACATACTTATAATAGCTTATTTTTATTGCAGCAAAAGTGATAGCTCTCCAAACCCAGTTGAATAATGCTAAGCAATATAAGGTGTCCTTACCAGAGAAAGAACTTTTGAATTTCCAACAATCAAGCATCACCATTGACATTCCTATCAATGATGGTACTCAACCAGTAGAATGAGTAATTATGTTCATGCTTTCAAGATAAACCCAAAGTACAGATGACCAAGAATATCTGAATACTTATGGTAATTGTATACTATGGTGATTTTTTTAAAAAGTCAAAAGTCTGTGACAGAACAATGTGATTTCCTATTACATGGTGGTAACAAAATCCGGGAAATGAAGTTCCCTGATAATTCCCTGATGTTCCTTGACCAAGCTCCAAAAATTTCCCTGATGAAATATCAGGGAATGTTAAAGTCATGATTACAATCCCATTATAATCATGACTTTAACACAGATGAAAGGATAACAACATTAATGTAATATAAAATTTGTAAAAATAACTAGATGTATCGGAATTACAAAGAACCTTTTTATTAATGCAAAAAGAAGAAATGGATAAAAAACATTTGACTAAGGGCAACAAACGAAGTTTAAATGATCTGGTGTATTTTATCCAGAAACTTCCTTCTTCACATATAAAAAGAGTAAATCCTTCTAATCCAGAAACACGTGTTCACATTTTTTTTCTTCTTCTTTTGCAAGTTTTGTACTGCACTTTAATGATTTTTCATCCTATAATTGAGTGGCAATCTTACAACATTTGTTATTGGTTTCTCATACAGCTTACTATTTCAAGAACATTTGACAGTACAAAGCAGATTATACAAAAATACAATGCTATTTTTCTCAATTTTGGTTTCCCTTAATGATGTTTTGTTTGGAAAAAAAATATACATATTTCCTTCATTTTATCCAATGAAAGAAAATTCCAGTGAAGACAACTACCAAGATTAGCTGATTTAAAGACTGCAAACGAAAATTTGCCCTGATATTAGGAGAAATTTTTAAGATCCCCTGATATATTGCAGAAATTAAAATTTCCCTGATAATTCCCAGATTTCCAGGATGTGTTACCACCCTGTATGACTTTTACACTATGCTGTGATGCTGTGCATTTTTTGTGGGTGATAGACATTTATGTCCTGTGGAAAGAAAAGGGTATGTTTTGTACATATATATATATAACTTATTTTTTGTATGTTATAAATAAATAATAATCTCAAGAAAACTATGTTCAGTTCTTTTTTGTACCACATACAAACATATTTAACCTCTTTGTCGCCTGTAACCCGCCTAATGCATTGTTTATAAATTTTTGTGTACAGACGAGGATGGTGAAAGGGTTAAGCAATTACAGACCTGCCAACTCACTACTTTGTAAGATGCAGAAGATTAACTTAAAAAATTGTATGAGAAATACTTTAAAACGTGGAAAATTTTACAATTCAAATTATTTTATATGTTCAAAATAGAGGAATGTGGGGCAAAGTGAAATAGTTAAGATGACTGAGTTTTTTCAAAATGAACAAATCGGAAATTTGTTTTGAAAATTGCAGTGCATAATATAAAGGAAGAACATTGTATTTAAAATAAAACTTGCATTGAAACAGTATTTTTTAATTTTTGGCAGTAAATTTGAGTCTTTGAAAAAAAGCGGAAATTTTTCCCTTTTTTTTTTTCATGGGGCAAAGTGAAAAATAAAATATTTTTCTAATGAAATATTTTCTATTTGATTATGAAACATATTTTTGATAAAAATAATCAGTAAATAAAAGGTTGAATGAATAAATGAAAAGATAATGAAAGAATAAACGAACAATTAAATGAATAAATCAATTTATATATGAAGAAAAATAAATGAGCGAGTAAAAGAAAGAATGATTAAGAAAATAAGTGAATAAATGAAAAATAAGTGAATTACTAAATGAAGGAATGTAAATTAATTAATTAATAAATGAAAACGTAAGTGATTAAAATTTAATGATTGAGTGAGTAAATGAAACAAATTATTTCACTTTGCCCCATTCATTTTGCCCCGTATGTACTGGACTAATTTTAAAATTCATTTAAAATACAAATGAGCTTAATATTAGCTAAATTAATACCGCTTTGAATATTAGGAGGACTCAATTAATATTTAAAATGTTAATAACAATAACTTTATCATTTTATAGTAACAAAAATATTTTTTGACTTACAGCAAAATATTACAATATGAGTATCGTTTTTTAAAAATTGCTTCGGCGGTATTTTTTTCCAGACTGGAATAGACTACATATAGTACTATATGTTAGGATATAGTACTATATGTAGTCAGTGGCGAATACAGCCGGCGGGCAACCGGGCATTTGTCCGGTGGGCCGGTCATGCTTCGGGCCGATCAAATAACAGCAAAGTATTTCGGGCCCGTCTATTAGCATAAAATGTAAATTTTGTGCTCATGTGTTTAGAATAACGCAAATTCGCAAAACATAGCTTCAGCTCCTCTTTAAGCTTGCTAAAGCTTGCGGGTGGAGAAAGGCAGAACCATCACCAAGAGGCGGTGGGAGGGGGAATTTCTGAAATGGGGGCTACCCAGGGCCTGATTACCACACAGGCTGCCTAGGCCTGGGACCCCATGTTCCTAAGGGGCCCCTATTTTTTCAAAGAATTATGCATAGCAACGATATGAAAAATACATGTATTTTTTTTTTTAATTGTGGCTTATTAATTAGAAAAAAACTTCTTTAAAGGGGAATTTTTAATCATTCTGCCAGTAACGAATTTCCTTGGCCATGCTTATGAGGGTTCCCAAAGGGGATTCATAAATGTACATAAGTGATTTATACATAGTTGTGTGATTAGACAAAAAGGCCTCCATAAGTGCACTCGTGCTTTAAAAATGTAAATAAAATACTGCATAGTCTTCAGGGGGCCTCCAAATTAATGTGGGCCTAGAGCCTCACTTTAAGTTAGTCGGGCCCTGAGGCTTCCAATATATTTTTAGTGGTGCAATAAAAAAATAAATTTCAAAAAAAAAAAAAAAACACAGGGTAAAATGTTATAAGACTTGGTTTCTTTGACGCTTTTATTTATAAGTCACAATTCACAATTGCTCTAAAATGCAACTTATAACAGGGGCCGACGTGAGGTCATGTCAGCTTAGTTGGAGAATAGGGGCCCGGCTTGGAATCGAACTCGTGCAGAGGATAAAATATCCTAATGGTGAAAGGTGTAGAAGGGGGCCTGTGAAAAAAAATGACCTATGTCATTTTTTTCCCTTTTGCTATCGGCGATCCTGTTTATAACTATTGGAATAAAAGCAACAAAATATTTTTTTTTACGTAAAATTATTGTAAAAAAAGCAATTTTAAAATACCCTTGAGGAGCATGAACGACTCTACATTATTAAGATTATCAAATCAGATGCCAAATTCTGACGAAATGTGAGTTTCAAACATTTTTTGACGAAACATAAAGTATTCTGTATGCTGTACAAACTCACGATTTCGGGCCTCTCAGTTTAAAAAGAAAGTAAGTTGATAAAAACCAATGTCGAAAGAATTCCGGTGGTCCCTAGACCCTCCCCCCCCCTCCTAATATCATCGAAGATCGTATAAACTTTAAATTTTTGGGCTTTAATTTTGAATAACTTCATAAGAGAACAGCCGAATCCATTCCCGCCATAACATGGAATTCCAGTTTTGAAAATTTGCTGGAGGAAAGCACTCGAACCTCTCCCATTTTTTAAACATTCCCAAAGATGGTCTAAAACTGTGTTTTTGAATTAATAGTATCAAAATTTTTCTGGGAAAGTGTGCCGTCTCCTCCTCTCTCTCGGCATCATCAATGAAGAACGTTTTAAATCTCGTTTTTAGTGCTTTAATTTCGAAAATTTTCCGGGGTGAGCCTCCTGAAAACTCATTTTCCTAACATCACTGAAGGTCACCAAAAATTCCGTTTTTAGAACTTAACTTTCGAGTAACTGCCGGGTGCCCTTGTCTTTACCAAAAAAAAAAAAAAAAAAAAAACACTTTTAAGACTTCAATTTGAAAATTTTCTGGTGGATGGCCTCGGAATCTATCTCGATTTAAAATCACCAAAGTTCTTCTAAAACTGCGTTTTCAGAGCTATTTTTTTTTTTTTTTAAATTTCAGAGGAGAGTCCCCGGAATCGCTCTTCATAGCATATACTCGAAGATAATTTAAAATTCTGTTTTTAGATTTTCACTTCTGAAAAATTGCAGCAGGAGAAACCCTGAACCTACGCTCCCCTAACATCACCAAATATTGTCTAAAATTGAGTTTTTAAGGCTATAATTTCGAAAATTTTCCGGGGGAGAGGCCCCCTGGACCCCCCTATTTCAGGCTTAAGGTTAATCTTTCCATTAACTTTATATTGCTAGTACTTTAATGACTCCCAGGAGCCAGAAAACTGAGTTCACACTCTCTCTCTTTGCATTGATACATGCGTTTGAAAAAAAAAAGGGGGGGGGGGGCTGCCAAACTCGTACCTGACTCCTCCCACAAGATTTTTGACCTCGCATCGAGTTCGGGGGTCGTCAGGGTATGGCAGTATAAAAAAGGAAATGTTAATGACAGAGCCCAGTAATGTATGTTTGTGTCGAGGGACCCATCACGTTCTAAGACGGCCCTAGTCTTTCACCCATGAACATCGCTAGATCAGTTTCATATAACAGGGCAATTAAGTTACTTGTTATGACTGCAGAAAAGGACATACTAACCAAACAGTGTTATCATTACGGAAATATTCAATCAAGTTCGGGGCATCATAAAAATACTTAAATGGACAATTACAATCACAATTTTCCCCCAAAATAAAGTTTAGCTAATACTGTATCAATTTGTTCACCATTAAAGCGCAGAAGTGTTCCTATCTGTTGAATTTTGTTTAAATAAAACATATTTAGTTGTTATGAATAATTTCTTGATATTTAAGTGATATCCCAATCGTTAGGTAAAATTTAATACCTATAAGAGATAAGGGGCCGCTATACATCTACTAATGCCAGGGCCGATTTTTTCAACCAATCCGCCACTGTATGTAGTCTACTAGGCTTTTAGCTCCACCAGATAGGTGGAGCTAAAAGCAGAGTAAATATTTCACTATTTCACTTTGACCCGCTATTTCACTTTGCCCCATGTTTCCCTAATTATTTACAATTATTTTGACGTTTTCATTACAAAACACATGAATATTATAAATTGAGAAGTTATTACAAAAAAAAAAAAAAAAAAAACAACTTTTACTACACAATAATTAAAACCTGATAAATCTACAGCTTTGATCATCCATTATGAAACCTGACACCATTATATCATTTAACGCAAAATAATGTTAATAAATAGCTGTTTACAAAACAAATCTCACATTGATTTCTTGTTCAAAGACGCAGCAGTTACATTTTTTGCATTTTTTCAAAAAAATGACTTCATGACTTTTTTCTTTTTGTATACGGGAGACCGGGGCAAGATGACTATGTTAACAATTTTTGTTGTTTATTAATTTATTTTTAATGATAGTAAAATTAATTTCACATGAGCTGTTAGAGCAGTCCTTTGTGGTATTAAATATATTACCATTTAATTTTTCAAATAAAAATAACGAAGGATATTTATATTTTTTTCATGACCATCTTGCCCCAGTACTGGGGCAAGATGACTTTGACCTTGGGGTAAGATGACAACGTTGGAAAAGGTTGAGCATATTTTATGTTTTGAATATGTTACCTAGTTTTAAAAATGATAGCTGTGTTTTTACATCTAACAAAGTATCAAATTAGGCGCAACCCATTGGAGCGTAATGTTGAAGTGTTAAGTTGTGCAGCGAACAATAGACACAAGTAAAAATGCCATTTTCATAACTGGAACATGCCTCATGCCACCACTCTTGACTTTTATAGCACTGGGTGCGTTCTTCTGTTGGAGGGTCACAATATTCCTCTTTACAAGCAGGGCATCTTATAACACCATTTTTTGAAGTTGATGCAACTGAATTCAGGGGCGGATCTAGAGGGGGCCATGGGGGCCATGCCCCCCCCCCCCAAAACCTTGTGATTGTATGAATTTTTTAAAGAAAACAAAGAAAAAAATATTATGAGAAGATAACAAAATTTAACACTTGTATTTTTCTGAAAAAGAAGTTTAGGCTTCAATTGGGAGAGAAATTATATCCCTATTCTCAAAACGAAACTTTTTTTTCCCCCAAATTTTTCTCCATCTTTTACATCATTTCTTGATTCCAACTACAGACACTTGGACGATCTCTAAATGCTGCGGTTCTCAGAGTATACCTTTTTTTCACAAGACCAAAGAGAGCCTAAATTTTCGTTTTTATGGCTTTAATTTCGAAACTAGGAGGAGAACCCCCTTTTCCCATGCCCTTTCACGAATGCCTTGATATGTAGCAAAAAACTGCATTTTAAGTCTTTTATTTGGAAAAAGTGTCAACGGAAACTAGCTTATCCAGCCCTTATCACTTAACTTGCTTAAAAGCAACTTAAATGAATTTTTTTTGGATTTCAATTACAAACGAGTTTTGATAGGACCTCCTCCTTCCCTAGTTTATATCGTGATGCTAGCTTTAAAAGGAGATTTTTCGGAGGAGCTCACGAATCTTCCATCCCTTTCTAAAATATGTATAAATATAGTTAAAAATCGAATTTTTAGAGCCTCAAAGGCAAAATATTCCAGGAAGGAAGGATTCTAAGCACCTTCACACTTCCTTTAATGTAAGCAAACATTACCTAAAGGTGCATTTTTAGGCTGGACAGCTGAAGAGCTAAAAGAGCACCCCTCCTCTTCTAACTTCTCAATATATAATGACAGAATATTTTGGTTTCTAAGCTTTATTTTCAAAAAGTATTTTGGGTCCAGCGGCCGAAACCTGGCCTTTCTCCGTACATCATCAAAAATAGACAAAATGCGTTTTTAGTTTCCTAATTTTCAAAAATTACTCGAAAATTTAAATTTTGAAACATTTTCGAGGGAGATTCCTAAATCCACCCCCTCGTCTAATAATGTCTCGATACCCCGAAAATTGAGTTTTTAAAACTTCATTTTAATAACATTTCTGGGGAGTTATCAGGGCCCAATTTCCCAATAGGCAGAGTAGGCAGCTGCCTAGGGTGGCAAACTTTTCAGGGGCGGCAAATTTGCTATTATAAGACACATTTTTTGAATTAAATTGTTATTCTTGAACGTAAAATATTAACATTCTTTCATTTTCCACAGAGACCATTTTTTCTGGTAATTTAATAATGATTACTTTCACACATCTTATGAAATTCAAATGTTTTTCAATCATGGTATTTGTCGAATCGTCAGCAAAATTTTCCGAATAAAAATTTTTGTGGGAGATCACTGTGATCGGGGCGCCTCAGAATGTGAAACGCCATCATTTCTTCATAAGTTTGACAGTTTGAATCTGGGGAACACTTTTTTACGTTTTTTTGAGTCAAGGATATTTTGCTTCTTTTAGGGGAGGGGGGGGGGCAGATTTCAAATTTGCCTAGGGACGGCATGGAACTAAATTCAGTCCTGGGGAGTTTGTTCAAAAATTTCGGATGGCCCCTCCCAAAACAATCGGCTGGATCCGTCACTGACTGAATTGCTTGGCATGAATTGGACTTGGACCTAATAGACTTGGACCTAAAGGAACTTAGTTGGAGTTTTTTAACTCCCTTTTTGGCTTTACGAGCTTACTTTCCCTGCTTTTTTAAAAATAATCCTTTTTGTCCATCCGCTTTGCTCCTTGTTCTGACATTTCTTTGATGGGTGTGCTTGTAAGAATGTTTGAGAAAAATGTGAGAAAAAAAAAAGCTTTCTGCTTTTTTTTTTCTCACATTGTGTTGCTTTAGACAATGCATTGAAATCAGAAACACTAACAGGCTTCTTTGGTGCATCGGAATCAGCATTTGCCATAACTTCTGCTTCGTCTGGAGGTTTTTTTTTTTTTTTTTTTGCATTTCCACTCCCAAGGTCTGAGGATTAGCACTATTATTCTCAGTTTAATCGCCAACAACATCATAGTCCGCTAAAAACAAGAGATAATGAATCTTGATCCCTCATTCTTTAAACCCTTTATCGGCATTTCCAACTGTAGCTGGTTTGAAGCAAGCGATGCTCAAAAGCCCACCATTTTTTTTTGTCTGTGATAGTTTGTCCTAGATGAATGACCATAAAGTTGTCACATGCTTGATTATATTAGGTTATTACGTAGCAGAAAAATGTCGCATCAGGAACTAGAGATGATGCGATGTGTGGGTTGGCAACCGCATGACAATGTTTTTTCACTGCAATATAAGATAGCCTGCAAAGTTATGCGAGATTTATGATTGTCAATAATCAACAGAGCAGGAGATTCTTTACTTGGTTTAATTCAGCCAACTAGTCATTTGGTCAACTAGTTTATAAATAGCCTCTAGTCACCGGCTTTCGAACGAGACCTCCATTGATTCAATGCGTCCTTTAACCTCAGAGGTGATAGAAGCGCAAGGTTGCGTGAACAAAAACACAGACAAATAAGCATTTACACGATTTAATGAAATGGACAACATAGTTAGTTTAATAATTTCCGAAACACGGGGCAAGATGACGAGCTCGTCATCTTGCCCCTCGTTGCTGCCCGTCATCTTGCCCCAGATTGCTTGTTTGAACGGATTCTTCTCCATTGCCATAAGAGAAGGCGATTAATTGACAATTATTCATGGTAACAGGTAGTATTTAAACTAAGTTACTCATAAATACTAAAGAGACACCATATAACTTATCTGTATCTGTAGCAGAGTTTATTTACAAATGCATAAAAGTTAGATCGTGGCAACGGTGAACAATCAGAGCTTCAGAACTAACACTAATACGGCGATTTCAGCGTCTCTATACTATTGCTGAACAAACAGCGGATAGGAGACCTTATAGTATGCAGTAGATGCTGTTAACTGGGGGGGAAACGGAAAAAATAAGACTTTCGTCATCTTGCCCCGGTCTCCCCTACTTGATAATCAGTATATTTTCCCATCTTTCTTTAGACATATGAACGAGAAAATGTTCCATTCTGTTTGGCAAGAGGAGCCACTCTCAGTAGAGAGCAGGATAGCCTACAGAGTTTCAGATATTTTTCTAAATTTTATTTTTCCTTTGACGTAATGAATAGAACAAAGCCTGCAAACTTGCTCATTCCTTCTTTCTTTTGTAATTTTTAAGTTCTCAGCTTGAAGTTAGCAGAATTCATTTTCCTATTCATCCATCGTATCATCTCAGTTTTGACAACAAAAAAGGAAATTTTTTAATAAAATATTTACTTCAAGGGGCAGTACAATGAACACTACTATGTGACACAAATCGACCTCCCCCCCCCCCAGTGACCAGAAATATTTCAAGAGTGGGGGCTGATCAATGGGCCAATTTAATGCAATGTTTTTTTTATTATTATTTTTAATTCCGCTTCTTTAACGATTCCTAAAGATAACAATTTATCAGAAGGCAAAATGTTCTGAAAGCTTACAGATGCAAACATTTAAACTGCTAAAATTAAAAAGACAAAGAAATTAAAAGCTGAGGGATGGTTGAATTAAATTAAAAAAAAAAAAGATGGAAAATGATTTCCCTCATCCCTTTATTCTGCCAGAAACTAATAAATAAAATTGACATAATTACAAAATATTCAACACAAAACAACAAAAAATCAACACTGTCCAAACAAGTCAAATTCAATCTTTTAAAAGTAAGTTGCTACTGTCTGTGCTCGAGCTCCGCGACTATACTTCGTTTCACAGTAAGTTGGCACTGAAGGGAAAGCTAGGCGAGCCGAATTGCAGCCGTTGTCAAGGAAACGAGGTTACTCTGCGTAGGGCGCGTGCCAGTCAGCGGCGCGACTTGCCGAATTTGGCGAGGGAAAAATAAAATATAAAATACCAAGAACGAAACAACTATCCTTGAAGTTTTCAAAGAAATTACATTTGTCTCAAATATATTTCATCATATTTTTATCACAAATGCAAGGCTGTGAATTGGATTTCATTTTACAGCGGCGGAGAGCTATCGGTCACAAAGTAATTAACAAATAATTCTGAATGATTAAAAAATTAGCAGGAAAACAAATAAAAAGTAATAACTAAAAGAAGAGAATATGCTCTGAAAGACGCATACTCTGTCTCTGGTGATTTCTTCGTTCGCTGATAAAAAGCATGTGCCCTCTCGTCAAAATACGGACCATCCAGTATGTATATATCATCTATTTCAAAAGGAAAAATAAGACGACCGAAGTTGATATATGTAAGGAGAACGTTAGCACACAGCTGTGAACATTTATCCATAGTAATAATGGGTACCAAAGGCATAGAAAAGAACCGCGTTCTTTTCAGAAGTATAACAAATGAAAAACTATCATGCATGTTCTCCAAAGCGCATCTTCGTTTTTCTATTGCAGATCCTCAGAATTCGCTAAAGGCTGTTCATCAACAAGCCTTTAGCGAAAAAAAAAAAAAAAAAATGTTAATTTTCAGTCCTTGCCTGCAATTTTATTAGTTTGTTAAGAAGTGGATCTTTTACCTTGCCTCTGACATGGAAATGGTATTCCATATGTGCCTCCTCTTATCCATATCTTATGTATATATAAATTTATAGCTTCTTTACAACTTGTGCTTTCAGAAAAAATGACTAAATTAAACTGAAATTGCCATTTAAAAATAAAACTTAGCTTTCGGGACAAAATTGATTGCATATTTGAAATAATCTGCAACCTTTGTTACCCCCCATATTCTTTACCTCTGTTTTGAATAACTTCTCTTTAATTTTTCACATGCTCTCGACTTGCTCTCTGGAGTTGAGAAATGCATCCTAAGTTCGTTTAAATCTTTGCAACAAAAAAGGAACTCTTAATGTTTATAGATTATTTTCCATAATCCCTCTGATTTAAAAATCCGACTGTGCCAATGCCAACCATTTCTTCGGAATTCGGAAAAGGTGCCATTGTGTCTTTTTATACATATGTATATAAATCAAAGAAGTACCATTGTGCAGAAAAGTAAAAGAAAATGTAACAATGATAATTCGTTAGACACCTGTTTTGAGGTTTCAAGGATCCCATTTTTCATCGAGAAAAAAAAAAAAAGATCGTGTTCACTTTTCTGCATTAAAACTGGGTGTTCCTTGAAACCCCGAAACACCTGTCTGCAATTCTCGGCAAATTTGTGTAACTCAGCGTTGTTTTATTATCTAAAATAACATACTTCAACTCTGTACACGCGTTTTCCTTTTATACTCTAGTAATAACGGTGAAGATCCAAGATTAAATAACCAGTTTTCGAAAAAAAAAAAAAAAGATTGCCCTTTCTAAAAAAATTTATTCAAATAAAAAATTTAGAAACTTCATGGGAACAATTAGCTATTACTGCATTTCAGAGCTCAGAGAAGATATTAATTTTGAATTTTTCAAAAAAAAAAAAAAAAAGGTCGATTTTAAGCTCAACTTATTTATGAAAAAAGTTAAAAATAATAAACGAAAATGCATCGAGGTTTGTGCAAATAGAAAAGTTATGGCTCTCAATTTTGCGTGACTGTGAAAGTATATGATTAACCCCGAAACTCAGTTTATTAAAAATTATTTTACTAACCCTTAGCGTAGTTAATGTAGCCTACTTTATAGGTATATTTTGGGAGTGAGTAAATTTACTTAATATAAAAAATTAATTTAAGGCAGGGGTTCTAAATCTGGGGAGGGTGGGGCGAATTAATTTCGTATTTCAAGGGAGATGTGTATGTTTCAAATTTAAAGTGAAAAAGTAAAACTTCTTCATCCAGCAGTTCATCGGTGTAAATTTGTAATAGTGAATCTGTACATACGTGTGTAAGAGCATTATATTTTTTTCCTCCATAAACTTTTCAAATGATCCAAAAAAGAAAAGAAGAAAAAACGACTTTTGCCGTAGCAAGGATTTGTACACAACAAGTATTCGTTACATTCAAACAAAATTCGGGTTTCTTTCATTTTTTCACAATAATTTTCTTGAAGTTTGGGCTCATTATGTAAGAAACGAAAGCTATTTAAAACTACCAAGTAAAATAAATCTCGAATTCAAAGAAAAAAAATCCCATTGTATTTGTAATTGCAGCAAGTAAATAATTGAAAATTAATATTTTCATTTCATTTTTTATTTCTTACTCACGAAAACTGTTTTTAAAAATGTATTCAATTGCTTGGAAATAACGAAAGCATAAATGAGAAAAAAGACCAGGCAGAAATGCTTTGACCACAATAAGGAGAGTTCTTTCAAGAGTCATAATGAAGAAGGGGTGATGGCTTAAGAAAGCGCACTTCCAGATGCATTCAGTTTTTGCTCGCTCGTTTACTTCCTTCTTGCTATCACCCCTGTTTTGATGAAAATCAGAAGAGACCTGACGCATTCGCAAATTCGAGTAAGGTTTCGCGTTAAAATATCGAACAGTATATCACAACCCTCTAAATTCGCTGCCAGCTGTGTTTTGAAAACTTAAGAGAAAATAAAGCACCATAGTTCTTCTTCGCAAGCTCGACAGCTGACACCCGACCAAGGCCGCCTGACGCCTGAATCAACTAATGTGGCTCGCAAAAACTGTTACATGTGACCCCTTATTATGGTCAATGTTATAAATCGAAAACTATGCTCTGGAAATGTGCAAATCAACCGATCTTCTTCATTTGGTAAAAAGACTGATTGTTGCAAGTTTGAAGCTAAATACAGGGTATCTGCTACATTTCGAGTTTTGAAATCCATAACTTTCCATGATTTCTGCTCGTAACTTTGCACGACTAATGGGGTGCAATTTTTCCAGAAAAAAAAATTAATTTTTCACAAGAATATGTAAATTAGTGTTTTGTGAAAATTAAATTGCAACAATCTGATCTATGCTTGGGATCATGGGTGCAAGTTTGGTGATGTGTTCAAGACGGAAAATATTTTGAGCAGCCACCCCCACCCTCTCACATGCGAGCTTAATGAAAAATGTATCAGCAATAATGTTGTAGAGTTTGACTATGGCAGTTTTAGAATCTGTGTTTACTTTAATTTTCCACTTTTGACTTTTCTAACAACATGGACCTAGTTTAAACTGTAATATTGAAGTGTTTTGATACCCAAAAACCAAAAAACTGCCAATTAATGGGGGGTCTGGGGTCTCTCCCCCAGATATTTTTTTTAATTGAAGTCCAAAAAACGCCATGATAGTCTATTTTGATAGTTCATATTCTCATTAAAATCTTCAAAATCTCTGATAGTTCCCATTTTACCGGACATGGTGAACGCCATTTGATGTGGCGTAAACATTTCATCCCGTCAGCTATCACACTCAACCGGTGATTCAGATTCAACTCTAAGACAATTTAACAGTGCACATAATTTTCATTTATGCATGTAAAGTTTGCAAAAAAAAAAATGCGAATGAGAAAAAAACGAAAGGATGATCAAATATAGCAAGTGAAAAATAAAGACGAAAAGCGATGAAATTCGAAAATTAGCGAGAATTGTGAGCAACTTCGTGGTCTACAATGCAAGGAGTTGGAAATAACAGAGAAACCTAAAAAAAAGTCAAGGGGCGTGAGTCTAAAAGTCACTCCTCCAAAAGCACGTTGCATAGAAAACAAGCCCATGGCGGAAAATCGAGAGAATGTCGATGCAAATTCGTTGTTATCGAACGGTTCAGTAATATTAAAAGCATATTTTTCAAACACTCAATTTCTCTTTTTTTAGTAAAAACTGAAAGAAAGTCATCGAATTTCTTTCCGTCCTAACCTCTGTCTCGGAAATTTTGTCGAAGACGGAAATCCGTCCTGAGACGGAAGGTCTTGCACCCATGCTTGGGATATATGTTTCTAAAAATTCAAATTAAAGCGAATTGTCACTAGCTCCAGCAACTATTATGACTAAAAACCAATTTATGCATCAATGATTAGCTATAAACATGAAATAATTAGTTTTAACTAAATTATTTTGCTACCAAAAACATATATTTATAAATCTAAAATTTTTGAAAATATTTTTTTCAATTCAAATAAATCATGCAAAATTTTTACATAGGTAAAAATTTATATAAAACAAATTTATTATGTTTTCTCTGAAAAATCTTATATGATACACAATAATTTTTCAATCACTAACAAATGAAAAAAAGATTTAATTGCAAAATGATTTTGCAAAATAAAAGAAGCTTAAAACATCCAGCAATAATGATGTAAAACTACTTGTGAACAGAGAAACATTTGAACATGATTTTATTTCTTTTGGCTTTTTAAAAATAAATATTTTATTTTATAAACAAATCATGAATCTAAAACTTATTTTCTAAAAAATAAAAGGTTTCAATTTGGCCACTGTTGGTGATATTTAGAGAGAAAACTATTGAATCACATTAAAATTGCCAATAAAGGGGAAATAACATTAAATTGGTGTATAAGGAAGACATGTGATGTACACATCAGCTCGTTTATTTAATTTTACGAATGAACTTTATTAATATTATTTTTATTATTATTTATTTTGGTAGTTTATACATTTGGGCACTGATTTTGTAATTAAAATTCGAAAATTCCATGTATTTTCCAGGTTTTAGAGGAAATATTAAAAATTCCCTGCATTTTCCCTGTTTCTTTTTTTTTTTTAATTACCTGTATTTTCCCTGTTTCTTCAGGTTTCCCTGTGGCGTAGCAACCCTGTGTTAAATTTTAAAGAAAAAATTTATAGCACAATAATTTTTTTAAGATAGACAGTTTATTTAAAACCCGAACAAGTTCGGGACGGGCAGCTAGTTACTAATTAAATAATTGTTGATAATCATCCAAAGAAAAAAATAGACCCACTACTTTTATTTTTTGCAGGGAAGGTATTGTGGGAAATTTTCTAGATGAACATGAATTCCTCCAAAGAATGAGTTAATATTAAGAGAATGCTACTTTGTGCAAGTATAATCGCAGAATCAGTCTGGTTTGTATCAATAGAGCAGAGATCAGAATAAGAATCATCAAAATGAAAGGAAAAATAATCAACAGAATTTTATTGTCTAAGCCTAATAGCTACAAGCACAAAAGCAAAAGTATTCTTTTTACATTACAGGAAATTTAGCTCAACAAAAATTAGCCACAAGTAATTTTCCGATACAAAATATGAAAATTTTATATAGAATGTATCAAAATATGTACATAGAACAATTTATTTACATAAAATACTTCACAATATTTAAATGAGTTGTAAAATATTGTTTAAATAATTACTGCTTTTAATTATAATCAATTTTGATGGCAATAAAAGAAAGATCAGCTCAGTTCGCAAAAAATAAAGCAGCAAATAATTTAGCCAGTCCACACCAAGCAACAAAGAATCTCTGATCTCATACACTAGGGCTACATTAAGTTGAGATAACTTACTTTATTATTCAATTTCAAATACAGTTGAACTCTGTTAATATGAAATGTCAACAATCCACGAGTTTGTTCATATTAGCTATTATTCGTGTCAACCGTAAATGAGTTAATAAAGAAATGCTTACTTATATTAGAAAAATATTACTACTAATACACATTGTAATCTAACTATTGGTACATTCAGAAAAAAAATCACTAATTTCTCAGAAAAGGATATGTTTGGAAAATATTGAAAAAGGAAGATAACAGAGAATCAGGAAAGAGGTTGTAAACTACAATGGAAGATGAAGTTTTATCTCCAAGTAAATTAAAATGTCCACAAGTAAACAAATGAACAAGCTTTATTTTCTATGCAAAATATTTAATGTTTTCTTCTAGATACACAATGGAACTTATGCTACCTAACAAAATGATGAATAATTTTCTAAAAAAGAAAATTGAAGAATTTAACCACGAACATTTTAAGTAAAAATATCAGGAAATTTTGTTTGTATTAACAGAGACTCTCGATTCAATGTACACATTATGCATGAAATTTTGAATGTAATTAAAGTCCAAAGCAAACTTAACGAATAAAATGTTTGTTCTAGCTGTGATTTCGTATTAATTGTGTTTGTATTAAGAGAGTTCAACTGTACTTGTTATATGATAGCAAATTTCTTTGAAAAAATTAGTTGAAAACAAATTTAAGAATTTTATCACCTTGTCAATGAATTAATTAGCCTTATATTTAAGGTTATTAAATAAGCTAAAAAATAAAATATACATGGATATCTTTTACAACTGTACTACATCCGATTTATCATTTAGCCATCAGTTATAACTTTCCAGGAATGAGCCTAACAAATTTAATTACCATCTATGATAAAGACAAAGACACATAATTAATTCAAAAACTTAAAAAGCATCATTTTGTACAAAATGAGTATTTAAACATATAGGCAATGAGTTTCAGAAGAGTAAGTAACCACTTGATCCACTAAATAAAACCACAGCTCAACTGTTTCACACATGAAGTAGCATTGGTTAAAATATCTAAACATTGAACAAGAAACTTAACAAATACAAAACATAACAAAAAATTACCATATTTTTCAAAAATATGTGTGAAGAATAAATCATAGAAGTAAAACATTCATACGTATGAGTAACCAATGAAGCACCAGAAGACACAAAATTATGGATATTGAATGAAAAACAAAGTCAGGGTTCCCACAAACTGCAAAATTAATTTCCCAGACATTCACAAACTGTCACTGATCCCATTATGATGCAATTTTATCAATATATATTTTTAAATATAATTATAAGTTTCCATCTTTCCTTTGTAATAGTTTTGTTTTTAGCAGTTTTGTAAACATATAAAAAATGGTGTAATTGTAACTAAGTAAATACAGATGTAAATGCTCAATCTATTAAGTGCATTTGACAAATATATAGCTCCAATTTGCCCAACTCAATACAACAAAAGTTTATATTGGGTTTTTACGATTATTGTTAAAACGGCAAAGATTTTTTCCTTGGCACAATACTATCCAAACACCACTAATAAACAAAACCACAACTGAATTTTTTACCATTTCAATGCAGATAATTTGCATAATTATATTTCAGTCAACTGCAGTCATAATATGTCTGCAATTATGTATGCAAATACATAGTGTATGCAAATTTGTGCATTATTCATGTTGGAATTCATAAAGCACTAAGTAAAACACAGCTAAAGTATGTTTTGACTGAGTAAAATTTTATATGCATATAATTTTCCCAAATGCTATTCAACGCTCTAACTCCCCCCCCCCTACCCTCTTCTGATTATGTTTACCTTTTTTTTCATGCTATAATTTATGCTTCTGAACTTTTTTTTTTTTGAATCTCTTTCACCTAGCTTTGTTCAGCAATTTCAAGATAGGTTTTAATAAGTAGGGTAATCTAACCAGTGAATGAACACATGTAGATGAATATAGCTTTTAATTACATAAAAAAAGGTTTAAAACTTTTCTCAAAGATGAACTAGAAGCAGTAACTTCTTTCTATACAATTTCAAAAAGAAAACAACTAGAAAAAGTTGTGTTTTTTCACTGGTTACATATGTTTATTTAGTTGTCTACTGTACCTTTTTCCGCCCCACTCCTCCAAAGAAAAAAACACACATGACACAGAACCAAAAAACTTCTCACAATTGAAAAATAATAATTATGTACATTGCTTTTACAGTCATGTGCAAAATGCTAGTTTTAATCAATGATACGAGTTTTTGAAAATATGAGTTCTGCATGTGCGTTCATTAACTAGTCAGTCTATCCTATACAATAAAAGAAAATATAACAGCTTATAGGAACTTATGGTTGACTTGCTAAGTAGAGTCAATTTAATACAAATTTAGTCAAATTCTCTGACATAAACAACTTAAGAAAACATATCCCTGACCTCTAACAATTTTTTACCTTTTTTGACTGTAGAAGTTTGTGAGAACACTGAAAGGTCATTAACAACATAAGAAGTAAAATTTACATCAGCACTGAATTTAAGTATTGAGCAGCACTTCAAAACAAAGAATTAACTGTTTATTGTGTCTGATTCATGATCTTTAATATTTTCGGTAATATGAATTAAATCATCACTGTTTTCAGCATTACTATCTGCTTCCTCACTCACTGTTGACCAGCCACCATCATCTGACTGATTTAAGGCACTTGCATTTTCGTTGTCATCTTGTAAGTTTTCACTTAATTGCAAAGGATGAGATTCTATTCTTTTGGCAGGATTTATATTATTCTCCTCTTTAATAGCATCACACTGTTTCTCATAGTCACTTTGACTAGACTGAATATGTTCTTGCTTTAAAAATGATTTATCAGTGCCATGGGCACCATCAACAGAAAATCCAGTATCAAAAATAGGGACTAAATCAGGAAATTTTACACTTGTCGTGAGAGGTTGAGAAGAATTCTCAGTACATACTTTAGGCAGTTGCTTGGGGCATACTGAATTACAATTCTGCATTCCTATATGTGGATTGCTAGAGCATGTTTTTGCATCATTTTTATCCACACTAGTAAAATTAGTATCTTGCACATAGGCATTTTGATTTGCTTGCAACATATCTGGTAGAACTACTTGTGCATTTGACTTTGGATTTGATTTCAGCATGTCTGGAAGAACTACCTCATTTTTAAAGTCAGTTTTTTCAGGAATCCCATCACTTTTTTTGTTGGTAGCAAAAGTTTCTGAAGTAAAAGCAAGATCTTCATCAGGTATGTTACACGTTTTGCAATTTTTTTCATTTCCCCCCACCAGTACAGTATTTTCATCAGTAGCAACAGTTTCAGAAGTTTTAGAAATATGTTCGTCAATATGCATGTAATCAGTTTTTTCAGGATTTTCTTCATTTTTTTCAGTAAATTCACTTTTTCCATCACAAGCAGAAGTTTCAGAAGTAGAATTATCACCCTCCTGAGCTATGTTAATTTTCTCTCCACAAACAGTGTCGTCATGAGACAATAAAGAAAGAATTTCCTTATTATCTTCAAAATGCTTCTCACATTTTGAATTTTTTTCCGTATCACATGGAAGATTTACATTTTGAAATTCTGGAAGCATTGTATGACCTTTGGTGTTTGTACCCCTTATTGCATCAAATTGTTCAGGAGTATAAGAGTTCAGAGAATCAGACTCCACCATCACATTTTGACTGACACTAGACATTTCTGAATTATGTACTTGCATATCAGAAGAAGCATTTACTTTATCACATGAATCATGAGGAGTATAACTGGTCTCAAGATGTGAAGAAGTTTCGCAATCAGTTTTAACATTAGTGTTAGCACAATCATCAACATTCTCTTCATCATTTACAGGTTGAGTTTTAGATGTATTATCAAAATGAACTACTACATGAATTGTATTGTTATCATTCAGTTTCACCTCTTTGCCTTCAAAAAATTTTGAATCTCCATCATCTATGTAATCATCGGAGTAATTCATCTGTTTTAAAGCACATTCATATAATTTACTATTTTCTTCCTCCAAGACATTTGACTCATCATCACTGCCACTATGATTGAAATGAGAGCCTTCATTATTCTTTACTGAAGAAATTTCTTCAGGAAATAATTCTGATTGATCTTTATCCACACATTCATCTACATGACATGCTACATTTTTTAAAGCACCAGCCATGCTTGCTCTGTTCATATGCTCTGTTTCTTTTGATTCCAACCATCCTTCATCTGATTTACTGTAACTATTTTGAACACAATCAGGTTGTTCCCAATTGTTTGTGGGTTCAGGTTTTGCTAAATAAACATCATTTTCAACCATGTTGTTTTCTTGAAAATGTGTTTTCTTAAAAACATCCGATTGATCAATATCTGCCCATTCATCAACATCATGAGCTACATCTTTTGAGGAAAAAGTCCCAGACTTTGTATTATAATCCTGTTCTGTTGAATCCAGCCATCCTTCATCATACTTATCATTGTTATTTCGTGAAGAAAATATTTTTTTCTTAGTATATTTATTCTCTGTTGAAGCAAAATGAGAGCCCTTTTCAACACTTTTTCTTCGAGGATTTGTTTTCCTAAATGATTCTGATGGATTAATATCTACCCATTCACCTTCATCCTGATTTACATTTTTGGGGGAAATAATCCCATGTGCATTATTTTTATACTTCTTTTCAGCTGAATACTCACATTCTTTATTAGTTCTAGCATTGTTATCCTGTGAACGCTGTTTCCAACTGTTTGCAGATTCATTTTTTGGTGCATCAAAATTCGAGCTTTTTTCCACATTCTTTCTTCCAGTGTTTGTGTTTCCAAAAACATGTGACTGATCAATATCACCCCATTCATGGTTCTCATTTACATTTTTTGCGGCATGAGTTATACGAGTATTGTTTTTATATTCCTTTTGTGATGAATCCATCCATCCATCATTTGATTTAGCACTGTTATTTTGAGTGTGATGATGTTTTTTCCAGTTGTTTGAGGAATCATTTTCTGTTGACTCCAACCATCCATCATTTGATTTTGAATGATCAATTTTAACATCTCCCCAAGTATCACTTTCTTCAACATATTTAGACTTGTGGGATGACTCTCGTTTTTGATGAACATGCATGCTTTTAGAATTGGATTGAGCAGAAAATCTTTGCCCATGACACTCAGCATTTGATTTTGATGATTGCACAACATATTTTTTATTTTTCTCAAAACTCCTTCTATTATCATCTTGTCTTTGTAAATGTGATTTGTCATAGTTACGAATGTCAGAAGGAATACTATCACTATTTTTATAAGTGGTATGAGCAGAGTATGAGTTTTGTTGATGAGTTTGTTTGAGTTTTGACCCTTTGTCTACAGATTGATTTTTTGTCAGATGACTGGCAGGTTTTACATTCTCCCATGTGTCATCATAAGAATGTTGAAACTTTTTATGTGAGCTAGACAAACCTCTAGTGTTGTTACTTTTCTCTTTGCATGCATTTTTTGAGTCATTTCCCTGTTCCCAAGAATCAGAACTATTAATAGAATTTACCCAATTTTCCACCCTACTCTGCTTATGCTGATTTTCTGCAAGTTCATCATCTGTCCAAGTCTCACCAGCATGTGGACTTTTGCGATTATCAAGATTGCGTGTATCAGGATCACTTGAACTTGAATTTGCCGCTCGACTATTTTTCTTTTCGGCATCTCTTGAATAATTGGATCTATTTCTTTCATTGGAATTAAATGCTGCTGAACCCCTTCCCCTGGGTCTCCACGAGTTTCCTCTCACATTTTGCCTTTCATAATTAGATCCGGTCACACCACGATTTTCCGATGATCGAAACGGATTATTACCAGTCCCAAATTTTTTGTTACAAAAGCTGTTTTGGCCGTAGTCATCATATTTATGCTGTGTATTTTTTGACTGTGTGTAAGTAGAATTTGTCCAGTTATCCTCTCTTTTATCAGTTCTCCAATCAGATCCTGGAAATCATACAGATAACAAGTTTTAAAAATTTAACATGAGCATATAGCACAAAAATAGCAAAAATTTAGTAAAGTTCTTTCCTATTGAGAGAAAATGTCTCCCCCCTATTTTTTGGGAGGGGGGACGGACAAATGTATTACATACATGTGACTTCTCAAAACCAAAAAAGTTGAAAGTATTTTGCGGAAATGAGTGAAAGACTGAAAATTCTGAAATTCCCTTCAGTAGTGGAAAATTCTCATAGTCTTAAAAATTTTCAATTCAATGGAAACAAACACGTTTTAAAAGTGTCAGTTTTTTAGCATATTAATTACTTAAAAGGAACTGGTTCATCTTGGTATATTTTTGTTACTGATTGCTTAAATGATTTGTTAACTTTTTATAAGACATAAAGCACATCTATATTTTAAAATTAAAATTTTAATAAATATACAAAGAACCTTAATTTATTTATTTCATACTATATTATTCCCTAAAAAAAGTACGATTCTTGGGCAGGATGCAAAACAATTGCACGCTGAAAGCAGTACATGCATTTCTTCGCTTGTATGTGAAAAAGTAGCTTACATTATTTTAGTGTTTCTGAAACTGAGTAGCAATCTTTAAACATCTGCTATTTGGGTTTTACATATTATTTTTTTTTCTAAAAAGTGGAGACTATAAAGCATGCTAAGCAAAAAAGTAAAGTTATTTTTACTATCATAGAGTTTTTTTTTTTTTTTTTGTTAAATTACTGTATTTCTCTTAAAAACCACATGCATGGTATTAAAATGAGCTTAAATGGAATGTAATAAACATGGTTATGATTAGAAATGCTCGATTTTCTTATTCATACATGAATGGTTTTGCAATCCTAATTCGTAATTTGAGGGTTATTTTCATGATCGCAATTTTTGTTAACTTCTGATTTTATTCTGAATTAAAGTCAACAACATGACCTTTTAGATTTCTTGTAGTCACATTACTTTTTTTTTCATAAAACAAGCTCTAATATTAATGTAATTATCAAGAAAATTTGTAAATCCAAACTGTGGTGTACCTCATATTTTTGTTTAGCTGAGCCTTAATTGTAATCAGTCTGTAATTAACAATAAGGACATATGGATGCTTCAATTGCCAAATCGATTAACTCCACTTTAAAAAAAAATCATTTCTGCTCAAATAATGCTTAATCAATGCTTAGCATGTGAATTTATATTAAAGTTTTTGCTCAGTACATTTCTGATCATGTGATGGCAGATAATGTAAGACGAGGGTATCTTCTTTCTAACTTTTCTCGACTTTTTGTTTTATGGAGTTAATCGATTTGGCAAGTGAGGCATCCATATAAAACTGAATGAATAAATGTCCCAGTTTATTATTTCTTTGGTTGGATTAAAAGCTTGAAAATTTCCTGGGTTTTGTGAATATATTTACTAAGTATTGTTAGGAAAAAACTTTTGGAAATACTTCCCCAATTTATAAATCAAAACCATCAACTATGAACCTGGTTTTTCCTATTACAGTGCTTGATTTATATGCAGGTATATATGATACACATTTTTATGTAACAAATATTTCATTAAAAAAATCAGCATTAACTGACAACAAATATTTATACTACTAAAATAAGCTTGGATCATCATGTAATTAGTAACTTCTACTCTAGTAGTGGTGGAAACTGATTTATAAAAACACTGTTCATTAGCAAAAGCTCCAACAACATTGATTTAAAATGAATGAAATCTCATGCTTCATACATGCTGTGTATAAAAAGTTATGTACAAATGTAAAATTTAATACAGTTACAGTAGAGTCTCGAAAATCCGAGATTCCGTTTAATTGGAGGTGATTTATTTGTATTTTGGGTAGGGGAGAAGGGGGCTAGTGTGGACAAATTTTGAATTTTTCTGAAAAAAAAGTATACTAAGTACAGTTTTAAATAAGTTTGATTTTTTATAACAATAATTTGCACTTATTTTAATTGATATATTAAAACATTTGGCCAAACAGTTATTTAATAAAAAAAATTTCAAAAAAGGTTGCTTAGTGTGGTCAAGCTAAGGGGCTCGCGTGGACAAGCTAGAATGCTAATTAAGCAATGTAAACAGTGGATTCAAAAACATAAATAAATAAGTGTTAATCTAAATAGCAGATTCCTTAGCTAATGTTAACCTTAACAAAGCTTATTTTTTTTAATAACAAAAGTTTAAGATATTATTCGTAACTATAAATTGTCTAAAAATAAAGAAATTATTTTATAGACAAATTCAAGTGTTTGAAAGTTACTATTCCCTTTTAGTTAGATAAAAAAAATCTATTTTATTGCAGAATAGAATTTTTTTTTACTTTACACTATTATTGAAGATATCAACATTAAATGTTAAATGTGAAATGCAGAGGAGAAAATGCACCGTAAAAATAATTTAGAAATGTTCCTGGAAATTAATAGGCAGCTCTTCCATATGCCCAATTTCTGTCAATAACATTACTTGCAAAACCCAGGAACGTTTTCTGCTAAAAATCATTAACCTTTGTGAAACTAGCCTTTGATCTTTCCGAAGAAATGGGAGATCTCTCATTGAGAGCTTAGTGAACCTGGATGGGCCGTAATCGGGTGTGAGACGATACATTTAATAAATATTCAGTAAATCTTTAAACTGGTAGCTAAAAATATTTTTCACACCATTGGGGAGTCTACATTCATGCACATTGAAGCAATTCAGAAAACTATTTTCCAAAGATAATTGATTTTATGGGGAAATGGGTAGAAACCCGTGAAATCATGCAACTTTCAACGTAAATAATCAATAACGCTTCGGATTTTTTTTACAGTGTGCTACTAGCATTGATTCTTGCGCTGGTAGTTTCCCTACAATTTCATTTCACGATACTTGGGACATATATTTTCCAACGTGGAAAAAGAATAATTTTCTGTACTTCAAAGAACTATTTTGTTCAACTTTTCCTCAGAAAAAATGCATAATGAAATCAGTTGATTTGTATACGGCCTCCACTTGTCCAACATAGTGTAAAATGCTAATTTTTTTCCATAAAGTTGACCAACACAAAGTCATTAAGGCTTATGTCATTGGTAATTTGAATTATAAACAAATAATAATAAAAAATGTGTGAAAATGACAGAATTCCTTGGTAAATTGATTTATCATCTTTCAATAAGCAAACTCATTTAGTAAAAAAAAAAGCTTAAAAAGGTGCAAAAACACACAGAATCCTTTCTAAATGTCATTATTTTATCATTTCCAATTAATCATTTCATGAAGCAATTGGTAAAAAATAAAATCCCAAAATTTAATATGATGAAGAACTAGATAAAATCATTCGTAAAAGAACTCATCACTTTACGAAAATCTATCTTATTTTGTAAATGAAACCTAAAATAGGAAAAAGTGGGACATAAAATCCTTTGTAATTGAATGCATACTTGTCAGGCAAATAACATAAAATATATTATATTTTATTCCTTATTTTTTTCTCACTCAAAGCTGCAAGGGATTAGTGTGGACATAAGTCCACAGAAACTTCATTACCATGTATCCACAATAGCCCCATCACCGAGTGTCCACTCTAACCCTATGGGGCAAATTTTTTTGATTAAACCTTTTAATTATTAATTAAAACTATGCAAGGCAGAACTGAATATCAAAATATATATTTAATACATTTATTTATGATATATTATCTCTTTTTACTTGAAATAATAAATTAAAAAAGTTTAATTTAACAATTAAAAGAAAATCCAAAATTTACTTTTCCACTATGAAAACTTTCTTTTGTAATTTGCTATTGAAGTATCAAGTGTGCTGTCATGAAACTACACATGGAAGTGCATGTTGGTGTTGTCATTATGCATTAATTAACAGAGAAATTTTGAACAACAAACAACAGAAATATTCCAGATGTCCACAATAGCTCCCTTCTCCCCCACACTTTTTTTTAACAGCTAAAAGATTATTTGCAATAAAATCTGAATATCAGTATCTTTTCACTATTGCAAAGCGTTATAAACTGCAAAATAAAGATGTTGAGAGGTATGTATCAACAATGCAATTGCTAATAAATATTCATTAATTACTATAGATGGGTTAATTTCCTATCCCAGATGCCTCAAATCAACTAACTTGATACAAAAAAGGACTTAAAATTAATTTTGCTCTTCCACAAAGAACAAAGAAGTAGCGCTTTTCAAATGTTCGATTTCAATCAACAGACAACACATCACATACGCAATTTGATGTCATGTGAGTTGAATAAACGAAATTTTAATCTTCTACGACTTACTGCTTTTGAGTTATACGATGTACATACACATGCCCACACACATTCAAATGTCATGACAAAAAATATCAAAATGAATTCAAGGACAGCCAAAATGTATTTTTTTGGTTGAATACAAATTCACACACAAAAATACTTTTAGACATCATTAGAAAAACTTATCAAAATTCGTTTAGAGGGAATCAAAAAAAGGTGAGAGAAAATCTTTGCAGAGGCACCACATGCTTTTTATTGTACTAGGAAGCAAAAGGTGCAGGAACCTACACTGTTCGAATAGTGTCAAATTTTAAAATCTAAGAATTTTCCGCATAATCCGAGTTTTCAGTTTTCTGAGGTGGCTTGAGCCCGAATTACCTCGGATTTTCGAGATTCTACTATACTATCAAAAATTTCCAGCATTGCCTGGATCAGTAATAATTATGAGAAACAATTGCTAGTTTAATTTGTTAACTGTTTTAACTGAAAGAACTAAAAACACAAAGCTTTGAAGTTATTAAAAATAGAGCTTCTTCCCTATCCATAAAAGTAAAATAGCAATAAGTATAAACAAAATAGTATAAGCACAATATAGTATTCATTTAGAAACGAAAGCACGACGTTTAAGCACAAACAAATTTGAAGAACTTCCAAAATATAAAATTAAACTTTCAATTGTTTAAAAAGAATTATCAGTTGATTTATTTATTTATTATTAATTTTTCGGAATATAGAATGTCAAACCATCTCTATACGGCTATTGAAGTAAATGTTTAAAAAAATGTAGCCGCACATAATCCCCTTATACTTGCTTTAGTTATCCTGGGAATTTTCAATTATTGTAGGTTCTTCGTACGATTTAAAACGTTACCAAATTTGTGGTAGGGTTGGTTGGGGGAAGTGGGTCACTGGGGAAAGCGGGTCACTCCCCCCCCCCAAACTGAAATTTGGATAAAGTTTTAAAACTTTTTCACAATGATCGAGTAATATTTCATCACCGTGAATTGGTTTTGCATTTATTTGGGTTTGGTGGGTTTTTTTTCTTGGTCATGTCAAGTGATCCAAAGTTTTTTCCCTTACCTCCTTCTATTTCTTTGAAATTTGGCTCATACATTGTATCCTTTGAGGTAATCAAAAGTCCAAATTTTTAGATTTTTATCTCTTTTATTTTTTTATTTATGAGACTTCAATTTTTAGAAAAACCCTCTTTTTTTCATGGATGCTGAAACATAAAATGAATGATAACTCAGCTTCAACTACAGATAGAAAGATTTGGTAAAAAGCATTTTAAAGTACATTAGTTACTGTTTAATATGATATGCAACATGACATTTCATAAACAGTTTCGTTTTTAAAAAAATAAATTTAAAATTCAAATTTCTCGGAAAACAGATAACAAATTTTTTTCAAAAAAAAATCTCAAAAATTTGTGTGTATTTTATCTTTGTTTGTACAAAATTTCAAGTTGGGATCTCAATGCCATATTTTTTTTTTTGAATTTTTGAATAAAATTTGATTTAACACTAGAACCGCGGAAATTTCCGTATACCTAAAACCGCAGGCAGGGGTCAATTTGACCCAAAGCTTAAAATGGGTTCTTTGATGTTTAGAAGGAGGTAAAAAAATATTTTTGATGAACAAGAGTAATACTAAGATTATACAATATAATAGTAAGATATAAAATTCTCTCCCATTAACTGTAATCATTTATTCATTTCACTTTGTAGTGTAAATTTCCTCCCGTAGTTTTTCTGCTATTACATTGTCCAAAAAAATTAGATACGGTATCTTCATTCGAGGAAATATTTTCTTCATCTGCGGGCACATATTCATCATCGCTGAAAACAAATTCTTCATCATTATCGTTTTCGGATTCATTTTCCGATAATTGTTGCATATATTCGAGGGCCTTGCCATTTGTAACAAAAGTTCCAGATTTTATTTCATCTGGATTTGAATTCGACAACTTTTTCGTTTACGTACATATTGCCTTTTCCACCCATAAGTAGTTTTTCTGCTAGTACATTGTCCAGAAAAATTAGATACGGTATCTACATCCGAGGAAATATTTTCCTCATCTGGGGGCAGATATTCAGCATCGTTGAAAACAATTTCTTCATCATTATCGTTTTCGGATTCATTTTTCGATAATTGTCGCATATATTCGAGGGCATCGTTAACTGTTAATTTACGCCTATTTCTTCCAGCCATTTTCACTTCAGATCAATTTTATCTCTGTGTAAACAAGGCCCAAAAAAATCGAACAGACTGGTACAATCAAACTATCCAAAGCAATGCAAACAACCAGTTGTGAAGTTATAAAGAACTGGATGTGCACCAGTTCACCACTTTCCCTTCTAGGCCGAAACAAAAAACATCAGAAAGAAAACATTCCTTGAGTACACTAACCAGACGCATTATTCCCACAAGGAAGGATAATGTTAGGGGAGGGGGGGGGGGCGTATGCAACACTTGTTACTACTATTGCAGATGCCCCCCCCTCCTGCACTTCTGTTATCAGTAACAATTTACTGACCTTGAAGTATTGTTCTGCTTTCATCTGGGAAATGGAGAGAGGACTGAAAATGCATTTCCTATTCTAGGAAACGTTGAACTGCAACTTTAGTGCTTGTGATTATAATGGGATCAAAATGACCCATTCTGCAGTTTTAGGTATAAGTATTAAAAACAGAAAAGTGGTAAGTATTTAACGTATCATAATTTCACAGATTATTATTGGTATAAAAATAGAAAAAGTCACAACTTTTTTTTCAATTTCGTTCGTAACTTTTTGAAGAAATCGGAAACAAAATTGCTTTTGGGTCAAAATGACCCCATCCGCGGTTCTAGTGTTAAGAAAGATGAATTTTTTCAGATTCTATTTAGTTAAATATGGGGTTCTCTTACTTGTGATGGTCTAGTAAGTACTAGTAATTAATCATGACTATGCTTGAAATAAGCTGACATAAATGTGTAGATTGTTAATCCCCCCTCCCCTGCCCCCGCCACACCACCATCTTTTTTTTTTTTTTCAAAACTGTATTCAAAAAATAAATAAATAAATAAAAAAGCTGGCTGTATAAAAAAAGTAATAATCATAACAAACTGAGATGCTGCCAAACATCAGTAGTGACTAAGGCTTATAAATGGGGGGGGGGGGGGGTCATAAAACTAAAAGTCAGGAAAACTTTAACAGACAAAAAGAACCACACTCATTTGCAGATTTTTTTTTCTTTGGAAAGTAGGACCGTAGGGCGAAGATGAGGGGGGGGGGGGAGGCAATCTGGAATGAAGCTTAACAACATAGAAGGTTATGCTCAAACTAGCTCAAAATTTGTTTGATCTATAACTGCTTTTAATATATGTATAAATATATCTCGTTGCATTACTCTCATTTACAACAGAAATTAAAAGGAAAACTAGCAGTAAAGAAAGGAAAAAAACAGCTGCCTTCCAGATGTTGAAGAAAGACAGTTATGTGGACATACATATGATCTGATACTTTGATTTATTTTTAGTTTAGCAAGAAAAGAATGGAAAAACACTGAAACAACATGGGGGGAAACACTACTATTTTGCTAGGATCTTGGGGCAAACTATTTCTTTCCTCCCTCTAAAAGTGAAGGTTGGTGCAGGTGTGAGTGATGAAATGAATCATAACTTTCCTTATCAGATATTAAATTAGTAAAGTACACTTTGTGAAGTTAAGATCGATAAAAAAAAAAAAAAAACTTTGTCTGAAAAAAAAACATATGGGGCAAAAAAATCCTTAATTCAATCCCCGGGTGAAGCATGATACTAATATAGTGTTAATCGTATGTTTGGGTGAGAGGGGGGGAATGTACTTCGTCTTGTTTTAAAGAAGAACAGTTATCCACTTTTTATACGTTTACTCTTCATTTTGTTTTATTTTATTTGCTTGTTTATTTATTTTTTTTCTTGCATTTTGAAAACAGTTTTGAAAAAAAAAAAAAAAAAGATTAAAAGTAGTGTGTGGGGGGGGGGGGGATGCTTACCGATCTACAAGTTTGTGCCAACTCATTTCAAGCATAACCATGTTTACTTACAACTCACTAGACCATCACTAGTAAGATAACCGCATATTTAACTAATCAGAATCTTAAAAATATCATTATTTCTTAAGTCAAATTTTATTCAAAAATTCATAGAAACATGATCCCATTTTGATCCCAACTTGAAATTTTGCACAAACAAAGATAAAATACACACAAAGTTTTGAGAATTTTTTTATAAAAAATTCATTATTTAAATTTTAAATTAATTTTTTTAAAAAGGAAAATATTTATAAAATCAGTTATGTTGCATATCATATAAAATACAGGGTCCATTATGAAAGTAATGAGCTTAATATTTTTTTTGACGCGACGATAGATGGCAGCACGGTAAAACCGGCTGGGAAATGTGGTGCGGGATATGCCCTTTCAATGCATCCAGTCGTCAGTTGCTTTCGAGCAGTGTGAGCGGAGATAAGTGCCTCCGCTTGAAGTATGTTTTCAACTTTTGTAACATAACGCAATGGAGCGTTCGCTTGAACAATGATACGCCATAAAGTTTTGCGTGAGGTTTGGAAAAAATGCAACCGAAACATTCCAGATGCTGCAAGAAGCCTTCAAGGACGATTGCATTTCAAGATCACAGTCTGGGAAGTGGCACAAGGCATTCAAAGAGAGCCAGGAGGAGGTCGCCGACGAACCCCGTTATGGATGTCCCCCTCCCCCCGGTGATCCCTCACCACCTTACAGTCCCTACTTAGCTTCATGTGACTTCTTTTTGTTTCCGCGACTAAAGACAGAGAGAGAGAGAGAAGAAAGGAAAACATTGGGGAACCTTGGGAAACATCCAACACCATGTTACAACGTTCCTGAGAGGCATTCCCTTGGAAGAGTTTCAGGGTGCCTTTCAGGCGTAGCAAACACGTCTCCGCAAGTGTATTGATGCAGGAGGAATGTATTTTGACGAATATTGAACCTTTGTACAAATTACGATCAATAAATATATTTTGCCAGTAAATGCTCATTACTTTCATAATGGACCCTGTAGCAACTAATATACTTGAATGCTTTTCACCAAATCTTTCTATCTGTATTTGATGCTGAGTTATCATGCATTTTATGTTCAAGCACTCATGAAAAAAAGAGGGTTTTTCTAAAAATCAGAGTCTCATAAATAAAAATTTAAAAAAAAAAAGATAAAAATCTAAAAACTTGAACTTTTGATTACCTCGAAGGGTGCAATCGATGAGCCACATTACAAAGAAATACAAAAAGGTGAGGGAAAAAATGTCTGAAATTTTGGATCACACTTGACATGGAATGACCCCATAGCAATTAATTAAAAAAAATTCTAAAAAATGTTTTTTTGCAAATTCAAGCAACAATTTTCAAAGAAGTGTTTCCAGGTTAGTTACTATTATTTTTTTTGTGATCATTAATTTTTCAAGTATAGTTTACTTTAAAGTGCATGCTGTAACAAGAATTTTTGCATAAAATGTTATTAATAAGTGTTTAAGAGGAGGAGTCCCACTTACCTTGTAAATTTTCGCTATATGGGGTAAAAAAGGGTACCCATATAATAGTGAAGATTTTAAAATTAAAACCAACTGTAATTAAATATTTGTATTAGTGAAATACAAGAAAACTATGATGACCTAGTAGAAATTGATAGTTTAGCTACAAAAACTGCTAAAGCTGGTGATTATGAATTTGTGAAACATACATCAAAGTAAACCATAGAGTATTTGTAGGTCTAATGTTGGAAATTAATGATACAAATTTAAAAAAAAAAAAAATACTGCTGAATTTGCAAGAACGAATGGAAATAGTGGCTTTTTACTGGCCTGGTGCAGATGATATTGGAATTATAACTGAGGATGAAGTTGGGTATGATAGTTGTTCTTCCTTAGTCAACTTTAAATACACACAGCCTTTTCAGTGTTTCCTATTTATTTTCCAGCTTATAGTTTTGGCTATTTACCAAAATTGATCTTAAATCAACTGTACTACGTTCATTCAACACACCTTTATATCTCAAAGTAAAATATATACCTATGGGTTTTCAATACATTTCACAAATGAAATTGCTTTAAAATTTTCCCTGATACAGATTAAAAAAGACAGTAAATATCTCATAAATAAATGCGCTTACAAAAAAATAATTCATACTAAAAGTTTACACACTTTATCGAGTAAAACCCTATAACCCCTTTTTTAGATATGCTTGATTTAAATTTAAATAAAAGGGGGATGACCCACTTACCCCTTATTATGGGGCAAGTGAGACACCCATCTGGCTTTTTTTAAACTACAATTGTAAAGAATATTTAAAGCATTAGTTTAGAAAATGATGATGAACTTTTGTTTATTAATAATGTCTAAGATAAAATAAGACAATAAGTTTAAATTTTTTTTTTGCTTCAAAATATTTGTATAAGTTTTTGAAAATGAACTGTTCTTAAAAGGGGCCCCACTTACCCCAACCAACCATTTATTATTTGTCAATCTTGTGAGAAAACATTACTTTAAGATTTGACTTGAGAAAAGTTTTGAACAGTTAGATGAAAAGCAAAAATATTCAACAATGCAACAATTCTAGTTATCGACAGAGTTATGATGATACACTAAATACCGAATTGGGTTGATGAAAGCCTTCGAACATGGAACTAAAAAGCTCATAACTTGTTTTTTTTTCTACTTAGAAATTTCTAACGGATGCCATCTTCAGCAGAAAAATCAGATTTTGATTGACGTATGTTAATATGCGCAAGTATTTTTTCTGATAGACATAGTATGTCAATCTAAGTGAAGGTTTATTATCATTTTGTATGTTAGATAACATTTTACATATTTGCAGTTTTCATATCATTGTTCCTTAACGAACGCTAGAATCTGTGACGTAACTAGTCTTGGAATAGAGAACGGCACGTGTAGAGGGCGTTGCCCATGACGTGACTAATTTAACGTCGATTCTTCTTGAACATGTGACGTCACGTACACACGCTTCGGGCTTGGCCACTGAAGATCACGATCAGGTAGCATTGAAGTGAAGATATGCTAATGAGATTCTGAATATAAGCAAAGCTGTTATCAGTTGATCTCTCTCTCACTTCTTGCACAGCCTAGACGCGTTGGCTCATGTCAGGCAAGCCAATTTGCTGTCTGTTCAGCAAGCTTAGGCTGTTAGCCTTTTTTTTGTTTAATTGAAGTAGTATGATGTTTGTCCATTGAAGAATTTATTATTCCTCATGAACGATAGTCGGGTCAATTGATAATACTTATTAGTCTAGGTCAACGGGGTATTTGCAATAATGATATACTTATCCTTATTTACTTTTTGTCAAAGCCATATACTTTGTTTTTTATCTTTTAATAAATTAATTGATGTTTAATGAGCTATTCGTCTTCAATTATACTGTTTCACGAACTCCAATTTCACTCTGCTAAATATATTACGTTGTTTGGGCAAGAGTTAGTTTCAATCATACCTTCCCATCCAACAAGGGGTTATGGGCCCAGATTGCCTTTCCCCTGTAGAGTTCTTTGAAAGTGAATCAATCAGTTGTAAATTTTTTTTGAGAATAAAATTTTATTTTTTTTCTCGAGCAAATACCGTTGTGCAAGAAAGTTTTATTCGGGGAGGCCGTAACAAGCGATGTGTAAGAAAATGGTGTTAGTCGTTTCCTTTACCGATGTTCTTCAGTCAAATTACAAAATTTCATAGAGATCTCGGATGTTTGTGGAAAAGTTACACTAGTTGATATTTGAAGCGGAAATTTTTTGGAAGTGAACTCTTTTTCTACCTAATGGAACTGTAGGATTTTTTCATCCAAGACTCTTTTTATCGCGCATGCGAATTTAAAAGTCAAGATTTATAATGGCTACTTCTGGGGTTACCATAGAGCCACTTACGAATGAAAATTATACGGAATGGGCAATAAATGCAAAATTCCTTCTTATGGACAGGAATGCGTGGTCCATTGTAGATGGATCGGAAAAAGTGCCCGTTATCAGCAAGGAAGCCGAAATCACCGCTAGAGATGTTCGCGATTACGAAATACGAAGAAGAGCCGCGCTGTCAATTAATTTTTTAAATATCAACCAAAGTTTAAAGAAAATCATTGAAAATATAGAAGATCCTGCGGAGTCATGGAAGAAATTAAAGGATCATTTCTTCCCTAATAATCGATGTGTTCAAATGCAAAATTTTAATCAATTAAATCAGTGCCATCTTGAAAAGGGCGAAAAATTAAATTTATTCGCCGCTCGCCTTCAACGAATTTTTGATAACATAAAATTAGCTTATCCAGAGTTTCCCGAGGATTACCTGACGTTTCACCTTCTCCAAAATTTACCTAGATCATATGACAATATTGTCCAGAACATTCTCACACGTCCTGCACCTGAGTTTAGATTCGATAAGGTTGTCATTGATCTGATAGTAGAAGAGGGTCGCCAGAACCTTAATATGGAGAAAGAAGCCAATTCATATGCTTATATGACAAAGATTATCTGCCACTCGTGCGGCGAACAGGGCCACATTAAGCGTGTATGCCCAAGCCGGAAAAAGTGTCATCCACCACGGAACCACCAAACGACTCAACGAGGTTATCCCCGAGAAGTCTCACCCCAGCAGAGGAGTGACAGACCCAATAGATGGAACCGAAGTAGAAACCGAAGTCGAGGTCGCCGATGGAATTCCAAAGGATGGAGACGGTCATTTTCCAACGACAGACGTGAGTACGAATTACATTTTGTCTCTGAAGCTAATTTAAGTCATTCAGGCACAGGGCGATCTAGGAACCTATTTACCTTTGATACAGCCGCCTCTCATCATTTTTCCTTTAGAAAGGACTGGTTCGTGAATTTTGAGAAAGTTCGGGATGTTCGTATGGCGGGTAGCAGTAAAGGAAAAAACCTTTCCAATTGTCGGAAAAGGAGATGTTAAAGTTAATTTTGGTGAAAAAACTGTAATTTTACAAAATGTATTGTACTCTCCCCAATTACGTCGTAATATTTTATCTGGTACTAAATTTGACCAGGGAGGTGCAAAATTTGTAGGGGGAGGAGGTTTCGTGGAGGTATCTAGCCAAAAGGGTCCAATTTTTAAAGCAAAACTTGAAAATGGCATGTATATTGTTGAAACTGTGGATAATGAAATCTCTGAGAATAATCATGTAGATAAGAATCCCATTCCTGAAAATAATTCAGTAGATTTGGAAACTTGGCATAAGCGATTTGCTCATGTGAACGTAGATTCTATCAGACAAACCGGTGATTTAAAATCCGTTAATGGTTTACCCAAATTTAAAAGTATAAAACTAAATTGTGACAATTGTAAAATCGGAAAGTTCAAACGCGTTAGTTTTAAGTCTATAGATAATATTCGGTCGAAACGACCGATTGAACTCCTTCACGCTGACGTTTGGGGACCATATAGTGTCAAGGGAAGGAATGGAGAAAGATATTATTTATCCATAATCGATGATTTTTCTCGGAGATGTTCACTTTATCCAATTTGTAATAAAAGCCTAGTTCCTGAAATTTTGAAGTATCATATTTTAAGAGCAGAAAACTTTATTGGTAAAAAAGTAAAATTTGTAAGAACAGATAATGGGTCTGAGTTTGTAAACAATGAGTTTGATGATTTTTGTAAAGAAAAGGGCATAAAGCACGAATTAACTGTACCATTTACTCCGATGCAAAATGGAGTAGCGGAAGTCTTTAACAGGGTGGTAGCTAACGCAACTCGCGTAATACTTCAAGAAAGCGGATTACCACAAAATTTCTGGCCTGAAGTCATGTTATATTTTGTCTATACGTGGAATCGCGTCTGCCACAAAAACCAGAAAAAGACACCTTTTGAACTGTACGGAGGTAGAAAACCTTCGGCTCGTCATTTAAGAGCATTTGGCACAGTTGTATTCGTAGCTATACAAAAGAATTTAAGAAATAAACTCGATGCAAAAGCTCAAAAAGGAGTGTTGGTCGGTTATGCTTTTAAACGAAAAGGATATCGTATTTTTGTTCCTGAACTCAATAAAATTATAGAATCCATAGACGTGTCCTTCAAAGAAAACACTTTCTACAAAGATGAATTCGCGAACGTAAAAGAGAAAGAAAAAGTCACCCCAAATTGGCCTCTCACTCAAGTCGAAAGTTCTGACCTTGACGAGACGGCAGAAGAATCTGTTTTCAGTGAGGAGGGGGGAACTAGTCAAAGCGAATTACAATCAGAATCAGAAAGCGAAGTTGACGGGAAAAGTAAACCTTTAAAAAGTGTAACTTGGGTTAGAAAAGTTAGACCCAGGACGGATAGTTCTAGGAATGATATTTATTTTTTTGAGAAAGGGAAAAATACCAGATTAAGATCCATGCATGATGTTCACAAATATTGCAATAAACATAATATCGCGTATGATCCAAATATGTTTAGTTTCGTAGGTAAGGACCTATTTGAAGGTGAAATTTCCGCTAATAGACCAAAGGTAGATTTGAATTCTTCATGACTAGCGGAGAATATTAAAGTTCCGAGTACTTACAAACAGGCATTAAAATCAAAAGAATGGGATCAATGGAAGGCATCAATGAAAGAGGAATATGACGTGATGTTAAATCGCGAGGTGTGGAAATTGTCTGAATTGCCTGAAAATACGGTACCAATAGGATCGAGATGGGTTTATTCGGTAAAGAAAAATGAGGAAGGCCAGGTAGTACGTTTCAAAAGTAGATTATGTGCTCAAGGTCATACTCAGATCAGGGGCCTGAATTTTTGGGAGACCTACTCTCCGGTGGTCCAATTCGGCATAATTAGATTTTTTTTCGCACTATTGGTAGTATGTGAAAAATGGATGCATGTTCAATGTGATATTAAATGCGCGTATTTGTATGCACCTTTAGAGGAAACCATATTTATGACACAACCTCCAGGTTTTGAAATTAAAGGTAAAGAACATTTATACTGTAAACTCAAAAGGGCTATATACGGCTTACATCAAAGTGGCCGTTTATGGTATTATGAAATGGAAAAAGTTTTGTGTAACATTGGTTTTTCTAAATTTTCAAGTTGTAATTGTGTTTATTTCAATGAATATGTAATTTTACTTCTTTATGTCGACGACATTGTTTTATTTGGTAAAAATGAATGTTATATAAATAGCGCAATCAACATGTTGAATGAATACTTAGATCTAAAAGTATTAGGAAAAACACGCAAATTGCTAGGGGTAGATTTCTTAAACGAAGAAAATGATTTGTGTTTAAGTCAATTGGAATATATTCAGGAAATTTATGAACGTTTCGAAAATTTTAACATTCCTGTAGCATCTTTACCCATTAGCAAAGGAGTCATTTATTCAAATGTTGATTGTCCTAAAACTGATGATGAAGTAAAAGAAATGACAAAATATCCGTATAGAAATTTAGTAGGTTGCTTAGCATTTGTAGCAAATAGAACTCGTTCAGACATTGCATATGCAGTAAATATTTTTAGTCAATTCCAATCAAATCCTGGTATAATTCATTGGAATGGCCTTGTCAAATTACTCGGATATGTTTGGAAAACGAGAGATTTAAAACTAAAGTTACAATGCAGCAAAATTCAATTGATTACTTTCTCGGATTCTGACTTCGCGTCAAATCGAGACAATCGCACATCCTTAGGCGGACAAATTGTTTTTCTAGACAAATCGCCGATTGAATGGCGTACATTTAAACAGAAAAGTGTAAGCTTATCCACTATGGAGGCTGAATTTGTTGCAATGACAGAATCCGCTAAGGAATTGATGTGGTTTGATAGGGTATTAGATGAATGCATCGAAAATAAAGTAATCAAAAGATCTAAATTTAAATCTATTCTTTTTGTTGACAATCAAACATCAATTGATTTTGTAAATTCACCTATTGAAAACCATAGAAGCAAACACATAGATGTGAAACTATTTTTTATTAGAGATCTAGTTTGTAAAAATGTTTTTGACATTAAATATATTCGAAGTAAGGAAAATTTGGCAGATATTTTCACGAAATCTCAAACCCGTTTTGAATTGCAAACATTTATTGAAAATATTTATTGTGAACAAAAATAACATTGTTTTTAAGAAATTTTTTTCCCCCAAATTTTGAGAATGTTTTTTTTAACTCTTGACTATTCGTATTTGCACTTACATCATATGATATTTTTCATGTTAAATCTCTTACAAGGTGAACAATTTGATTGATTGTTATCTTCATTAAAAGTCAAGTAAAAGCCCCTAGATCGTTTTCCAGTGGGGTAATTGATGAAGTGATTAGGGTTAATTAATTTTTGAACGGGAAAAATTGTAAAATTGTTAAAATTACTTTTTTGAAATATTTAATTTTTTTTTTACCTAACAAGTATAAAAATATTAAAACTGGAATTTAAATGGTCACAACTTTAAGGGTCAAATTTTTAAAGGACCAAAAGTTTATGATAAATTCAAAAAAAAAAAAAAAATGTTTGAATTTCTCTTAGCGATGCAGAATGCTTTATGAGAAGTTTAAAATAGAACTCAAACATAGTATATCAATTTTTTTTTTCAAAAAGTGAATTTTATCATTGATCAATATTAGAAATCCTAGAGTTTTTTTTTTTTATAATGTATTACGTATGCTGATTTGAACAGTTACTTGTGTATTTTTTTTCATATTTTTCAGACAAATGTGTACAAGGAATTTTCAATTGAGAAGAAATTTAAATTGATTTAACAAGATGAACTTTCCTCGAACATGAACTGTTTTTTTGATGTTGTGTTTCTCGGACGTTACGGATCTCCGGAATTCCTTTTTGTTAATGTTGAAATAAGTGTTCTAATAATTGTTGTTCTATTAACATTGTTATTGTGTTTTGTAAAAGGATATGGCTAAATTTTTAAAGATTGTTTAATATTATACAGTTTTCAAATTTTTTAGATTATCAAAATGATAATGGGGAGGCCTTGATAGACATAGTATGTCAATCTAAGTGAAGGTTTATTATCATTTTGTATGTTAGATAACATTTTACATCTTTGCAGTTTTCATATCATTGTTCCTTAACGAACGCTATAATCCGTGACGTAACTAGTCTTGGAATAGAGAACGGCACGTGTAGTGGGCGTTGCCCATGACGTGACTAATTTAACGTCGATTCTTCTTGAACATGTGACGTCACGTACACACGCTTCGGGCTTGGCCACTGAAGATCACGATCAGGTAGCATTGAAGTGAAGATATGCTAATGAGATTCTGAATATAAGCAAAGCTGTTATCAGTTGATCTCTCTCTCACTTCTTGCACAGCCTAGACGCGTTGGCTCATGTCAGGCAAGCCAATTTGCTGTCTGTTCAGCAAGCTTAGGCTGTTAGCCTTTTTTTTGTTTAATTGAAGTAGTATGATGTTTGTCCATTGAAGACTTTGTTCCTCATGAACGATAGTCGGGTCAATTGATAATACTTATTAGTCTAGGTCAACGGGGTATTTGCAATAATGATATACTTATCCTTATTTACTTTTTGTCAAAGCCATATACTTTGTTTTTTATCTTTTAATAAATTAATTGATGTTTAATGAGCTATTCGTCTTCAATTATACTGTTTCACGAACTCCAATTTCACTCTGCTAAATATATTACGTTGTTTGGGCAAGAGTTAGTTTCAATCATACCTTCCCATCCAACATTTTCACCCCCATTTTAGAGAATTAATGGGAAAATTGTGTTCTAATGTTTCCCCCTAGGGGATATTTTCCCCCATAACGGGAAGGAAACTACTTTAATTCTGAAGTGTAAACTATACTATTGTAAAGTTTCATTAAAATCAATTTAGTAGTTTTTGCATGAAAGAGTAACAAACATCCTTACAAACTTTTGCATATATAATAGTAGTAAGATAAACATGGTAATTAATATTTCAATGGCTTCTTCTGAAGCTCACTCAAATCTGCTTTTATGCAGCTTTTTTGTGCGTTTTTTATGAGAGTTTTTTTTTGTGCGGTATATTAACATTTCAATCGAATTGGGACATAACTGATGAAGTTATCTATAAAAAGAGTGTGAAGTAATATCTTCAAGTGGCGAAAGTGATTTGGAACCAGTTTAATGCAAGAAAGTTTGCGTGTTGTACAGGAGCTGTACATTAAACAAAATAAAAGGCAAAAGTTTGGCCTATATATAGTTACAACATTCTTACTATCATCATTCAAAACTGTTATTTACATAAAGATAAATCATTTTATGTCAACAAACTTCATCTAGTTATCCAAAGATCTGGAAGAACTAGGGTCGAGGAGATGAGGTTCTACTGTAATTTCGCATATCCCACCCAAAACTCAGTTTCTAAAAAGCTCTCCAACCAAACTCATAGTCTAGATCTGCCACTGGCACTGATTTGCAAGAATGCTCCTTTTTTGCCATTGCAATTTTTGTAAATTGTTCGTTTTTGTAATAGAGGTTTTCGCCTATTGCAGCTTCTATTCTGAAACAATAACTTTTAAAATTTTGCTTTTTAACTATTTGCAACCATATTTACATTCAATACTTGAAAAATGAGCTTGAATTTCCAAGCACTCGTCTATCCAGCAAATAGGTGGACCCAAATCACATTTAACATTTTTTGAGTAGTTGAGCATTTACTGTAGTACTCCATTCTTTTTGGTAAATTTTATATTATTTTCATAGCTAAATAGGTTTTTGCATTACCTAATAATAAGTGCTTTTCATAGGCGGATTTAAGACTGAGTTCCTGGGGGGGCAGGATTTTTTTTTTGGAGCAACATTTTTAATTGCCCCCCCCCCCTCCTATGTTTTTGTCTGTTTTCTGTGATGCGTAAGGCCATTCTTTACTTCTTTATGTGTCATTTTCATTACTGTGTGTAATCATGCTGTCCTTTTTAAATTGACCTTAAAAGAGAGGGAACTGGTATTAAGAGAGTAACACAGTGCTCCCTTTTAAGTGGGATATAGAATATCTCCAATTTTAGGGGGCCCGGGGGTTACTCCCCCAGAGGAAATTATCTAAAATGGATATAAAATTCTGCATTTTGAAGTCTTATAAGGGTTAATTGGAAATAATAGGCAAATAATTTTTTTTTTAAGTTTTACGCTTTAAAAGTGCTTTGTGATGCAAGTTAATACTTTAAAAGAAATGGTGCACAGATTTAGAGAATAGGTATCAAGAGAGTACATACTACAAATCTGAACAATTCTTAATTTATACACTTGATAAGAAATAAAATTGAAGCACACTTTGCTTAGGAGTTTCAAAGACTTGTCTAATTATTTTCAAGGTTTGGTTGGTTAGATTGGTTTTTTGGTTCAAGAGCCCTTGTAGGCTATACTACGCCAATTCTTTTCTGGGATTTTAGAACCTATCAATAATTTGCACTTGAGTAGTAGATTATGCACTTGTACAGTATTGTTCAAACTTTGTAAGAAACGGCTGTTTTAAGTTTAAAAGAAAAAATAAACTTTAATTTCCTATTCAAAAAAGAAAAAAATCATGATTTTTTTTTGTTATTAAGATTTTGGAAGATAAGTTGTTACTTTATAAACTCCTCCCAAAACTGGGGGCATTGTCCCCTCCCCCCCCTATAAATCCACCCATTCTCTTCTGAACTATTCAAAAACGAAAAAATACTGATTTTTTTTTTTAATTTTTGGAAGATGTGTTGTTACTATATAAAGTCCTTCCAAAACTGGGGGGCAATTGCCCCCCTCTGACCCCCTATAAATCCGCCCATGGTGCTTTTTGAAGTAATTTTAGTAAAAACTTTGTTTAGTAGCCGCTTTAAAATCTGCAAAACCATACCAAAGATATTTTGAATTCCTGGTTAGGATTTCCAAGGTTGTAATACGATTTCACTTTGTGTTTCACATAAATTCAAGTTTGAATGTGTATTAAATATGGATATTCCGATGCGCACCATTTACTTACAAGATCAGAAAAGTGTTTTGAAGAAATAGTAAATACTTTTGCAAGTGTATTTGTTACAAAAATCAAACCATAACATAAGAAAAACAGAAGACAAATTGCATCTTATATAAACTGCCTGTAAAAGTACTTTGTCCATATTTTTTTGGTTCTTTTTAAAAAGTTAAAACACTGTATTTAAATGTATGGATTCATGATTTTTGTAAATTTAGTTTCCTTCTTTTTTTGCATGGTTGTCCACAAAGAGTAAATCAACTTACCCCTGCAATGTAAAAAAATGGATGCAGCATGGCTAAACTACTAAATGCAGAATGGTTTATAAATACTTGACCTGGGCACTATCAATTTTACAAAATATTTTGTATTTGTTATATCCCCAAAAATGTTTTTTAAATTTGCTGCATTTTAGGGAAGGAAGAATTACACAAAAGAAATTTTATGCAGTTAAAATTTTCCCATTTGAAAACAAAAAAGTTCCATTTTGATATGAATTAAACAAGCTTCTGACATCTTCAACTCTCGTTTGATGCATTCTTGCAGTTATTTCTCTTACTTTAAGAATAAAAACTACCAATAAACACTAAAATTAAAACTTGAGTGCTCATCAAATTCTTTTTTGAACTTTCCTGAAATAAATATATCTATTGGAACTATTGAAAGTGAACATGCCTCAATGTCCATCTTATGACATTCCACTTATATAATTCAATTTTTTGTTGCAACTCTATTCTCACATATATATGGATTGCTATAACTTCTAACTCCTTTGTCATAGCAGTTAACTTGACCAAAAAGAACTGTTTCTTACTTTTTGATTGGGTGTAAGTAGAATTTGTCCAAGTATCCTCTCTTCTGTCAGTTCTCCAGTTAGATGCTGAAAAATAGACACATATTAAGCTAATTTTTAGTTTAAATGTAAATTAAACTATTTGAAATTATGTAAAATAACTTCACAAAAAAAAGAGGGACTGGTGCATTAACTGAAACAAACAATTTCATTTCATTCTGGGCTGTTAAACAAATAAGCACCGATTAAATATAAAACAAAATATAGTAGAAAGGCAAAAATTTGAACTGATTCTGAACCTCTCAAGTAGTTTGGATAGTCAAATTGATCAAGTTTTCAAAAATAATCAAGAAAATACCTTTTAATAAAATAGGCCCTAAAATAAAATTAGTAGGTTATACAATATGTATGTACATAAAATACAATATAGTACATAATGCTACCTTAAGTAGTTACATTCTTCAACAAACATTAACTCTTATTGATGAACAATAAATAAAAACAAAAAATATTTACAGTACAGTATATACTCAGTGATAAACAGTTATACAGTATTTTGCATGGTAAATATAATGCTCCAGTTCTATTACATGGAAGTTTCATTTCCTGAACCATTTCATGCAATCATTTATTTCACGAAATGTATCTGTTCCTAAATAATTGTCGAGCAGTTTATCAAAACTTCATGGGAGTGCACTTGGATTGTTCACCTTCTAATGTACTGATATTAAATGCCGAAAACATGTTTGTAGCATCAGAAAGGATCAAAAAATTCACAAGCACATACAGGATTGAAAATATGATAAAACAATAAAAAAATTTATACTAATATATATTATAATAAATAATACAAGCTAAACAAACAGTAAAATACATCTTTCAATAAAAATGCTTCTTATAAAAACTCTTTTCAAGAATTGTTAAAATTTACAACAGCTTAAAAAACCGTAAAATTTTATGCTTAAAGTAGCGCATAAAAAATTTGAATTCTGAACACACACATGCACAAAAAAAAAGCCACATTTTCAGAAAATAAAGAGTTTACCTTTTAGGAAATATGTATTACAATTAAAGTGAATTTTGAGCTTTGGGGGGATGTATCAATTGATGTTGGTAATTTTTAAATTTTATGACTGACATTTTTAAAGACACATAATAAATCAAAACATTTAATAAGTATTAATTATAGTCAAAATATCAAAATTTGCTTTAAAAAACTGAAACCTTACAGGTAAATTTGTCAAAAAGTGAAAACATAAGATTCATGTGCAGAGAGATGACTTTTCAAATGAATAAATTCCCATTAAAATTTTCCTAAAAAATGATTCTCAATAACTCGAACATTCCTTTTTCTCGAAGTATCCATTTGGACCCAAAAAATTCAGTATTTTGGATACAAAGTTTGACTCTATACTTTGAATGTACTCCCTTTAAATCAAAGTTTTTACGAAAATTTCTTTTTCATTTTATGCATAGAAATGCAGTAAAAATAAGAAAAAAAGTTTTTTCCCTTTAACACCATACTTACAGCTTGTGTGAGGGGATATTTTATTTAGAATGGTGCTATTTAGTGTGCAATGTTGCAAAATTGCATGAAAAATAACACAAAGGGCACGTTTTTTTTTTTTTTTTTGATGTGGCTGATGATCTAGAACATTGGTTTCCAACTGGTGGTTTGCAACTCCCCAGGGGTTCGTAAAAGGTATAAAGGGGATTCGAGAAAATAATATTGTAATGGTGGAATTTTAACTTCATTGTTTGAGATGAAATTTCAAGTTCAAGCGTTTTTGTTCATCATTATTCTTTTACACATTCAATTGGAAGCTAATGTTAGCATACTTGTTGACACATTTTGTAAATTTCAAGAATTAAGTCTGTCATTACCAGAAGAAAGTTTTCACCATTTTCATTAAGCATATGATAGAATTGAAGATATTTTGAAAAGGTTCAAATTTTGAATACCATGAAAGCATATCAATGCTTTCTGTTTCTCTGTAGCTTTTTATCAGAAAACTGGATTAAATTTGGTGGAAATTTTTATGGAGCATATGCAAATGTCTGAAACATTTTTATTAATTTTCAATATTTAGTTTCTTTACCATTTGAGTGTGACAAAGAGCTGTCGCTCTTCTCTTGTGGTGTATTGAAAACGTGTAGAAGTGCGATTTTGCTACTGTTTGCTGCTAAATTTTTCACATTACTTAAATTACAATGTACTTTGAACTTTATTTTATTTATTGTTTAAATCAAATACACCATCCTTTTGTACATATTCAACAAACAAATTATGGGATGACGTACTTCAAACTTTATTGACGCAAAAGAGAAGGAATAGTTCGCAACCCAAAAATACCTTAGGAGACATTTTACTTTTCAAAAAAAGTTCCTGGGTGAAAAACATGTTTGCATTTTAAACTTTCAATCTTTTATTTATTCAATCTATTTTTTAAAAGAGGAATTCATTATCTTTTTTCATAGTAAAATTACACAATCATTAGATTTAATTATAGGCATTTTTATTGTTTGTCAAAAACTAATCAGATAAATAATTGGGCATTTTATTCTGCATGTTTGGTATAAAAAAGAGAAAATTATTCAGCACTCAAACTATTAATGTATGCAAAATATCTCTATCAAACAAGTACACTCATATTAAAAAGCATGAGCTTTGTGCAAAAAATAGATAAAAGTCGGAAATGTTTAAAAGCACAAATAAAAGATTGAAAAGTTTAACCACCTTGTAGTTTATAACGAAATATCTCATCCATTTTTACATGTAATTCTGGGAGTGTCCAACTGCAAGGGGTTTAAAATGCAAATATGTTTCAGAGGCAATAGCCTCCTTCCTCAGTGCAAAATAAGCAAATGGGATGGAGCACGGTTCCATCCCATCACGGCGGCTCCTCATGCCTCAGCACTCGCTGAAATCTGATTAGTCCCCCCCCCCTTTTGTATTTAAACTCTCCCATGACCGTGTTCCATCCCATTTGCACTGAGGAAGGAGGCTATTGCCTCTGAAACATGTTTGCATTTTAAACTTTTCAATCTTTTATTTGTGCTTTTAAATGTTGTTTCTGACTTTTATCCATGTAGACTCAGTCTTTTTCAAGATGATATAAATTTAGAAACCTTTCTAATTTTACTGGGAGAAAAAGATCATTTAGTTAATTTGAGGCAGATTTTTAAAAGGTATGTTTAAAGATCATTCTTTAATTGACTTCTGCTCTAGTGTTACCAATAAATGCATTGTTCTGTCAAAAACAGACAGTTTGAATTTTATTAACTTTTTTGGACAACTCTATCAGAAAAACGATTTTCAGTAATATATATACAGAGTTAAATACAGAAGCAAATTAAATGCTAAATTTAATGCAAGAATGAAACTGGCAGATATTTGAGAGAATTTCTTTTTGTTCCACAATTATCCCAATATTTTTTTTTTTTTTTTTTTTCAAATTTGATTGAAGCCCAATACAAAATAATCACGGAGTTTGTTTTTAGTTGAATTTGTTTTGTATTCATTTTCTAGCTATCATTTTAGTTTCTAGCATTGTTTGTATTTTTTTATTTTGCGGTTATGCTTTCATAATTGTTATGAACTACAGAATAGCATTAAACTAAAAAATGCTCCCAAATGATATTGCACGAGATGTTTTTTTTTCTTTTTTTTGCTTGTTACTTGTTGTTTATAGCATAAGGGGTTCCTCAACTTCCCTCGGATTTTGAAAGGGGTTCGCAAGAGAAAAAAGGTTGGGTACTGTTGATCTAAAGTGTGATTGCTGGCTAGTATTAGAGCATCTTAAAAGATTGTCAAAACTTGACAAAAGTAGCCTTTATTTTCTGCCTGACTTAAATAATTGTGCTTTTATGACCGAAATTACCTACAATTAGAAGTACTTACAGCAGTTCAGACTGCTTTATGAGCAGTGGCTTCAAAAACAGCAATGATAATGAATCTTAAGTGACCGACAAATGGGATCATTTTGAAATATTTATTGATGTGGATTGGGCAAAAATGAAAGAGTACTTGAAAATTAAGAAAAATGTAACTACATGTGAATCCTTGCTTTACGAAGCTATTGTAAAAGCTGCCCATAGAAAGTGCTTGTGCAGATTCTGATGAAGATAATGATGACGAATCTTTATCACCTCCAACTAATGGGCAAGTATCAGAGTTTGCAAAAATTTTAATGCAGTATCTTCAAAACTCCAAAAGTGTAAATAAGTCAAATAGTGTTTACAATCTTAATGAGGTTTTAGATATGATAACAAATTTAAAAAAAAACGAAAGGGGTCAAAAGTAACTTTTTTTCCAAAGTAACTTAATAAAACATTTTCTCAGTAAAGATATTTTTGGCAGTACTAAAAATTTATTTTATACAAACAATAAGTGTTATAGTCTATCCATGACATGCTATTCCTGAAAATGAAAATAAAAACAATTCTTGAGAAGGCTGGGTATGGAACTTCTGCTAAATCAAACTACCAATTACTTAAAGATTTCAGTCAGTCCCTTGGGACTTCAAGTTATTGAGAGTTGACTGCATTTATTCTTTTATTACTTTTATCCCTCCCTCCCCAACCTCACAATAAAAATACTGGAAGAATAATTAACTGAAATTGATATAAATTGAGCATAGATTTCACTATTCTGAAATGCTTTGCTTCTCTTGAACGACAGTAAAAATAAAAGTCAGTCAGTAATTAAAAAAATTAATGGGTTGAATTTAAGCTTCAGAACAGTTAGTTGTAACTGCGAAAAATATTTCAAATTATCCAGTTATTTAGTAACATTGCATCCAGTTTTTACTGCCTTAGTTTTAGAATTCCCCTAGATAAATTCAACATTTGAAATATAGTAGTAATATTCATGAAAGATTTCCATGCATGGTTCAAAAGTAATCTGCTAGAGCACAAACCAATCCTATTCTTTTTCCCCATCGAAGAAAATTAACCAGCATTTCATCATCAAGATAAAATAGAGCAGCCTCACAGAAGAGGCATATAAAATGAGAAACTTGTGAGCTTATTACTAAAAATCTTACGTCATGTAGTTAAATTTGTTCTGACGGCATATCTTTTATCAAAAACTAAGTTAAATATAAAAACTTTTCATTTATATCAAGATAGAAAAAGATAATCTAAACAAATGATGAATAGCAGAGTTCCTTTTAATTAGATCAAAAATTCCATTTCAAAAAAAAAAGAAACAAGGAAAAGGGAAAACATAATGAACTTCTTTTAAAATTTAAAAGCATGTGAAAATAATTTCAAACTTTCCCAGCATTGACAAAAAATAAATAAATGAATGAATAAAATAAAATAAATTAAATAATGAATAATTAAAATAACTTACCCTTTTTATTCCGTTGAGAATCATAATAGTCTGGAGAATTAAACAATCTGATAACAGAAAGAAAAAAAGAAATATAAATACAAATAATGACACTGACTCACAAGCTCTTAAGATTTAGTAAATATCGCAGCATATTTTAGAGATTATAATAAATTGCTGCACATTTTGCACCTGGAATACATTTTTTGTGTAGTATGTGCAATAAGCTTACAAAAATAGTTTCAACAGAAAAGTAAAATTAAAAAACATAGCTGAATTTTATTATACCAAGATATTGTTCATATACTTGATAAGAAATAAAATGTAATCACTTTTGAAGGATCTATTTAATTACTATTTCTGTATTTCAGAGACAGACTAACGTAAGTCCAAAAATAACTTTTCTGTTTATTAGTGCATTATATGTTGAATCCTATTCTGCATTAAATCATATGAATGTTATTCTAAAAAAAAAAAAAAATCTTTAATTTTTTTTACCAGTGTTTAAAGAGCTCGCATCCCATCCTTTGCCTGCGCCACACAAATGTTTTCCCTTTTTACTGTACAGTATTGATTATGGGACTTACGTCAGTTTGGCTTGTAGGTACCATGAGTGCAGAATCTGTCCGATCCGGCGATCCTAGAGCGGAGGAAATTTTACTCGTTTGGGGAAATTTTGCTGATTCAAGTCAGAGTTTTTAGCGAGATTTTAAAAATTTCCTATAAAATAAAAAGAAAATGTGGAAACTTCCATAAAAAAAATCATTTTTTGTTCTTTTTAGACTGATTAGCAATTTGTTTTCAGTCCGTGTAACTAGTCGCAATTTTGTAAACATTGATCGCTACTGTGATGCTTATGTAAAGCAATTTCTCCTTTGGTCACGCATGCGCAGAACGTATTTTTCCCCAGCAGATGCTCACTACGTTGCTTTGTTAGAAATGCAGGCACGATGTTTGGCGCTTTTCGTTTTCGCCTCGGTTCTTCCTATGTCGCTCCCAACTTTCACTGTGGGAGAACACCATCGTGGTAACCCTGTGCGATTTCCCTCCACGTGCTCGGAGTAAATGCTTGATGTAACGATCTCCACCGCCGCATGTTGTTGTTGTGTGTTTTTTTTTTTTTGGTAAAGCTTTGATAAGGATGACTGCGCATCAATGCAAGTAATTTTTTCCAATTCTATGATTTATTTATTTCCAAAAGAAAAAAAAATGTCGTCATTTTTGAGCAAAGCAGAAGTTGAATGTGCCTTTTGTAATTGGCGTGGCAGGCGCGATAAACTTGCCTCTCATACATTATCTAAACATAAGACTGAACGGTCTAGGGAAAAAAAACTAGCCTATCAGTGCTATTCACAAATAATGGTAATGCAAAAAGATCCATAAACGCAGCTGAAAATCAACTTGATGAACCATGGAGTTCTAAAGAACTGGCCTTAGACCACCATAAAAAAATAATTAGTGGTCCCTGGACCCATCAATTTTTTTTTTTTTTTTTGTATAGTACTATAAAAATGTGGTGAGTTAGCGTTAATTTTAACATGGACCGGTGATAATGTCTGCTGACCAGTTTATATTAACTCACTTGTCCTAGTAAGATTTTTCAGTAATTTCTAATGTTGGATATTGTCATATATAATGAGTCAAGAAGTAGTAAAGTATTGCATTCAATAAATTTATGTTCAAATTATTTTTTAGCAGTTAAAAAATTTTCTCCTGGCAACTCTGTATTTGCTGACTTACTACATATATGCCAAGTACTTAGAGCAACACTTGTGACACATATTTTTTAAACCTTTAATGATATAGAATTTTTATTTAAGCTTATATGCATCTTAAAATTTTGAGGAAATTTTCATATGGATTGGGAGAAATGTTAGAAGGAAAAACATTTTCTGCACCCCTGGTAGGTACAGCCTTAAGATGTTAGATTGTTTAAAATTACTGAAGGTTTAACATAGACATTTTCCACATTGTAACATGTTAATTTCAGAGAATAAAAAAAAGTAATAATAATTAAAGGTCACTTTTTTGTAAATAAAAAATACACTAGATTTCTCTTGAAACAAATTTTGCAGGGAAAGAAAAAACATAAGCAGTCTTTGAAGGTTTGTCTTATACCAGGAACATTGGCAGTTTGGACAGGTTGACGCCCCAGTGGGGCCGAATGGCCAAAAAGCGGAAAAAAGTCAATATCTCGAGAACGAATTAACATAGAAACCTGAGGCTGGTCTTATTCGAATCAAAACAAAAAAATACATAAAGTTCAACTGCTTTGTTTAAATTTTGAAGACAATTAAAAAACTAATTGGAAAATTAAAACCTATTGGAAAAATAAAATTTTTTTGAAATTTTGGAAATGTGTTGTAATTGTGAAAACAAGTTGCAACAAGTATTTTGAGCATATATTTAAATTAAATAGTGATTAAAATTGTAAATTTAAGGAAGCTTAAAAGACTGGAGAATTTTGAAAATAATAAAACTTGGGATTCAAATTCAAAGGTTGTTGAAATTGAAAAGATACATATAAATTCCAGTTCAAGGAAATTAGATTAACAGTTCCTTAGCTGCATCACTTATGTCCAGGTGCTTTTCTTTTTCGATCAGGTAAGTTTGTTAAAAAGGATCCTTTTGTGACAAAAGGATCCAAAGTCTCCGAGAGTCCGTTTGTCGCGAGTTTGTGATCCTGAAAGTCTTGTAATCCGCATTCCTACTTTCTTGTGCTTCTTCCGACAATATTCTGACTGGGAGACTTGACTTCTGCACTATTTCACCATGCAATAAAATCTTATGCACCGTGGATGGCATGTAGTACCATTTTCAAGGTAGCACTGCTTTTTTGAGAAGAATAATTCTTTATAACTTGGAAATACATGGCACCCAAGATCTTTTAGTGCTTGTAGAATCACATCTTACTAATATTTTGGCAGTTTGGCCTGGAGAAATATTGTTAATGCTTGATCGTCTGAAAAAGCTTTGGGTTTATCGTGCCTTTCATGATACGCAGCTGCGTTAATCAAGCTTTATTGATAGGATACTTGAAGGTTGCGTATTTTATTCCTTTTGCTTCGTTCACCACAATCATCAAGGTATTCATTTTCCATCTATTCACTAAATATTTTTTGAACCTTTCCCGGTCTTGATTCACCTTATCTTTTTTCTTTTATTAAAATGAGGCAAGAAACTCTTACTTAGAGTTGCCAGCATCAAAGAAATGTTTCCCTCATCAAGTTCAGGGTGATTTTGTTAAAGAAATATGTCGTAGTTTGTTCCACTCCACAAGCACTCACACAAATCATGGTATTTAATTTTGATAGAGCTCATGACAAGACAAAAGTTAGCAACATGAGTGAACTCAAATTAAATGTGTTTTGACGTGGGGGAATGTTTTGTCTGAGTCAATTGAGTAAACAAAATAGTGCAACAAACAAATGCATACTCTAAGACTTTGCTTTCTTTGCGGGGTTATCGAAATAGGCAGAAAAAGGCAGATGATTTTTGTTCCAATGTTTACTTCAGCACCTCTAGTTTGAAAAGTGACTCTCCCTATCTTGGAGGAAGCCGGAGCTTTTTTTGCTATCTTAGCTGTTCTCAATGCTCATTTAAAATTCTTAGCTTATAATGTTATGAAGTGCTCTAATTTTTTATTAACCTAGTTCGACTGATGTGTAGTTTAATGACCATCGTAGAACAGGGGGGAAAAGTGATAAGTTTTTTCTAACTCTTTTATAGTTTTTTATCAATCAACTTCAGTAGTGTGTAATTTGGTCACTTAGCACAGGAAAACAGCTAAGATGAACAAAATAGAGAAAGAAAAAGAGCACAGTGTCTTGGAGACTTCCAAAAACTGTGAAGAAAGGCTTTTTCAAATGCGCATATATTTACAAAGAAAATTGTCTTCCTCATCAGTTTGACTTTTTAAAAGTACGCTTTCTGAAAAAATATCACAAGTCACTAAAAAACAGAAATCGATTTAACTTTAAACATAGAATTTGAAGAGTTTTCTTTATTTTTCAAATATCTCATCTTCAGATATGACATGATGACCATGGGATCACCTGGGAAGTATGTACCATTTCAAAGGAGAAAAAAAAAAGAATTTTCCAAATTGGTCTATGTGTGTTTGAGTTTACAAGGGACATACATAAAAAGATTCCGAGAAGTTGAGAACGTCTTTTTTGAAGTTGGTTAAAAAAAGAAAAAATCTTGATGCACATAACATTTTATACGATTGGCACTAAAAACTGATTTTTGTTCCTCTCCAGGATTTATTTGTGCGCTAATTTGTTTAGAACCATTTAAATGTCAATGGTTTTCCCTAACTATTTTATAGTTCACACAATAATACATACCACGTAACTCATGAAAAAAGTCACATTTCTCTTTACTTGGTCCCGTTATAGATCAACACTAGAAACAGAGTATCTACTGTAATGTTTTTTCATGAAGACCAAAATACGACTAAGCAATGATACTAAATGAATTTCCTGTTTGCTTCAGAGGAGTCCTTATTCAAAATTTGCGTAAGACTACTAACAATTAATACAGGGGAAATATTTAGGGAGAGGGGTACTCCCCCAAAGCAAAAGCCCCCTAAAAAGGAAAAATATTCCTCAACCCCCCCATCACCAAAGAGCACCCCTAATTAATATTAATGTTTTATGGTACTTTCCTTTAACACTAAGTAAAGAAAGTACCCTTGTTTTATGGCACTTTCTTTAACAATTGATTTTATATTTAATCGTTTAATATTGAAATTAAATGAAGTTTATTGTGTTTTGCCCATAACTTTTTTCTAAACAACAAATATGGTGAAGCAAAGGTTTGGGACCTAAGTTAGATCACTCCTATCCATTAAATGAAAAAAACATAAAAATTGTTTCACTAAGTGAGACGCTATGAACAATCTTACAAACAACAAAGTGCGAGTAAGAAATTTGAAGAGTTCCCTCGATTTCTCCAGGATCCTTCATACCTGGACTTGAAGATCATTAGACGACCGGGAGAAGTATACCGTTTTAAACAGAAAAAGAATTTTCCTAATCGGTCCAGGCACCTTCTAATAATCTGGGAGCATAGTACATAAGAAAATTTCAATGAAGCCTGTTAATTAGTATTGCCATAACTGTAAATTAAACTGACGGAGTCATGAAATATTTAATCTAGAATACTTGTCAAACTTCAGAAATCGAACACCAGTTACGATATATTTATTAGGAATATAAATTTAATCGTCAGCGGGGGGGGGGGGGGGGAATTCCCTTTGAGTTAAACACTAAATATGTTTCAAAACTGAAATATTAGAAAAAAAAAAAACTTTAATGACTAAATGAAGTTATTTATTAGCAAAAAGAAATTATATTAAATTAATTAATTCAACTATTTTCGTAGCAAAATGCATTTAATTTGCTGATTTGCAGCATGAGTTATAAATACATTAGTAAGACTATAATTAAAATTAACAGGTGGCCCCATGAAAATCAAACATCCAGATGCATGAGAATTAAATATTGTTCAAGACCGCTATTGTTACCTCTGTCGAAAAAATGCACTGTTCCAGACAAAACCACATGACCTATGACGTGTCATGCAGCTGAAGAAAGCTGGTCTACGTAGCCACAACGTATAAAATTTAAAGTTTCTTAGATTTCTCCGAGACCCCTCATCAGAATCAGACAAAATTAACATGGGACCATCTGAAAAGTATACCCTTCCAGACAAAAAAAAAAAAGAATTTTTCAAATCGATCCAGTATTCTTGGAGAAATATGAAAACATACATAAAAAAAGCTGCAAGCCGAAATAATAACCTCCTTTTTTGAAGTTGGTTAAAAAGAAAGAATAAAATAAGCTCATCTTCAGTAGTTTGCTTTAAAATAACCGCTAATAGTCCAAAATATAAAAATGTTGTCAAGATGCAAAGGGATTAAAATTTTAAAAACGAGTAATAATAATCTGTGATGTACACGGATCAATGTTTACAAAAAAGAATTACAGTCGACTCCCGCCAAAATGCGATTTGATTAGCGGGAAATGGCTATAACGCCAGTTTTTCATAACAAACGAATTTTAGAGCTAACTCTAATTTAAAATTAAGAAAATTTTTAATTAAGAAAATTTTAAAATTAATTAAGAAAATTTTTCATAAAGGAATTGCAGGGCTTAAGTATCGCCTTGGGTTATTGTCCATGAAATATTAGCTTCATGAATGGATTCTTTTTTTTAGCATCACTGATAGCGGAAGTTCCACCCACCATACTAATCTAAACATCGCTTTGTTCCACTCCGCACCATTATTAATTTTTTTTAATTCTAAATATGAAGTTGATGAAATATAATTCCACCAAAGCACGCTCTTTATCTAAAGTATGATGGTGAAAAGAAAAAACTTAGAAAGCTTCAGACAATTACAGAAAAAAAAAGATTTCCAATACGCTTGAACAACCAAAAAGTGCATCCAATATAATGACTGTATCTACTGCACACAGTGCAACTACAGTACTACATTTTACTACCACAACATGACATGCTCGTGGTAGTTTCATTTTATGCCTCTCTCTCCCATTGGTTTTGTGAATCATAACAGTATTTTATGGTGAATAACACAGCTTTTCTTTGAAATACAGTAAAAATTCAGTTCTTCAAGTAAAAATGGTAATATATAGCAAAGAAATGGGTTAAAGCAGTTTTGGGGCTTTTCAAATGTCCAAAATAATTGGGCATTTTTCTAAAATAACTCCTATACATACCCTTTTCCACAATGGGAAATTTTGACTTACCCAAGGGGTCGTGGAATGAATCCCTCGCAAAAGTTAAGATTCTACTGTATCTCATAGTTATGGAAATAAAAAATAAAATATGCTAATTTTTGGTACCATAAGTTAAAATAACTTCCAACTATCCAAAATATTGAAAAATTTACAAGATGCAAAAGGATTGAAATCTCAAACACGGAAAGCAATTTTTCATGAAGTACGTTTTTAGAGCTGCAATCTTTACAAAAATAATTAATTTTATAACTGTAACAATAAAATTTAAAATAAGCTTATCATCATTAAAAAGCATTAAATTAACCTCCAAACAATTAAAGTCCAACATATTAAAATACTTATAAGATGAAAACGGATTGAAACTTTAAGCGCAGGAAGCAATTTCCAACAACACAGAAACGCATAGTTTTTGCTTTGAGATGCATAGCAAGTCAGATAAATGCTAAGTTTGAATGCCAAATGTATAGAATTTGGCAGCCCTGTAAGCAGTAGTAAACTTGTCTCTGTTGGGTCCTGGTTAACCAACTGCTAAAAATTTTGTGAAAAAATAATCTTATGCAGTGATGAAAAATGGTCAAAAAGTGCAATTTTTTGCAATGATGCACAAAAGTTGGCAGGTAAGGATGTGTGTTAGTGGTACGCTAGTTAAAAATCAAAATTAACAAGAAAGAAAAAAAAGTCAACAAATATCTAGAATTTTAAACCAACGAAAAATCAAAAGAGGTTCTCAAGTATAACCAGTCTGATTTTGATATATATATATATATATATATATTTTTATTGGAAAGGTTATACCATGAAGTTGCTCCTATATGAATTTGGAAAAAAAATTCCTACCCTAGAGGTGGGAAAATAGGGATGATTTGTTGTTCACTCAGATTGTTTTTTTTTATTTTTGACCACACCTAGCTTTTTACAGAATAATCCGATTTTGGTTATTCTTTTCTTATTAGAAAGGGTATACCCTGAAGTTGGTCCCAAACAAAATTGAAAAAAAAAATCTTACTCTAAGGGTGAGAAAAGGAGGGTGATTTGATGTTCGTTCACAGACTTTTTGATGCTGAGTCGGGTATTACAAAAAAAAAAAAAAACCTCAAGATGAATGAGCTTTAGACCTGTCTGTAAGTCGTGTGCAGAGCTCTCAGTCTCTGGAATTGTGATTAAGATTAGTTTTAGTGCCAGTCATTTCAACTTTTTAATATTCAGGATTTATATGAAAAATAGGGTGAAGTTTTGTGATGGTAACATACTATTTTTGAAATACATTTACACTAAAATGAATGAAATAAAATTTTTTAATTAAAAAAATAGAACCAACTTCAAAACTGCAGCTGGAAATTGCTCTAAAAATTAAAAATAATTTCGTTTTTTGAACAGCATCTATACTACTTTTCAAACATAATTTTTGAAGTTGGTGCAAAAACAGTAGATAAAATCGTAATTAACCCTAATTCAATCACAAATGTAAATGTTTATGGACCAAGGTTTTTCAAGAGAATTCGCATGCATAACATTGATAACATATTTGTGTATTGAATTAAATGTTTCGTTCAAATTTTGACTGGTTTTTATGAAAAATGTAAATTAAAAACATTTACACATCATTTTTGCGCATACTTCAAAAATCATATTTAAAAAGTAGTATAGATGCTGTTTAAAGAATGAAATCATTTTTACTTTTTAGAGCAATTTCCAACTGCAGTTTTAAAGTTGATTCTATTTTCTAATTTAAAATTTTTTGTAAGTTAGATGAACAAATAACATAAAATAAATAAAGCATTTAAAATTCGTACAAAATTTGAGAATCTTCTGTGCAATCATATGATAAAAATAAAATTTGCACATTAGATGAAGAAGTCTTCAAGTTGGCAGCTCTATGAAGTAATGTATGTCAGGTAATAATTTTAGCTCCTTGAAATATGACAATGATCTAGAGAATTGAACAAATAAAGTCTCCAAAATAAAATTTTAATGCAAAACGAAAATTAACTTACTCTAAATCAACTTTTCCACGATCCCATTCTCTTTCATACTCATTTTTTATCTCCACTTCTTCATTTATAATGTTCTTTTCTTTCTTAGCTGCAAACTATAAAACCAAGCATTTAGTTCAACTCATTAAAAGAAAACAGTGGATTTGAGTTTTAAACAGAGAGAGACTTTAAGATTTAACAAGCAATATCTCATTGAATCAACAAGATTTCACATTATACACTTTAAGCTTCACTTTATATATATTAGGGTGCTCCTTATTTATGAAGTTGTAGATATTTTATGCGATGCTCCCTCAATTTGTTCCTTCATACAAAGAAATGATCCTTGCAACATTTTAAGTCAATCCATGAATTTTAACACAGCCTCCTTTTTTGAGTTCCGAAGAAAAAATTGCAGATTTTCACATTTTTATGTTAAAATATTCCTATGTTTTAATTTTGAACTTCATTAGATGCTATTACTTCCAGACCGACCATTCTCTCACTTACATTCTGTAAAATTTTATAAGTTACAGAGGGAACACGTACACAAGGGTGGGCCGAAAAAACTAATCTTTTTATTCCGAAGTTGTAATAGCACGGAAATGTTGCGAATTATAAAGACAAAAAAAGAATTATGGAAATTGATTGACATCTTCCGTTCGCACACGGAGCCTATTGTTTGATAAACTGAAAAAAACATCATTTTTGCAATTTTTTTTTGTTATTTTAATTAGATGTTTTCTTAATGTAATAGTTTGTAACATCTTTAAACAGGGCCTCAAAACATTGTGTTTAAATTTGGTTTCAATCAGCTAATATCTTTCGGTGGTGCATAAGCCCCAAAATTTTTGAAAACACAGCAAATCACCGTTTATATGTTTCTCTTTTATACGTTTTTATCATTTATACGTTTTTTTGAATTGGTCACTGCAGAGTCCAAAACACATTAACCTATACCTATTATACATTTCTTCATTTGTACACTTTTTCATGCAGTCCCTTCAAAAAGGTATAAACGGTGTTTAACTGTAACGAAAAAGTTATTTTTATGGGTGATTAATGATCAGTATTTAAATAAAAGACGAAAATTATTTTTTCAGTTGAACTAAAAGTGAGATTTTAAAAAAACTGACAGGTTCAGTGAATGTTTTCCGGTCGCCCAAAGACTTAGAAACTCTCATGCGCAGATGTCGAACAGCAATCCGGACAACGTGAAACGCCTGGCTGGGGTGTTCCCATCCACACCATCCCCACCTTCCTAGGACCAGGTCACATGTCTCCCTATATTGTTTTTTCAGTCTGCATCTGTCAGTAGTGATCTCAGTGCACTATTATACAGTTTGATCTAACTGTTTTAGTTCTGAAACTCTTGTAGTTTTCTGTCATGATATATGACTGTGCAATGAGCAGTTTGCCTCTTCCATTTCAATGAGTTGCCATTTTACCACGTTTCAGCTCTTGGATGATAAAAGAACAAGGCCTAGTACCTCTAAAGGGTCGATTGGGGAATAGTTAGTTGACTGCCAGGATCTTCCAGTAGTGAACTTTCAGAGTATTGATTGCCTGGTCCCAGAGATTGACCAAAACGCGTTCAGCAAAGATCAGCAACATTTATTTGATATTTCAAAGGCAATTGAATCAGAAACCTGTAAAGAAGAGTTGGCTGTAACAAAATCCTGGGCATTTATCACATTCAAGATGGATGTTGACAAAGGAAAATAAAACTCTCAGATTGTGTATATAAGTGAAGAAAGCCTTACACCTGAAATTCAAAAATTAGTTTTGTTTACATTGAAATCATACATGCCAATGTGGTTTTCTATCAAAACATCTTAAGATGGCCCAAAACTTGCTTACCAAGCAATACAATATATCAGGTACTTGCCAAAACCTTTGCTTTATGTCGTCAACCCTGCGATCGAACGGAATGGTTGTTTCGCCCACCCAGAAAACTTACTGTTAGCCATGGCTCAATATGACAATAAATATATAAATGTTCGGGGTTCAAAGAATTCTGAAGGCAAGACACATAGATCCAAGAAGAAAAACAGAACATCCACGCTAGCAAAAGTCAACTTCAATGTGCGAGAATACTCAGAAATGGTCTACTGGATGAGCTGTGAATTCTTTGTTGGCAAAAATCAGTGATGACCATGAAATCAAATCACACATCGACAGTGACTCAAACCCATAACTTTGAAGACCTATTAGCTGGTGAAGCTAGGCATGGATGATCTGGACAGGAGGGTGGTTCGAAAAATCCGTCTCGAGATTCAGCTCTACAGACTTTTCCTGAGACTACCATGAAAAGTTTTACACAATGTTCAATAGTCTGCATGTGCATTGGGAATTGCTTGAAAGTAATGTTCCAGACAGCCAGCTAACTTTTCACCAGGACCAATTGGTCATTTAAAGGTACTGAGCTCCATTGCCTTGCCATCCAAAGGCTCAAATTTGTGGCGGAATAGCAACTCATAGAAATGGAGGAGACAAACTGTCCATTGCACGGGCATATATCATAACAGAAACCTACAAGAGTTGCAAAATGAAAACAGCTAAATTGAACAAAATAGTGCACTGTAATCACTACTGAGAGATACAGTCTGAAAAAAACAACATAAGGACCACTGGCGTGGTCCTAAGAAGACGGGGATGGAGTGGAGTACCTCAGCCAGACAAGCGACATTTTTTGATGAGTTATAGGATATTTCTGAGCTTTGGATTATGAAAGTTATGAATTGCTATCCTTCGCGCTTATGCAGTGAAAAATTAATTGCTTTAAACGTTCATATTTCATTAAATTTTGAATATTTTAACTTAAAATTTTTTATTATTATGATTCTCTATTATGCTGTCAAATATTCTGAAAGTTTAGTAACGTTTGACGGAAAACTCTGCCTGATATGAGCCGAAAACCTTCAAATAAAATATGCATTTTTGAAAGAAATGCTTATATCTCCGTGGGTATAACAGATACTTACATGAAAATATAAAAATAAATTCTCAATAGGTTTTTAACTTATTTCTGAAATTTACAGCTTATTCCTAGCTATTTACAATGAAAAATGATCAAAAACGTTTTTTTTTTTTTTTGTTTCCTCAATTTGCTGCTCGTCCCCTAAATGAATAGTAGACTTAATTTTTGTTGGAAAATGGCAGCTGAAATATACCTTTTATGTGAAAAAAAATACAAAGCAATTGATCCTTTATTTCTCGAAAAATCCGTAAAAAAGTGAATATTTGAAAGTGTCCCAATACTTTTAGTCATATAGTGTATACACATTGAGTAATGCTTGATTTCCATTGCTGAAGAGTTTGATCTCAAAGCAACCATCTTTTCGTATTTGGCTTTTTTAATTTTTCTGCACGTTTTACTATTTTACTTTTAAAGTATGCTTTTACGTATATACAGTAAAACTTCTTTGAGCTACAACCCTCATTAAAAACCAATTTTCTGAGGTACCGATTTTCCTCCCTATCTACTCAATGATAAAAAACCTCTGGAAGAGACCATTGAAACCTCTCCTGATGACCAGCAAATTTCAAAATTTAGCACCAAAAAAGATAGGAGTTTTCTGTAAGAAAAAAACAGAAAAGAGATACCAAAAAGAAAGCAATAAAACATTTTAGTCTGGGCACACATCTGTTTTCTCTTGCTTACGAAAGTAGAAATAAACCAGAATAAGAGGTAAAAACTATTGATCTAGGCGTTTCAAATGTTTTCCTTTTGTTCCTCTCTGTTTAGAGCTCCAAAAGTTTAACAAAAAGGAGGGCACGCCCTTAGGAAGCTAAGGTGACATTTTCACATTTTGGGGCTGGTCACGTGAGTTTCCGTCATTGTTAGAGGTTGACAAGCAGTTTTTCAAAAGGTTGTTCTTGGAAATTAGATGTTACTTACAAATAGAACAGGATCGTTCCTTGGTCGTTGTTATGGTCAGAATCTATTTTTATAATGACTACTTGTCATTATCAAGCTCCAGAAGGAACAGAAAACATGCTGACACAGGACATAAAAGTTACGGTGGGTCGATTTTAACTTTTTTTTTTGAAATCGAAAATGGCTGTGGTGGGAAAAGTTGTGTATTGGCATCAAATTTTCGTGCAAAAATTTTTTTTGGCAATCAAAATATATTTAGATCCCCTACCAGTCTCTTAAACTTTCGTCAAATATAGAAAAAATATAGATTTTTTTTTTCATTTCTTATGCATTATTTTTTTAATCGCCTGTGGTTTAAATAGTTGAATTGTGAGAACCTTTCTTTGTGAACAAAATAATTATCACATATTATATTTAAAGTTCCTGCCAAAAATTTGAATTATGCGTAATTTGTGATTATTCTCGTTACTTTCTGCTTAGTTTTGACTGTCAATAACAGATGGTGCAATTGCGCAGAATATATTTGTTTTTCTTATTCTTTGGTATAACGAAACTATTTCCAACACCCCCCCCTCACAAATCGGCCTGTTTTTGACATTTATCCAATGAAGTATAAACTGCATAGAAATCCATATGTTCTAGATTCAAGGAACATGTTCTGGAAATTGTCCAAAATCATTGTCCACCAAGCCACCAGGTAAGCTATCTCATACAAGGTAGCTTTACAATAGCAAACAGAGTACTTCGTTTATATATTGGTACAAAAGAGTAATCATATGAAATACAGATATTGTTGAATACATTGTAAAAGTGTGCGCAAAAGTTTAGTTTTGCACCAAACTGAGTCTTCATGCATAGCCGGTGCACAGTATCTTAGGGAAATTGTCCACTACTAAGAGGGCAGAAGCATCTTTATCTGTTTGTGGAGCAACAAGTCGTGATGACTTAGCACAACATTGGCTTCTCTAAAATAAATGACAAAATTCGAAAACAGAACAAAAAATAAAATTTCTATTTACACACACAAAAAAACCCTACTGTGCCTAAATTTAAAAGCTTGAGAGAGTGATAGGGTAGAGTTTGATTGCAGCCACCTCCTCAAGAGGAATTCCAAGTTATTTTTCCCTAATTTCAGGAAAACAAGCAAAGGGTTGCTGTAAAACAGCGAAACAGGCGGGGCATCAACGGTCCCATGATGCTTTCATCTTTTACACTTCAGATTTAATTCAAAAGAATTATGTAGTGTTATTATAGGGAAAAAAGAAAAAATGGTTTTAATTTTTAAAATAATAATAATAATGAAAATTATACCTTTAAAGATCAAAATAATAAAACTGCAAATATTGCGAATTTGGCCGGTCGAGTGGGGAGCGCTTAAAGATCGTACAATATCAGTATATTTTTTTTCATGAGCAAAGAATCTTACTAGGCAACCATTCTCACCCTAGATGATTTTTAAAAAATAAGCACAAGAACTTTAAAAAATAGGAAATAAATGTAGTTTTTTTCATATTTGTGAATTTTCAAAGGAAAGACTAGGGGGGGGGGGTCTTAATATGTTTTGGTTGCCAAAACTTTTTTATACGAATATTAGATGTCAATACCTAACTTTTCCCAACACAGGTGATTAAAAATTTTATACATAAGAAAAATTTTCAAAAATTTTTAAAATGGCAATTTTTACATATTTTGTGAATTTTCAAGTGGCTGGCAGGTCTAAATATAGTTTGATTTTCAAAAAAAAATTACACCAACATTTGATGCGAATACGCAACTTTTCCCACAACAGGCGTCTTCGATTTCAAAAAAAATTAAAATCGAAACACCCTAATACAACCAAAATTCAAAATAATAGAATACTTCCCACTTTTCGAAACAAGTTTATTCTAACCAAATATAAGTGCAAATTAGGTATTTAAATGAACGTGCTGCATTTCTTACACCTTAAAGTTGAGTTTTATTTCAAATATACTCAATTAAAAAAAATCTTAGACAGAATAATCCAAAAGTTTATAGTGATAAAGATTTATATCGAGTCAAAAAATTAGAATATTCAAATTAAAAAGGGAACAAACACTTTAAAAAGAAAAAAATATCACTTCTAGAATGCGTCATTTTTTGCTGGATTCAATGCTTTAATCCTTTCGCACACGGATTCTACCCCCTGTTTACATTATTCGTTTCTGACACTGTTTCCAAGCCCTCTTCAATGCGGCAACGAGCTCAATTTTGTTGGCAGGCACCAGGTCTTGAAACGCTTTCCTTAGATTTGACTGTACCACAAATTCTTGATCCTATCGAGATTAGTAGAGTTTCTTGATCAGTTTAATACAAAAAATCCTCTTTCTGTTTAAAGTCCGAGTCTATTTAGAGATGCAACACAGAGTAGAATCTTACTGAAAGATAAAATGTGTTACGAAATGTGTAACTACTGTGCCTCAGATAAAGTATCATGCAGTATTATTGATAAACAGCGGAAGTCACGCAGTTTTATTTTAGGTTATATATAATTTCCCAATTCCAGCAACCCTCATGCAGAAACAAACCAAGAAAGGTGTGTCAAAGTGGTGAGACGTCTTACGCAAGATTTCCCATATGCTTTTCTTTTCAAACATCAAACCCGAACACCTTTTTTTGCTCACAGATATTTCAAAAAAAGATTCATCACTAAATATAATGCTTTTCCAACCTTGTTGCCCCTGTTTGAGCTCTTTGCTTCAGGAGATTGGAGCACGTTTCTGCTTCATGTTTATCTTAGGTCTTACTTCGTAGATCCGCAGTTAAAACTGCAGTTTATGCAACCGTCCAAGTGTAGTTGGCATGGATAAGATAACTATACATTCTGTCCAACACTTTTGGACGTAAGAAGCACTTTTCAACGATTATTTTGGAAAATTTACTTTAATCTGGGTTCATCTCTGCCAGGTGTTACAATTTTTCTACCTTGTTTACTTCGGTTACTTTTTAGTTGGCCAGTCCTTCTATATGCCTTTAAAACCTTACATACCATAGATTGTAAAACGTTAATTTGAATTGAGTTGGATAGTTTTTTTTTCTAACTTTAAGAAGTGATACAATATGTAACTTCATTTTTTTCCTATTTATCACCTTGGCGATCCATTTTGAGCAATAAAAGGCGTTTAAAAGAGCGTGAAATTATCCGGGCGCAAAGCACTATACTTGTGACAAACTATAGGGTAACAGGTATGCAAATATTTTCGGTACTTTTTAAAATTCACATTGAATGAATAGATTATTCTAATTTTTTGACCCATATAAAAAATTTATATATTTTTCCAATCTGTTAATATTTCATAAAATGTTAAAATAACAGCTGAAAAATTGTTTAAATTAATTAACTCATTCATGAATAACGAGTTTTAGTCATTTTAATTTGTGCATGCATTCATTTTTCCCGAATCAGGGACAAGTTTTGTTCAAACAGTTCTGATATTCTATTATTTTGAATTTGGGTAGTAAAAGTGTCACCTTAGCTTCTCAAGGGTACCAAAAACTAGCCCTTCTTTTTGTAACATTTTTGGAGCTCTAAACAGAGAGTCACAAAAGAAATCCATTCGAAACGCCGAAAAAAAAAAGATTTTGTTATTGTTTTCTGGTTTATTTCCACTTCTATAAACAGAAGAAGACATGCATGTCCAAGCTAAATTGTTTTATTGCTTTTCTTTTCTTATTTCTCTTTTGGTTTTCTCTTGCCAAAAATTCCTTTATTTTTTGTTGCTGAGTTCTCCATTTATCTCGTCGCTACTAGAGGATTTCATGTTATCTCCCAGAGGATTTTCAACATTGAGCAGATACGAAGGAAAATCGGTGCCTTAGAAAGTTGTTAATGGAGGTGGTCGCTTATAGAAGTTTCACTGTATATAGTACACATACAGTAAACTTCTGATTATCAGCATAATTTTAGGCCTCCATTATTTTTTGTGGATATGACTTACTGAATGTACACTCCTGTTTGTGAAAATTGCAACACCATGAAGGAAGCATCATAGTTGAATGAAATTTAATACACAGTTGAGTGGTAATAGTACAAATAAATGATTACATTTTCAAACCAAACAAACAATAAAAAGAGATAGAAATTGGTATTTTGTGTGGCCACTACATGCCACAATAAGAACTGCTACACGACTCGGCATGGAGTGAAACAAATCTGCCTGCGGAAGAGTATTCCATATTGTTTGTATGTATGCGCAACCAAAGTTCGTCTGTCAAAGCAACAGGACGAGGATCAGGAGCGAGACGCCGCCCAACGAAATCCCACAAATGTTCAATCGGTGACATATCCGGGGAATATGCAGCCAAAGAAAAAGCTGTACTTGCTGCAAAGTAAGGTAGGATTTGACAGTCCTGGCGACATATGGATGGGCATTATCCTGCTGGAATACAGCAACTGGCAATCCTTGCAGGAAAGGAATAGTTTGGTCCAGTAAAACTTCATTTATGTATCAGGTACTGTTCAAATTGCCCACAATTCGTAGCATTTGTGATCGTCCATGATATGCTAAGGCACCCCAGACCATAACTCCGGGTGTTTGTCCACTGTGACGTTCGATAATGCACTCCGAAATGTGTCGTTCAGGGGCATAGCGCCTGACATGAATTCGGCCATTATGGTGCCACAAATTGAGGATTGACAATTGAACAAATTGTCAGAAAAGACCAGTCACCACGCCAGCTCCTATGCACATTGGCCCATTGTAGCTGCAGGCGGCGATGGTTTTGCGTGAGAAGAATCCTGTATAAAGGAATCCTTGCGCTCAGCCCACGCTGCAGCAGACCTCTCCGAATTGATGAAGCACACAATGAAACACCTGTAGCTGTTGACCACTGTGCTGCCAATTGTCTAAAAGAAGCGGTGCATTCTGTCAGCGCCATACGCACCAGGTGTCTGTCATTGGGAGCTAACATCACATTTCGGGGTCCACTCCCGGGTGTCCAAGCTGTCCGATCCTCGTCCGTCCACTGCTTCCAAACACGCACAATTGTGCTGCACACAGTGCTACTGCATGATAAGACAATCCAGCTTCAGGAAGGATGACGATTCTGCCCTGTTCAAACTCCGAAATTCACTCAAATTTTGCTGAAGACGCATAGTAAAGATTCAGTTTATGTTTAGTCTAGCATATAACCACCGATAATCATACACGCCTCACTACAGCTGTCTATTTATATTCAGTTCGATCCGCCGTTCAGAGGGGGCAGCTCAGCATATGCATGCCCTACCAGTTTGCAATTCTTATCATTTGCATATCATGCCCTACTTTACATTTCCTGCAATTCTCGCGTAAGTCCTTCATGATGTTGCAATTTTCACAAACAGGAGAGTAGAAAAATGCACCCGTTTTACCTTAACCAGTAAAACGTGGAACCCGAGATATCTTGGAAACTGCAGCAGTGGCCCAAACCGTGGAACCCGAGCTCTTAGACTAGGGGCAGAGGACTTCACTGCAGAGCTCGCAGTGTTCGTACCCCTCTTTGAAATTCGCCGGTTCAGGATGAAAAGGGTTTAGTATCAAAAGGGTGGATCATTTGGGAGTGTTACCCCTTCAGCGGTATTCTGTGATCTGAAAAGGAAGGAAATGCATTTTCTAGGAACAACAGTGGCTTTTTATCTTACAGTATTTCACTTGTTTTCCACCTTCTGAGAAATGTACAATTATCTATGTCTATTTTGAGATCATATGTCTTAATATTTTAATATTATTTAAGTTTATAGTTTCAACATACAGCAAATAAGTAAATAGATCGCTTTGACTAATTTGTTCCCTAATAATATTTTGCCTACTACAAAAAAAAAAAAAAAAAAAAAAGGCGTCTTGTTTTCAAAATATAAGAAAAAAGATACAAATTTATCATTCTAGTAGAACTTACATTCGGTTTTTTAGATAACATATCATGACGAAGAGAAAAACACAAAAAAAAAAAAAGAAAAGAAAAAACCAAATCAATTAGATGCGAAAAAGATCGCTTACAGGGGAAAAAAAGAAATGCTGTAGAATATGAATATGATAAAAAAAATCGTTGAAATAAGAAATGCATCTAGAAACAAAGTTTGAGTTCTACAAAAGTACAGTATCATAATCACGTTAATTTTTACCATATTATTCTGTAATCCCAAGTCTAAAACTTTCCATTATCATTGAATAAACTGGATAATACAATGACAATATAGCCTTTGCCGGTAGAAAGAGTCTGTTTCTGCTCCAAAATCCGACAAAAGATGTTCATCATAAAGTTGCCTTATCAAGCAACTAATACTAGTTCCTGTTAATACTAATATGGTCGTTACGAAAAATAGTCAGTTGAGTCATTCCATGTCAAGTGACCTAGGGGTCCTCACTCGACCATCTCCGATTTGGATGAAATTTTATAGAGGCGTAGAGATGCCTTTGAAACTAATGTATGTAAATTTTCAGCCTCCTAGATCCAAATCCAGAGGATCTAGGATCTCTGAAAAATGTGATCCAAGATAGCGGATTAGCGTTTTGTGCCAAATTGCCATGTTTACACCAAGTTTACAGGAAATTTTATTACACTGGAAGCCCGAAATTTTAGGCACTTAAAGTATATTTGACCGTTAGTATATTCAAGTATTTTTGTGAATTTGAGCTCGTTAGATTTTGTGTAGCAAGCGAGTGAACTTGTGAAAAAGCATGATGGGAAATTTTTTTTCCTGGATTTTAGGTTGTCATAAAATCTGAACAAAAATAATTCAAAAGCTCATACTGCATGATTCCCTTGTAAAAATGCTTGTTTTTAATGGGTTACAGTTACAGAGCTTAAATATCTATTTTAAAAAAGATATTGTGATTCAAAGTGGCTATCAAAACCGTTCAAGTGAAAAATAACCTATTTTCAAAGTGCTATAGCTCAAGTTTGTCACCTCGCATCTTCTTTTCGTTTATACCATTAGAAAAGAACACATTTTTTCCTTTCAAAATAAGTTTTTTCTTTGATAATGTTCTTTCGAATAAGGATAAAAAAACGAGCTTGAAATTATATCTGTCGTAACAAATTGCCATGTTCAGTCTCAGATTACGGGACATTTTATAACACTGGAAGCCTGAAATTTTATGAGCTTAAAGTACTTTTGGTGGTCAATACGTTCTAGTATTTTTGTGAATTTCAGTTTATTAACTTTTATGTAGGAAATTTGCAAAATCTTGACAAAACCCAACAGAGAAACTTTTTTTCTGGATTTTAGAATGTCACAAATTTTGAACAAAAATAGTTGAATTGCTCGAACTTTGTAATTCTATTGGCGATATGCATGTTTTTAATGGGTTATACTTGCAGAGCGTAAATATTGATTTTCTAAAAGATATTGGCATCCAAAGTGGCTATCAAAATAGTTCACATGAAGAATAGCCTGTTTTTAATGCCCTGTAGCTCAAGTTTGTCACCTTGCATCTTCTTTTCGTTGGCACCATGAGAAAGAACATATTTTTCCTATAAAAATAAATTTTCTTCCCGATGGTGTTCTTTCAGACAATGAGCCGGAAATACTATTTGTCATTAGCGAGAAAATCTCGTTCTACAATAAATAAAGAATGGTGAATGCCGTGACAACCGGCTTATAGGGATTATGCAACTGTTATAAGTCAGAAATAGCTTTTTATTAATCATTTAAAAAGATACTTCGCAAATGAAATATGATAAAAAATAATATCTTGTTCTGTCTAGTGTATCAGTCTGCTTCCTGAACAAAATACTTTTCTGATTCTAACATATTTAATCTGCAAAAGAACTTTTTAAATGATCGATAAAAAACTATTTCTGACTAGTAACAGTTGCAAAATCCCTATAAGTCGGTTGTCACGGCATTCACCATTCTTTATTTATTGAGGAACGACAAATAGTATTTCAGGCTCATTTTTCCAGCTTGTCTGAAAGAACACCATGGGAAAGAAAAGATATTTTTATAGGAAAAAATATGTTCTCTGTCATGGTGCCAATGAAAACAAGATGCAAGGTGACAAACTTGAGTTACAGGGCATTAAAACAGGCTAATCTTCATGTGAACTATTTTGATAGCCACTTGGGACTTTTAGGAAATCAATATTTACACTCTGCAACTATAACCCATCAAAAACATGCATATCGACAATAGAATTACAAAGTTCAAGCATTTGAATAATTTTTGTTCAGAATTTATGACATTCAAAAATCCAGAAAAAAGTTTCTCTGCTGCGTTTTGTCAAGATTTTGCATACCTGCGACACAAAAGTTAATGAACTCAATATCAAAATACTAGAATGTATTGACAACCAAAAGTACTTTAAGCTCCTAAAATTTCAGGCTCCCAGCCTTATAAAACGTTTCAAAATCTGAGATTGAACATGGCAATTCGTTACGACAGATATAATTTCAAGCTCGTTTTTTTTATCCTTATTCAAAAGAACACCATTGAAGAAAAAACTTATTTTTAAAGGAAAAAATGCGTTCTTTCTAAAGGTATAAATGAAAAGAAGATGCGAGGTGACAAACTTGAGGTATAGCGCTTTGAAAATAGGCTATTTTTCACTAGAACGGTTTTGATAACCACTTTGAATCACAATATCTTTTAGAAAATAGATATTTAAGCTTTGTAACTGTAACCCATTAAAAACAAGCATTTTTACAATCTAATCACGCAGTAGGAGCTTTTGAATTATTTTTGTTCAGATTTTATGACAACCTAAAATCCAGGAAAAAATTTTCCCATCGCGCTTTTTCACAAGTTCACGCGCATGCTACACAAAATCTAATGAGCTCAAATTCACAAAAATACTTGAATATACTAATGGTCAAACATACTTTAAGTGCCTAAAATTTCAGGCTTCCAGTGTAATAAAATTTCCTGTAAACTTGGTGCAAACATGGCAATTCGGCACAAAAAGCTAATCCGCCATCTTGAATCACATTTTTCGAAGATCCTAGATCTTCAGGATTTGGATCTAGGAGGCTGAAAATTTGCATAGATTAGTTTCAAGGACTTCTCTACGCCTCTATAAAATTTTATCCAAATTGGAGATGGTCGAGTCTGGACGATTTGAAAAATTAGGTCAGTTGACGTGGAATGACTCAGTTGCATTTTGACGTTTCTGTTGATTACATTTATATGATAAAGTTATCTGCCGGTATTTCTTGGCCAATGTACTTATTCTTTGTAATTTCTCAAGTTCTGAGCTGAATTCTCATGTTTTCTGAGCTTCAATGTTAATTAAGGATAATTGAAAGCGATAAACCAGAGCTCGATTAAGCCATAGTAAAGCCCAAGACCCGGAGTTCATGCAGGCCAGATCCTGCCTCCTCTACACAACACACAATTGTTCCAATCATCATTTCAATATTTTAAGCAGTTCTTGTATTTTGGTATGTATTATAAGAACCTATAAATACACATTTACGTTTATACTCATTTTTGTTTCCTTGATTTTCACTTAATTTGTGTTCCTACCTCTAATTTCAATTAGAAAATCTATGGCAAAAGTTGTAAAGATATCCGGTATGAATGCAACAAAAAGTGCTCCGTACAATTCTGAAATGCAATTTTAATTTTTGCTTCAAGATAGTTCATTATACAAATGTGCAATTAAAACCACAAATGACTGAAAAATACAGGAAAATGAAAAAAACATTGTCTGCTATTTTCTTAGTTATTTTATTAAACTTCGACGCAACAAGGAATGGACTAATGAACTTAATGTGTATAATAAAAATAATAAAAGGCAATGAACCATAAAGTGGTTCAACTTAACGTCTTTACCTTATCAGTTTTTGCATTTAAAGGGCATATTTTACATAAGCTTTAAACATGAAACCAATAATATTCTTGTAGCATTTTGTTCTTCATTTATTTTCCGTTACATAAAATATTATTTTGAAAATAAATGAGGGCCATAAACTTCTACGCCTGGGCGACGACCTGGCACCCGGGTTAGTCAGCCCCTGTGCATAAGTAACAAACTAACAAACTATTTTGTTACTTCACTATTCAGTGTGAGTTTGGGGGGGGGGGGGGGAATCATGAATCTGCCTAGTTTCTGCAAAAGTCACTGTAGGGTACTGTAACACACATGTATATTATATGCATAGGTACAAAGTGTGAATCGGTGCCAGAACGCGGTTTCTACATTGATTTTCTGTGAAATCATTTCATTTCCAACACAATATATGTTGAATTCAGTTTTTTATTGATTTTCACATTTACACACTAAGCTTTTTTTTTTTTTCTTTAAATTACTTTACAGATCACTCTCAACCGATCAATAGTTCTCGCAAAATTTCCTTACCAAAGACGAAAACCATTTTGTAAAAGAAATAATATTTACAGGTGGCTCTCGCTGACCTTCGTGTTTGCAGCATACAGCACGGTAGATTCTGGTACTGTTGTTTATACAGGGGATACCAGAAATTCACAAGGGAGGAGGGGTTGAAGTTTTGTCATTGTTATCCGTATTGTCAGAAAAACGTCCCTACGTCTCTTTATTCGCAAAGAGAGGCAGGGGGTAGTTAGGGCACAGACACGTCCCCCCCCCACCTCCCACAACACAGTAGGTGAATTTATCTGTATGATTTTATTTGGTAAAGACTGAACTATGTTCACAACTTTATAGCTTACTTTATTTGCGAAGTAACTACATGAAGTGCATACATGATTTAGATTTTATTGAGGAACCTCATAATAGAATTTCCTTTTCTTCTCCACGAAAACTTATTCGCATTTTACTAATGGGTTTTGTAAAAGTTATTGCATGTACTTATATATATTTGTGCAGCATCATTTAAATTATGTAATTTTCATTCGAATGTGTCAAAAATTTAACGTTATGCATGAACCTTCAAAAAAATCTCTAGTTAAAAGAAGTTGATTTTCAAAATTCACTTTTATGGAGCAACTCTGGAGCAATCATGCATGTAAAGCAGCTGGCATTAGCAAGAAGCCTTTCTATATTGGAAGCAAACGCCTTTGAGTGGAAATTGATTCCCCAGTGAATACAGGTGGGGACAAATCTTACATTGTCTACCCATAAATACATGCGCTTGGACTTGATTTTCAACATTTCGTGCCCTATCCTAACATAGTAAACATTCGTCCTTCAACAGTTGTTCTAGAGGTCAAATACCTCTATTTGCTTCGTTGAAAATCGTGGATCTCCATGGCTATGCTTTAATTGTTCAAGCAAAGAAAAGGCATTCAATGAAATTCAACTACATACGTATATATTCATCCATGTTTTTTCTATTATCATATACTAGGTGCAGTCTAGAATAAAAATTCTGCACAAGTAAAGAATGAACAATAAAACAAGATTAATAAGTTCAAAAAAAAAAAAAAGAAAGAAAATTCAATAAATTAGTTAATTAATTAATAAAGTTGATAATGTATGCACAAAATAATAATATTCTACTTATAACTCAAAGATAGTACAAAAATTATAGTACGCAATACGACAGTAATTATAACGATAATTCATTTTTGCCTTGTATGATGTTGAAAAAAAAAATGTGGTGAAACATTTACGGCGTGTCACATATCACATACAGATTCTACTAAAATTATATTGTTGCAAAAAATATATTCATACAATCTTTATGAATTGAAAACGACACCAGGTTAACTAGCAAATCTTTTATTTTCTCCCCATCAGCAAAAAAAAAAGGCATATATTTCAAAACCTTAATACATTTTTATCAAGCTTTGCCACGAAAACCATGTTATTTATCAAAGTAATGTGTTTTAATTGGATGCTATGGTGCCTTAGAGTAATATTTTAAAAGTAAAGTACATCTCAACGACATGTTTTCTGTTATTGAAACTGCATAATAATACATAGATAAATACCAGATAATAAACTAAACAATAGTTAAAAACAAGACGAAGTTAAAAAAAAAAAAAACACTGAAAATGTAACAAATTTAAATGGCTTCTTGTGCCTTCAAAATTTTAAAGAAAATTGTTTCGTGTTCGAAAGGAAATGAGTTAGCATATTTAATAATGTAAATTAGAATTTACTTAGTGAGCTGAGTAAAATCTATCAAGAAATCGTTCAATAAAATAACTTCAATAAAATGAAGATCAACGACAAAAATGATAACTTCGATGCAATTTATGCACAAGTATCAAAAAAAAAAAAAAAAAATTCAGATGCGTCTTTGGAAGTTAATTAGGACTCACTTTATCGATGTAAAAAGTTGTGATCTTTGGTAGATAAGAAATCAGTTACAATGTGATCAAATGCTTACAATTTCATTCTAATTGTGCATTTATCATGTTTGTTTACGAGTTTTTTACGTGCCAAAGATAACTTTTTGGCATAACTTTTTGCAGAGAAAAGGGTTCTCTTGTTTCCCAAAACACATATTTTACTATTTGCGTGTTTATAACGCTGATTTTGTCATTTATTTCAAAATTAGGCTTTTGATTTTGTGTTTTAATTTTGTCCTAACTTAAAAAAAAGAAAAAAAGAAACATTTCGGATTTACAGAAGCAGTCTGCTTTCATACCTAAACTTTAAAATAAAAGACAACTTGAACTATTTGTTACTGGAGGCGGGGGGGGGGGGGGCGTTACGAAGCTCGTCATTTTTACTGTTAAACATAACTCAAGTGAGATATTTTTTACTCTTAGAATATGTTTGATTTGCGTGTCGAAAGGGAGTGCCTCAGTTATTCACCAAAAATATGATAACCATAAAATAACTATACACATGGGAACTCCGAAGATATTTTTTAGGAAGTTAGAAATTCTCAAATTATCAAATAGAACTCCAATTTTTGCCGCAGATTAAATTCAAGTATGAACACAAGTACATCTAAGGAGAAAAGATATTTGGGCATTTGAAAAATTCCGATATTGCAATTTCGTCTCCAAATTTGCTGAATCAAACAAAATTGGCTGAATAAGGATTTTCTGGGCGGTCGCTGTGACCTACCATCGTGGTGACTATATATATGCAATAAAGAATGTATAAATGTTTCATATTCTAAACCCTCTTCAAAAATAAATAAATAAATAAAAAACAAAGTTAAATTGTGTTTGCATGAACTAGAAAAAAATCATGTATTTGCATATTTTTGACTCAAGAATTTTACTTAAAACTTGAAAGAACATGTATCCGAATTTGGCTGTACTTTCGAACAGAGGGATCAATTTTTCCGCTCTTTATCTCAATCTATTTTAATGATGAACTTAGTTTATCCACTACAACAATTATATTTCAGACTACGGTTTTGCTTTTTTTTTTTTTTGGCTTTTTACTTTTTTTTTGGAAGTATAACGCAGTAATATGCTTAGTTCATCACTAGAATAATTTATTTCATTATACGATTTTGGTTTTTTTTTCTGCATTTTTACTTTTTCTCTTGGATTATAACGCAGTAATGTGCAAGAAGGCAATTGAAACAACCTTTCTGGAAAATGGCCTAAATAATTGAATAAAATACTAAGATTTATAAAGTACTTTATGAAATATTTAATTTATTAAAAGAAAAGTGAGAATCAAAAATATTTTATTTGTTTCAAGGAGTTTAATGTAATGAAACTATAGTTTGTAATTTTAAATTCATTTAATAAATTAATAAAGCATATTTAAAGGAAATAAGAGCACTTCAAAAAGAAAAAAAGAAGAGAAATGAAAATATAAAGTGTAAATGAATGCCAAAACTCACACATTCTGAAAGCAAAAAAAGTTTATCTTTGAAGAGATAACATTCAGTGGTCATCAAAGGTGATCATTACCACGTCTTCTCGTTAGTCACCTGGCTGCTGTGTATTCAAAAGAGCATTCTGCCAGCGAATTCCTTTATGTACCGACAGGGGGAAAAGAAAGAGCAATACAGGAAAAACAACTTTTCCTCTGCTATTCTCTCCCCGCTAAGCGATGCATTTTAGACGGCGACCCACCACGTTTGACTGGTTAACAAGTGCAAAGTCTATTTTTAAATATTTATATTTATTTCTTCCTCTTCCCTTCCAATGTCAATGAAACCTGACTTAATTGAATTAGCCCCTTCATTGAATCAGCCACTTTATGGAATCAAAACTGTTTAGAACAAACGTGATTCCAATAAGCAGCGACCACTGTACTTGATATGAAGGGCAGAATTTGTAATATGATGATACACATGCAAGTTTCAAAATTTTCAGCAAAAAATTATTTTTTCTTAAAAACTTCATTCCAATGTTTTTTATCATTGAAATATTTAAGAAAAGCTCTTACAGATTTAATTAGCTACTCCAATTTATTTTATTTTAAGCATGAATACTAATTTATATTTACCTTAATTGATGAATTCTGACCCTCTGCTTTATGCTTATCTTCTAAAACTTCCTGAAAAATTGCAATTAAAAATGTAATTATACTCAACGAATTATATTTTAATTAATGTCCAAGATATACAACAGTAAAACAGTTTCAAAAAAAAAAAAAAGTTACAGTAGAGGTTACACTTAACTTTAGGTAATAAATTCTTTAACACATTGTTGCACTAACACAAGGAACAATAACAATTGAAAATTTGTCTAGAGATTCCTTAGACTAAACCCTTTAGGAAAGATTCTAGTTTATTTTCCTTTCATGCAAGAGGTCACTGGCTAAGAGAACATCTACACAACTCATCTTAACACTAGAACCGCGGATGGGGTCGTTTTGACCCAAAAGCAATTTTGTTTCTGATTTCCTCAAAAAGTTACGAACGAAATTGAAAAAAAATTCGTGACTTTTCCTATTTTTATACCAATAATAATCTGTGAAATTACGATACGTTAAATACTTACCACTTTTTTTTTTTTTGATACTTATACCTAAAACCGCGGAAGGGGTCATTTTGACCCCATTATAATCACAAGCACTAAAGCTGCAGTTCAACGTTTCCTAGAATAGGAAAAGCTTTTTCAGTCCTCTCTCCATTTCCCAGATGAAGGCAGAACAATACTTCAAGGTCAGTAAATTGTTACTGATAACAGAAGTGCAGGTGGGGCTTAGATCATTTAGGTATAAGAGGTGGGGAGGGGGGTGTCTGCAGTAGTAGTAACAAGTGTTGCAGACACCTCCCCCCCCCTCCCCAACATTATTGTTGCTTGTGGGAAAAATGCGCCTGGTTAGTGTATTCAAGGAATGTTTTCTTTCTGATGCTTTTTGTTTCAGCCTAGAAGGGAAAGTGGTGAACTGGTGCACATCTGGTTCTTTATGACGTCACAACTGGTTGTTCTCATTGCCTTGGATAGTTTGATTGTACCAGTCTGTTCGATTTTTTGGTGCCTTGTTTACACGGAGATAAAATTGATCTGATGTGAAAATGGCTGAAAAAAATAAGCGTATATTAACAGTTAGCGAGGCCCTCGAATATATGCGACAATTATCGGAAAATGAATCCGAAAACAATAATGGTGAAGAAATTGTTTTCAGCGATGATGAATATGTGCCCCCAGATGAGGAAAATATTTCCTCGGATGAAGATACCGTATCTAATTTTTCTGGACAATGTACTAGCAGAAAAACTACTTCTGGGAGAAAAAGACAATATGTACATAAACGAAAAAAGTTGTCAAATTCAAATCCAGATGAAATAAAATCTGGAACTTTTGTTACAAATTGCGAGGCCCCCTATTATATGCAACAATTATCGGAAAATTAATTCAAAAACGATAATGATGAAGAAGTTGTGTTGGCCTTTCAGGTAGACCAACCGATGTGGAATGGCAAGTTCGGGAGAAATGAAGCAATGGAAACTGAATTTCAATTTAAATAACATTTTATTCAAAACATGTGTAAAATGTAAATAGGCAAAAACAATCAAACATTTATAAAAAAGCACATCCCCTATTAATAATTCAAACATAATAATACCCCCCCCCCCCAACAAACAAATACCACAGAGAAATATCACAAGATTCAGTTACTTAAAAAAAACTATCAACAGTTCTAAAACGTTCCTAATATTTTTAAAAATTTACCCTACGCCATGCCACTACGATGGTAGCTGTCCAGAAAACTATTTAAATAATCATACCACTGGAAGTCCATACTTTAAACTTGGCACACATAACAACGAAGGCAACATCCATCTGTCGAATGTTCAGACGAGTTGAAAACGTCCACTCGTGGACGGCAGACCAAAATCCATGGTCAATCAATTCCAGGCACACCCATGCCACAGAAGAGGCAGCACAGGAAATTATTTGACCAGCTTCAAGCAAAACAGGAACCTTCCACTAGCAGAGGCACCATATAGTGGATTCAATCCAGTTCGGCGGGCTCCGTAATCGAGAATATGCCAGACGAACCTTCCGGCCCTGTTAGGCCTAATACTTAAAAAAAACATCAACTCTTCAAATTTATATTTCTTAAAAAACTCCTTCGTTACGTGTAGGGCGCTGTTTTAGAACATCCTGCACTTTTAGCAGGCTATTGAATCTTGTTACTACATATCTCAAAACCTCCACGTCCTCTGCGTGGATAAATCAATCTATTGAGCTCACATGCTCAAATCAAAACACACCGTCTAAAGAACAGAACAAAATCATAAGAGGGACGATTGATCGATTTACTTTCTATTTAAACCATCTCAGTTACCACCTAGCAATGACGTGACGTCGTCAAAATTTACATCTGTTGCATCTGAAAGCAACTCACAGTTAATCCTTTTAACTGTTGCTATTTAAAATTATCTTTTTTTGACTGCTACCAGCAGAAAGATCCTCAACTCTTGAGGCCTGACGTCAGGTCCGCCGATGGGCGAAACATGTGATTGCCATGTTGGGTGTTTAGTCACTTGGGGATTTCTCACGCTCGGGGTTTACGCACGCCGGGTATTCAACGACATTTAAAACAGGAATGTATTTCTAGGATAGTTTGAGTGTACAAGTAAGTTTTAAACAATTTAAATACATTCTAGTTTTTTTATGAATCTCTCCAAGAACCAAAATAAATGGCTTTTGCCAACAAGTTGTTGTCAGCGATGATGAATATGTGCCCCCAGATGAAGAAAATATTTCCTCGAATGAAGATACCGTATCTAATTTTTCTGGAAAATGTAATAGCAGAAAAACAACTTCTGGGAGGAAATTTACACTACAAAGTGAAATGAATAAATGATTAAAGTTAATGGGAGAGAATTTTATATCTTACTATTATATTGTATAATCTTAGTATTACTCTTGTTCATCAAAAAAAATTTTTTTTCCTCTTTCTAAACATCAAAGAACCCATTTTAAGCTTTGAGTCAAATTGACCCCTGCCCGGGGTTTTAGGTATACGGAAATTTCCGCGGTTCTAGTGTTAAGTCAAATTTTATTCAAAAATTCAAAAAAATAATATGGCATTGAATGCCATGACGTTACTTTGCTGAAAAATGATGTTAGGTACGCCAAGAAGATAAGAAAAGATGCTTGCCATTAAAGTGCTTGTATTTCACATAAGAGAGAATTCCTTCATTATCGTTTTACATTGACAGACCATATGTAGGTTTGACAGTTTTATCTGTCTGATGTTGACAACATCACATTTACTGAAGACTCGTGTACTATGAACTTTGCTGCGTATATTCAAGAAAATTGCTTAATTTGGTGAGAGTCTTCATATTGAATGGCTGAACACACTAGAGCAGACAGAATTTCCTCCAGTGTGGGAGAAGTGGGTATTCATAACTAAAGAAAATTTTCTTTTCCGAGGGTCATAACAGTTTTTTACATGTATATGTATTAATATACAAAGATTGGCAGTACAGCTAAAATACCAAGGGTTCAACCCTCATACCAATCCTTAGCTTCCTCCACCTGAAAGCAAAAACATCATCCAAACATGGGAATGATATTAATTTCCACCTTTAATAATAATAGAAGCTCATTACTTGCATATCAGTATAAAGGTAATAATGCATTTATTTTTATACCTGAAATATAAACCTCAGTATTTACTTACACTAGCAGTACATGCACGGCGATGCCCGTGTGAAGAATGTAAAGGAAGTCGGTTGAATAAAAAAATCCATAGGAATTCATTGAACTAAACAATTAATTAAACATTTAATTTGCAGTTAAAATTTTTTGGTCAATCTGATTTTTAAAATATATAGCCTAAAGTCTTTCTCAATAAATGGACTATGCAACACAAAAAGAATTTTTCAATTCGAACCAGTAGTTCCTGAGATTAGCGCGTTTAAACAAACAAACTCTTCAGCTTCATATTATTAGTATAGATTCTAATTATGGCTAGCATATGATCCCTAATCAGTTCCTTAGCACTTGAAAAAAACCAGTATCAATCTCAACATTTTTAATTTCTTGGATATTAAAATTACAATTGGCTCTGTATATGAAATTACAATTTAGAACATGAGACGTGAATTTCAATTTGAAGTTAACTGCCTTCAAGATTTTTGCCTAAGTAAAAAGGTTTTTATTGTATTATTATCTCCCAAGCTGTTAGAGATAAAAGAATTTGCAATAAAATCCCAGCATTCAACCAAGAAATTTCTTTGCTTAAAAACAAACTCATTAAAAGTTTTCTAGTTAATTTCATCAAAAATATTTTATCAAATATCTCCTTTAGGAAACATTATGCTTCTCTGCAACCGTTTAACTGTTCAAGACTATGATATAACCACGAGAAACCCCGCACATGGATCACTTTTATGGATGCAACACTTTTTCTATTCAAACGAATGACTATGATTTGCATGTGCTGGATTGGTCCAGTGAAGTGTTATTATTGATAGCCTCTTGGCGTCTAATGACAAAGATGAAACCCCAACTTTATTTTTAGGATAAGCCGTTTACTCGTTTGCATTGCAGCAGCTGGTACATTTGCCCAGGGTGGTGAATTCTCGGGACTTACATTCTTCTTTAGTCTGTAGTTTTAAAATTTTTTGGTTTTTCAACCATAAGGTGGAATTTCCACTGCTGATGATTACTAGCTCCATCACTTCAACTTTAGTTTTCTATTTTACTTTGTTTTGCTATCCTATTTTTGGTTCAATTAAAAAATGCTTGTTTCCTTAAAATGCTATTTACTTAGCTTAATTGGTTAGCTGCTTTATTGCATCTTTAAGCTTTGGGTTTGGTTTTTCGTTACTTTATTAATACTTTTGTATCTATTATATACATGTATATATACGTACAACACTTGGTGAAAAAAGTTAGTTTCAGACAACAACACATTGAACATGGAACAACTTCGCAAGAATAAGTTTTGATGATAGTTTCAGAAGAAAATATGAAATTTTGTTTGCGTTTTGAATTCAGAAATATGTACCTGTGGAGTCTAGCACGAAAAAACATAATAAAGTTTTGCTTTTATGGCTTGAAATTAGCACACAAGAATAAATATGTTCCTTTTCTAATTTTATACACCATTCAACAAAGTTATGCAAAAACATTGCATATAAATTAAGTATATTCTTATTTATAACAATTCAAAAAGTGTGCTGGGCTCTACAAAAAACGTGCTGAACTCTACACTTGACTTCAGTTATTCATTCATTTTACTTTTTGTTTTAACTTTCTTTTTGCTTTTACAATAGAAGACGTATAATGCACATCTTGGGATCAGAGCTTTTGCATCATACAGGTTTTGGCGTTATATAGATTATTTCACAAATTTGGGAAACAAGTATTCAGAATATATTTGTATATTTGCACTTCAGAATAAGTTTTACTGCAATGAGTATTAAAACATTTATAATACAACATATATATACATATATATATATATATATATGTGTGTGTGTGTGTGTGTGTGTGATTTTTATTATTATTACTATATTCA